>NC_053028.1:154130203-154321404 GCF_003073215.2 Triticum urartu | reverse complement strand
AAGTGGTAGAAGAGGTCACCTTATAAAGGCCTACTAGCAAAATTCCAACATCGACCAGGCCGTCCATGAAACGGGAGTGGTTGTAGGGGACGTTGCGCCAGTTGAATATATGAGCAAGTTACTACGAGATTTAATCCGAATAAGCACAAAATAAATCATGACGACTATAACAGAGATGAAACTAATCATGTGGACTAGCATAGTAGTACTCCCTCCATTCCTAAATATAGGGTGTATAGTTTTTGGCACGGAAATTAAAGAACGCATATGGAGGGAAAATTTCACAAGTTTTGAGCGAGATTTCACCTGACTAATTGACATGAGAAAATAGAGGATCTTGCTTGATATAAGGAAATGTAATCAAATCCCTCAAAAAATTATCCAAATGAGTGATGCAACGCAATACACCTTATATTTTGGTTTTTTTCTCAAAAAACTATACACCTTATATCAAGGAACGGAGGGAGTAGGATACAGAGTAGAAACATGAATTCTACCACGATTTCGAACAGGAAGGACAGAAACACATACAGTGCAACGGGAGCAGCACCGTTGGCGTTGAGGTTGTCGCCCATGTCCAAACACCACGTAGACACGGTCTTTGAGCATGGTTCATAGTCATTCCACGCTCGGGCATTGAAGTTTGTAACTATTTTAGATTAGAATATACTACTCCTCCGGTGCTAGTAGTAGAGCAGAGTCCTACTCTACTCAAGCAAGTTAGGGCATAGCATTGTAGGGAGTACCAGTACTGTGATCACTCAAGCAAGTTGTCTGGCATCGACATGACCCTACGCTGCTGGTATGTGTCTCGTAAGTCAAGCGGCATGCTGTAGTCATCATCACCTGTCCACTTCCCGCAGCACATATTCGCTTCTCCATCTTTGTCCGCACATAATCTCGTCCAATGTTCCATCCTCGCTAAGGCGCCTCCCCCCCTCGTCCGAAACCCAAGCACTAACAATGGCAGAACCAAGCAGCGTCCGCTGAAAGAGTGGCTGGAATTCGCTCCCCACAGAGGTAATCAAGCTCATTGTTTCGCATGTGGAAAATCTCAGTACCATGCCGCTCGCCGCGTGCTCGTCAGGGCTGTAACATTTACTCAAAGCCCTTAGGCCGGAGCTTTTTAAGCCAGCTCCTTGCTTACTGATGTCGCCCGATCTTTAGAAACGGTGTGTCACGCAGCATAACGATCGTAGGGTGGCGAGCATCAACCCCCTTGACTGCGATCTGATCTCCGTCAGCCTCAACTACATTAACGGTATGTACTGGGTTGGCATGAACACGTCTTGGATGGTGCTCGTCGACAGTCGCGGCAGCTGGATGCTCGTGGAGGTCTACACCCGGCGATTGATCCCCCATCCTTCGATTAACACTGCACTGCTTTGGCACCGTGGCCCAGAATACTCGGAATCTTACAATAGCCAACATGATACCAAGTTTGATTTTCTCAAGGTTGTAATCTGCCAAGTGCCCACAAGATCTGCGAATTATAAAGACTTCAGGCTAATTGCGTTCTTCAACCGCGGTCTCACCTATCTGAAAGGTCACTGCGGTAAGTGGATAAATCTGCACGTCCATCGCAGGATCATACATCCTCCATGGTTCTCTGATGCCATTGAACACAAGGGCTTCATTTACGCTGTCGACTCCTTCTATTGCTGGACGTATTGCTGGCCTACTCCAGTCATCGCTATAAACGGCTGTTACAGTAGTATGTTACTTTCCTATGATATCCTGATGGCTTGCTTATATTACTGTCAACATTTGCTGAAAAACATTCATGCTCATAACATGCTGTTCTTAAGATTGACTAAACCAAGAGCCCTTTTTTATTTGACTCCAACTTGATATGATGTTGTAGGCCGCCTGGTGTCCCTACCCTTCCTAATCCCAAAACCTTTCAAAGAAAAGCAGCATGGCAGTTGCAGGTGGTTCGTGGCTCGATCAGACGATGGCGAAAGATTGATGATCGTTCGCACATACCAGATGTGTTATTTCGCGGAATACAATCACAGTCACTGCAAGGTCTTTGAGCAGGATCCCAGCTTCTCTGGGCCTTCAGGAATTTTTGACTGGAGGCTGGTAAGTAGCCTTGGTACACGCTCTCTGTTTGTCGGACTGAATTATCCGATTAACTAGGAGATAACCGACGGCAAGGATCATGATGGCAGCGCGGTTTCGTTCATCAGGCAAAACTGTGTGTACACAGCGTACCATACGTCTCTGCATGCACCATATCCTGATATGTGCCGCCACGCTCTGCAGCCATCTGTAGGAGACTTCGACCTGCTGGCTGGAGTTTCCCCCATCGGGCACCCATCTGGTTCAAGCCATTAGCCAATCTCCACAGCTTAATAAATAGTAACGTCTAACTAAGCCAGTTAGTTAGATGCGTACACTTGGTGTAGTAGGATCTTTATTTAGTTTGATGCATACACTTGTTCTTTTTTGGTAGCCCTTTTGTAATGATGGCTGGTGTTTTGTTTGGAATAGAGAGATGTGTCTTCACTCTTCTGGCCTGCTTACTGCTTCTGTTGCACCCCCAGCCCTGGTTGCTGTTGCTGCTATTTTCAATGTACAATTAGTAGTATATTTCGTCTGTTGGTTGAATAAATGTGTTGTTAGAACGACAAACACAATGTTTTGGAAGTCCTTGCACGGTTCGATCCTTTAGTGCCCCGTACCATACGTAGCGCATACTATTTATCGTACGGAACACATTTTTTTTTGAAACTCGGAACACATTTTCCACTTGTTGATAACATGCAGCCCACTGATGAAGGCCCAATAGAGAAGCCCATAATTAACTGGAAGGGAGGCTCTCACATGAATCCAGCCCAGGTACATGCTCATGGTCCCCTAAACATAAATAAGTAAATAAATAAATAAAGCTAAATGCTCATGCACCAATACTTTGGGAAAATAGGTAGCCCAGTATTTCTTTTTGAAGAATACCCAAGCTAGGCCTATTTGTTTTCTCCGAATTACTGGGCTGCAAATCTTTCAAGACGAGGAGGGATGCATTCCGGCCTGGCTTAAGAGTATGGTCAATGTCTGTTAAAAGTAATATCAAAGGGGGTTGAAAATTCCAAAAAAATTATAGCAAATGGGATATAAGTTTATTTTTTTATTTTTGTTCTTCATTGATATCTTATACGTATTTCATTGGATTTAACATGACATAGTACTAAATTTTTTTAAATTTGTTTAGTATGGCTATTAATTTTTGGATTAAGAATATTTCAGTCCCCAGCAAAAATTTGCGAATTTTCAAAATTTCCCACATATTTAGTTAATTTTTTGACCTTGGTACTGACCAGAAAATGGCCAGCAATTCTAAAAATGGAAAACGGGCTGCAATAAATTCCATATGAATTAAAGAATGAGTAAAAATTATAAAAATAATAGAAAATGGGATGTACACACCACAGATTTCGAGGCTGACTTGTTTACGCAAGGCTTTGTCAGTGAACACACGATTCTAGCAGCAGTTAGTGTTGGATGTCCATCCAACGGCCGACGTGCTTCTTCAATCTCTGATCTTCCTGCTCCAGCCGCCTAAACTAGCGCCAGCGGGACTGCCTGCTCCCTCCTCTTGTGGCCCGCTGTGATGTCGCGCGGGCTTCCCCGGCCCACCCTACTCCCTCCGCTGGCCTGGTCGCACGCAATCAACTGCCTCCTTATTACGCGAAAAAAATGATTCCTCTCACTGACATCTGGGGTGCACCGGTTGGGAGGCTGACCTGTTGGCCTACTAAGTTGACGCGTACGCAGGGCTTGTCAACTTAGTCAACAAACGATTCTAGCAGCAGTAACCGTTGGATTTGAATCGAACGGTCCTGCTGCTTCTTCAATCGCTGCACTTCTTGCACCAGCCGCCCAAACCAGCGCCGGGGAGACCGCCCGCTCCTGCCTCCAGTGGCCGGCTGTGCTGCCGATGAGGCCTCATCGCCCCCTACTACTCCCACCGCTAGCCAGGCCCTACGGTGACGGCATCCTCACACCGCAACCGAACCAGTGAACCCTCATACTCCTCTCCGCGTGGGCATCCACTGCCGCGTCTTCCCCGGCTCCGCGTCGTCCGCTTCCTAGGCCTCGCCGTCGTCCACCGCCTTGGTGCTCTCGGCGCGGCATGGTCAACGTGGTCAATGAAATTCCATCGGAAGAGTACTGTACGTGGAGAGGCTGACAGCTGGGTCCACGGCCACAGCCCAGTTTTTTTGTGATTTGCCAAGTAAGTCGCTTTGTCAGGCCTGTTGGGCTGCAAATCTTTCAAGACGAGGAGAGCTTTCATTCGGCTTGCCGAGAAAATGGCCCATCAGTAATGAGAAATGGGCTGTACATTTTTAAAACACATCAAACCGGCAATTAGTTACAAATATCTTTTTTCATTTCGAGATTTGAAATTACATTAATTTTTATGCTTGGAGAATTTGTTGGATTTTATATTGATATACATTTATTTTTAAAAACAGTTTGAATGTGAGTCGAAATTTCGGGATTAAAAACAGTTCGGACCGCACTAAAATATGCAAAATTTCGTATAATTTTTTAACCGTGGCCACAATATGGGATGTAATGCTAACAAAAAAGAATATGGGCTCTAAAAAAACCTTAATAATTAGCAAATGGGCTGTAAATTATTAGAAATAATGGTAGATGGGCTGTATGCTGTTTTCCATAGATTTGAGGCTTTCCTAAAAAAAGGTTGACGCACAAGCAGTGACTGTTGGATGGCCATCCAACGGCCATCGTGCTTCTTCAATCTCTGCTCGTCCTGCTCCCGCCGCTCAAACAGGCGCCGGCGGGACTGCCTGCTCCCTCCTCCCCGCTGACGGCTCTGCTACCGCGCAGGCCTCACCGCCCCACCGTACTCCCATCGCTGGCCTAGCCATCCCTCTACTCACCCACACCTGTTGTTATTCTCCGGCGACGGCAGACGAACCAGTAAACCCTCGTACAGCCGTACTCCCCTCCGCGTGGGAAACAACTACCGAGTCTTCCCTGCCTCCGTGTCGTTCCCTTCCTAGGCCTCGCCATCGTCCACCGCCCTGGTGCTCTCGGCGCGGCCTGGTCAACATGGTCAACGACCGACATGCATCTGAAGTGGACTTTATGTGGAGAGGCCAACAGCTGGGTCCACGGCCGCACGCAAGGAAATGCCTCCTTATTACGCGCAAAATAATGATTCCTCCACCTGACATCAAGGACCCACCGAAAGGGCCTCTGTATTTCGTGAAAAAAACGTTACCGCCGCTGACAGCTCGGACCCACCAGCTATATCTTCGCACGCAAGGAAGTGCCTCCTTATTATGCACAAAAAATGAATACTCCCCCTATTAGCTGGGACCCAGTATAGTCGCAGGCTGACTTGTGGGCCTACTAAGTTGACGGGGACGGAGGGCTTTGTCAACTTAGTCAATATGCACGATTCTAACTCCAGTGACCGTATGATGTCCATCCAACGGCCGTAGTGCTTCTTCAACCTCTGGTCTTCTTGCTCCAGCCGCCCAAACCAGCGTCGGTCGTGCCTCGTGCTCCTGCCTCCCGTGGCCATCTGGGATGCGGCGGAGGCCTCACCGCCCCTACTACTCCCACCGCTGGCCAGGCCATCCCTCTACTCACCCACACCCCCTGTTATTTTGCGGTGACGGCAGCCTCACACCGCAGCGAACCAGTGAACCCTCGTACTCCTCTACGTGTGGGCATCCACTGCCGCGTCTTCCTCGGCTTCATGTCGTCCCCTTCCTAGGCCTCGCCTTCGTCCATCGCCTTGGTGCTCTCGGCGCGGCATGGTCAACATGATCAAGGAACGGCTTCCATCGGACGTGGACTGTACGTGGAGAGGCTGACAGCTGGGTCCACGGCCGCAACAAGGAAGTGCCTCCTTATTACGTGCAAAATAATTATTCCTCCACCTGACAGCGGGACCCACCGGACGGGCCACCGTATTTCGGCCCCCTGACTGCTAGGACCCACCAGCTACATCTTCGCACGCAAGGAAGTGCCTGACAGTCGGGACCCACCTGGTCGAAGCGTACATAACGTTGTCATTCTGGCCGCGAACGTGTACGTACATATATACTGGTCGATGTAGAGGCGCACACGTGTCGTAGTAGAGGCGGCCAGGATGCAAGAAAGAAAATACGGCCACGTATGTGTACATACGGGTGGGGTCTCGAACGCCTACTCGCACATACGTACGGCGAGGGCTCGTGTACATGGCTGGGTCAGAACGGAGAAACAGCGTCGTCGTCGTGTTCATGGGGAGGCAACGGAATGCGTCATGTTCATGGGGAGGCAACGGAATGCGTCGTGTTCATGGGGAGGCAACAGAATGCGTCGTGTTCATGGGGAGGCAATGGAATGCGTCGTGTTCATGGGGAGGCAACGGAGTGCGTCGTGTTCATCGGGAGGGCTTGGACGGAACAGGCGATGGAAATGAGGCCTGGCATACCGCAGAACGGAGGAAACGGCCTTGTGTTCGACTGGCCACGTTCGAAACGGGATCCTGTTCATCGGGAGGGGTGTGGCGTACCGCAAAACGGAGGAAACAGACCTCCTACGGTCGAAACGGGGGTCCTATTGATCGGGAGGGGTGTGGTGTACCGCAAAACGGAGGAAACAGACTTGTGTTGGAGCACTACGGTCGAAACGGGGGTCCTGTTCATCGGGATGGGTGTGGCGTACCGCAAAACGGGACTCCACGGGATACTGTTCATCTCCACCATCGACCCCCTCCAGCCTCCACGAGCTACTGTTCGTCCACCGTCGACCTCCTCCAGCTTCCACCTGCGACTGTTCATGCATGGGCTCCTGTTCATCCAGCCTCCAGCGCACGCTACTCCACCGGCTACTGTTCAACCAGCCCTCTCCACGGGCTCCTGTTCAACCACCCCTCCACGGGCTACTGTTCATCCTGCCCTCCATCGTCTACTTTTCATCCTGCCCTCCACGGGGTGGTCCTATTCATCCAGCCCTCCACGGGGGCCTGTTCATCCAGCCCCAACCAGCTCGATCGATCGGGGAACTGTTCATCCCCCCCCCCCCCCCGCAATGCTCACTGTTCATCCAGAGGCAGCATCGATCGGCTTCAGTTAGCAGCAGTAGCGAAGGAATCGCTCGATCGGGTTCAGTTAACAGCCATCGATCGATCACTCGGGTTCAGTAACACGTAGCCTGCAGTGCAATTGCTCGGGTTCAGTTAGAGCCCAACGCCTCGCTCGAGTTCAGTTAGAGCCAACGCCTCGCACACACGCGCGTACGCGTACGAGAGAAACGCACATCGCTCGGCCCCCGACTTCCCACCGTAACTGGGAACTCCCCGAAATTTTCCTTGCCCTCGCTTCTACCACGGTTTTTTCCGTCATGGACGACCCAAAGAATGTCATGCAGCTGCATCTCCGGCCCACCCAGGACGAAAAGCCCATTTTCTGTCATGATTTTTTGTCATAGAAGTAGGAGCCCACCACATATATGATGATACCGGGGTTTGTCACAATTATCGTCATAGAAGTGTCATATGTATGACAGAAAAAAATTTCGTTCGGCCCAAAATGTCACGGTTGTGTCTTTTTTTGTAGTGATGTACTCCTACATGGCCTCTCACCGCTACCTTTACCAAATCGTGTTCACACACTTAGCTCTCAACAGTAGGACATGTTCACAACTTTCCAATTCATCCCCGATGAATCAGACCTGACACAACTTTAAGCAATAGCAGGCATGACAACAAGCATGAATGAGTAGGCACATCAGGGCTCAAACAACTCCTACTCATGCTAGTGGGTTTCATCTATTTACTATGGCAATGATATGTCATGCAGAGGAAAAAGGTTCAACTACCGCAGCATGTAACCGTTGAATTGATGTTGTCCTAATGCAGTAAAAGAGAGCCGAAGCGAGAGAGTGGGATTGTATCAGAATGAATGTGGGGTTATGCTTGCCTGGCACTTGTGAAGATAGTAATAGCTCTTCATCGGTGTCACCGAACTCATCATCGGAACCACGTCTACTGAGAGGGGACAAGCACCGACAAACAAAGAAGAAACACAATCACTGCAATGCAACACTATGATGCATGATAATGACATGGAAATATGTAGTTGATTGAGCTAATGCAACTAGCAACAAGTTAAATGAAGTTCGTTTGAACTCAAGGTTCAAAATCAAACTCCATAAGTGGTTAGTTACATGCCATTTATTTGTTTGGTCCAATTCAGCAACTTTAAGTTGCTCCAACATGCATGAAAATGGTACAGATGGAAAGATTGAATTTTTCTGCTCATTTTTCATATATAACTTATTTCATTTGGAGTTAAAGTTGAATTTCTATGATTTTTCAAAGTTTGCAACATTTTCTGAAATTTCCAAATCATTTTTGAATTAGAAATATTCTAGAAAATGCTTACTGCATCAGCATGACGTCAGACTGACATCAGCAGGTCAGCTGACCTGATCCAGGTCAAACCTGACGTGTGGGGTCCACACGTCAGTGGCACAGTGGTTAAACCATGTTTAAGCTAACCTAATTACTAATTAGTAGGCATTGTGGCCCACCTGGCTGTGTCACAAGTCCTAATTAACTAGGTGATTAATCCCTAATTAAGCCTGCCATGTCATCATCACCGGATCTACGCCGGCGATGACCAAACCGACGGCGAGAGATCGTCGGGCTTGCGTTAGGGATGACAGTTCATCGCACTGCGGGCACCAGGGAGGGGCTCTCGCTCGTACGCATCCAAAGGACTGGACGAGAGGCCGCGGGGTGGCCGGAATGATGCCGGCGATGACCTCGCGCGGCGGCGCACACACGGGCTCATTGGGGAGGATGCTACGGAGCACGGGTGAGCAAGATAAAGCTTTCTACGACCATCTGGGTGCGCTAGGAGGACGGTAGCGTCATTGGGCTCTACTGGTTCAATCTCTGGACTCGTCGGCGACACGGCCGATGACGATGAGCTCTCGGTGCTCATGAGGAAAGTGCTACAGGATGAAATCAACGACGCTTCTAGGGGAAACGATGCAGTGCTCACAATGAGTTCGTCGACGGTCTCAACGGGCTTGGGAAGGCGTCCGCGACGGCGAATCGACCACGGGGATCACTGGACAGAATTGGTGATGAAGACGACGGAGGCGGCGTTCTGCTGCTCATGGAGTTGCGTGCGTCAGCGAGGAGAGGAAGAGCGGGACGACAGAGCTCGGGGATACGGTGGTTGGACGAGGGGGTCTCGATAGCCATGGTGGACGGCGACGGTGGTGACGGGCGTGCTCGGTGGGTGAGAGAGAGGGGTCCAGGGAAGGAGGGGGGCAGAGGGGCTCCAAGGCCTCTCCAGGTGTGGGATCAGGGAGAGGGACGGGCCTCCAGCTTGAAGCAGGAGGTGGCCCTCGCCTCCTGTGCGTGCGCCACGCATAGTGCACACTGGCGGGAGGAAGGGGATGACTGGCAGGTTGCCTGGTGGGCTGGGCCGCCAGCAACAGTGCCATGCCACAGGTGAGACTTCTCTCTCTCTTTCTTCTCTGTTTATTTTTATATTTTTCATGTTTGTTTCAATTTGGTTACTGGACAAATCAATTTTTTAAATGCTGAAAACTTTTGTGGATGCTGAAATAATTATTCCAGGGCCCCACACAAAGTTTCAGAATTATTGGTGCTAGGTAATTATTTATATAAATGTATAGCCCCAATTCAAATACTTAGTGACTTAATTCAAATACCAAAAATGCCAATGAAAAATATGCATCACCACTGGATAAGGTTTTCACCTTTCTCACTAGATCATGAACATTTTTAAAGGGCATCTTGGTTTCATTGAAAATGTTTTGAGTTGAACCTATTCGAATTATGTTTGGTGCTAGGGTTTAGTCAACCCCATTTCAAGTTTAACAAAATTTAAACATGATGCATGGATGCAATGCCACTAATTACAAGCATTGTTCTAGGGTTGTGACAAAATCTTTTAGATTCGGCCACAGGAGGCACTTTTATGGAAATTACTTTAGGAGAAGCTACTAAACTCCTACTCCCTCCATTCCTAAATATTTAACTTTCTAAAGATTTCAACAAGTGACTACATACGGAGCAAAATGAGTGAACCTACACTCTAATATATGTCTATATACATCTGTATGTGATAGTCCATTTCAAATCTCTAAAAAGACAAATATTTAGGAACGGAGGAAGTAGATAATATTATGGTTAATTATTCTCAATAGCATACCGAAAGATCTTCCACTAGTAAAAAAAGTGCATGCAATTGAAGAGATCAATGTTTTGAGTGGAAAGATGGATGAGCTTATGAAATTGTTTCCTAGCAAGAGTGCTCCTATTGATCCTAATGATATGCCTTTTTCTACTTTGATTGAGAATAATAATGAATTTATGTATGTGAAATTTGTTGGTAGGAACAATTTGGTAATAATGCATATAGAGGTAATTTTAATCCTAGGTCGTTTCCTAGTAATTCCTCTAATAATTATGGTAATTCCTACAACAATTCTTATGGAAATTATAATACGATGCCCTCTGATTTTGAGAATTAGTGTTAAATAATTTATGAGTTCGCAAAAGAATTCCAATGCTTTGATTGAAGAAAAATTGCTTAAGATTGATGATTTGGCTAGGAACGTGGATAGAATTTCTCTTGATGTTGATTCTTTGAAACTTAGATCAATTCCACCTAAGCATGATATCAATGAGTCTCTCAAAGCCATGAGAATTTCCATTGATGAGTGCAAAGAAAGAACCGCTAAGATATGTGCTAAAAAAGATTGGTTTATAAAAGCGTGTTCTTCTAGTTTCCTTGAAAATAATGATGAAGATCTTCAAGTGATTGATGTGACTCCTATTGAATCTTTGTTTTCCAATGTAAATCTTGATAAATATGGGACTGGAGATGAGTCAACTTTAGTTAGAAGGTGTCCCAATGATTCGGAGTTTTGAGATCTTGATGCAAAAATTGATAAAAGTGGGATTGGAGAGGTCAAAACTTTAAGTAGCAATAAACCCACTCTTTTCGATTTCGAGGACTTTAATTATGATAATTTCTCTTTAATAGATTGTATTTCCTTGTTACAATCCATGTTGAATTTTGCCCATGCTTATAATCAAAACAAAGCTTTTACTAAACATATCGTTGATGCCATGATGCAATCTTTTGAAGAAAAGCTTGAATTGGAAGTTTCTATCCCTAGAAAACTTTATGATGAGTGGGAACCTACTATTTAGATTAAGATTAAAGATTATGAATGCTATGCTTTGTGTGATTTTGGTGCTAGTGTTTCCACAATTCCAAAAACTTTATGTAATGTTTTAGGTTTCCATGAATTTGATGATTGTTCTCTAAATTTGCATCTTGTAGATTCCACTATTAAGAAACCTATGGGCAGAATTAATGATGTTATTATTGTTGTAAATAGGAATTATGTTCCATACATTTCATTGTTCTTGACATAGATTGCAACCCTACAGGTCCTATTATTCTTGGTAGACCTTTCCTTAGGACGATTGGTGCAATTATTGATATGAAAGAAGGAAAATTAGATTCCATTAAGGAAGGGTATTGAACACTTTCAAACAAATAAAAGTAAATTGCCTTATGAATCTATTATGAGAGCCACTTATGGATTGCATGCCAAATATGACAATACTTAGATCTATTTGTGTTTTATGCCCAGCTAAGGGCGTTAAACGATAGCGCTTGTTGGAAGACAACCCAATTTTATTTTTGTTTTTGATGTTTAGGTTCTATTTTGTAATAAATAATTCATCTAGCCTTTGGTTAGATGTGGTTTTGTGTTTTAATTAGTGTTTGTGCCAAGTAAGACCTTTGGGATAGCTTACGGTGATAGTTGATTTGATCTTGCTGAAAAAAACAGAAACTTTTGCACTCAGTCCCAAAATTGTTTAAAATCATAGATGCATGATAAAATCCTGAATTTTTCACGGTAGATTAATAAAAAATTGCACTTGTTATCCTAATTTTTCAGAATTTTCTAAGTTACAGAAGTATGAGAAATATCCAGATTGCTATAGACTATTCTGTTTTTAATAGATTCTGTTTTTCGCGTGTTGTTTGGTAATTTTGATGCATCTATGGCTAGTATCGGGGGGTATGAACCATGGAAAATTTGGAATACAGTAGATATTACACCAACATAAATAAAGAATGAGTTCACAACAGTACCAAAAGTGGTGATTTATTTTCTTATACTAAAGGAGCTTATGAGATTTTCTGTTGAGTTTTGTGTTGTGAAGTTTTCATGTTTTGGGTAAGGATTTGATTGACTATGAAATAAGGAGTGGCAAGAGCCTAAGCTTTGGGATGCCCAAGACAACCCAAGGTAGTATTCAAGGAGGCCAAAGACCCTAAGCTTGGGGATGCCCCAGGAAGGCATCCCCTCTTTCGTCTTTGTCTATCGGTAACTTTACTTGAGGCTATATTTTTATTCACCTCATGATATGTATTTTGCTTGGAGCGTCTTGTATGATTTGAGTCTTTGCCTTTTAGTTTGCCATAATCATCCTTGATGTACACACATTTTGGGGGAGACACGCATGAATTGTGATTTATTAGAATACTCTATGTGCTTCACTTATATCTTTGTGGTTAGGCAAATTTGCTCTAGTGCTTCACTTATATCTTTTTAGAGCACGACGGTGATTTTATTTTATAGAAATTTATGAACTCTAGCACTTCACTTATATTATTTTGAAAGTCTTTAAACAGCATGGTAATTTTCTTTGGTTATAAAATTAGTCCTAATATGATAGGCATCCAAGAGGGATATAATAGAAACTTTCATATAAAGTGCATTGAATACTATGAGAAGTTTGATTCCTTGTGATTGTTTTGAGATATCAAGATGGTGATATTAGAGTCATGCTAGTGACTAGTTGTGAATTTGAGAAATACTTGTGTTAAAGTTTGTGAGCGCAAAAGTTTTTGTTTTTCGGCAAGATCAAATCAACTATCAACGTAAGCTATCACAAAGGCCTTACTTGGCACAAACACTAATTAAAACACCAAAACACAATTACTACAGAGGTAATAATATGTAATTTATTCAAGAATAGTAGAAAAACAAAAAACACAAAAATAAAATTGGGTTGCCTCCCAACAAGCGTTTTTATTTAACGCCCCTAGCTAGGCATAAAACATAGATAGATCTAGGTATTGTCATCTTTGGTATGTGATACGTCTCCAACGTATCTATAATTTTTGATTGTTTCTCATGCTATTATATTATCTATTTTGGATGTTTTAAATGCATTATTGTGCTATTTTATATGATTTTTGGGACTAACCTATTAACCTAGGGCCTAGTGCTAGTTCCTATTTTTTCCTTATTTTAGAGTTTCCCAGAAAATGAATACCAAACGGAGTCCAAACGGAATAAAACTTTCGCAATGATTTTTCTTGGACCAGAAGTGTAACATCCCAAAATTCTAAATTTTGGAATGTTATAATAAATAGATAGTTTTGATTGATTGTTTGATTGTGGTGTGGTTGCTTGTGTGAAATTCAGTGGAATTCGAAACTTTTTGAAAGTTAAATGAGAGGGAATAAAAGGACTTTCCCGAACTTTCATCTTGCATTTTTGAACTCCATGAATTCAAATTCTTTTCAAATACAAAACCCTTGAGCGAAGATGATATGACTTCTTCCATTTAATTAAATGAAAAGGGTATTTGAAAATATTTGAATTTCATTTGGAACTATTTCAAATTCCGAAACTTCAAGCAACTCAATGATTTCATGAGAGAAGATAAAATGACTTCTTCAAAACATATGAAATATGAGTTGGGAGTTTAAAAGGATCAAATTTAAAGTCCTTTTGAAATTATTTCCAATTTGGAGTTATTTGGGTTTTATTCAAATTACATTTCTCCAAAAATAAAATATAAGTAAAATAGGGTAAAATGATTCCCTACATCAGAAAATTGGAGAAAAATAAATTTGAAATTAGTTTGGTATTTTTAAAATGATTTTTATTGGATTTTATTGCACAAGTGGCACTCTTTGTTTTATTTAAATTTTGTGTATTTTATTTGATCTTACAAAAATGTCCATGTCGTAGAAAATCTTTTTCTAAAATTTGATATATTACATGCCTATATAATATTTTCTATTATTTTTTTATTATTTTTTAGTTATCTAAAAAAGTGTTAAAAAAAGTTCCCCGAACTGGGCCGACCTAGCCAACCGGGCCAGGCCACGACCCTGCCCAGCCGCCACCGTCTCCGAGCTCGGGACAGAGTCCCGAGCGATCACGCAGCCGCCGCCGTCCTCGATCCGGACACTGCTGCCGCCTCGCCTTGCCTCCTCCTCCAAGAAGCCGCCCTAGCCCCTATATAAGCCGCGGACCTCGACCCCTCTCTCTCCTCGCCTCTTGTCGCCCGCTGCCGCCGCCACCGTTGTCAACCGCCGCCGCCGCTGCTCTGCGCCACCGCCGCCGCCACACTCTGCCGGCGCCTGCACCTCGCGCGCCACCGCCACCACCTCGCCGCCCTCACCCCTCGTCGCGAAGCCGCGCCTCGCCGGAGAAAGCCACCGTCCCTGCCGGTTTTCATCCCTGAACTGGTATAAAACCGCAAACCACCCGATTTTTTATTTAGTTCGGTTTATTCATATGGATCGGTTTTATTTTTGTTAGATCGTTTAAGTAGCGAATGTTCTCTGTTTAGATAGTTTTCGCGAACGCTTTCGTTCATTGGCGTTCGGTAGCGAACGTTCATTATTTAGTTTTTTTCCTTTTTGTGTTTATTTTCGGCTAGGGACCTATTCGTGATAATTTTCTTCACTGATTAGTCCCTGACCTTGCAACGCTCGTAACTTTCTATTCGTTTGTCCAAATCCAACGAAACCAATACCCACTTCTTTGTTACGATCCCCTATATCCAGATAAACAACTTGAACATGTTTTTGAAAGTTTAGAATTTGAATTCAAACAGATTTTAATTTGAATCTTCTTTTAGTCATAACTTGAGTTTTATAACTCCGTTTTAGTTGATTCTTTTTGCAAATCAGAGCTCTTGACCTAAACTTTCTAATAAGGACAAATTCACTTAATTTTGGTACTGTTAGAAATTATTTTCTATTGCGAGAGTTACTTGCTTGGTTTTGATGCTTTCCGAATTGTCTTCTTCGTTCTTTCCGACCTTCTGAGTGATTGCTTATGTGTGATTACTATTGCTTGCTTACGATAGATTGACCGGAGTGTGACGAGTAGAACTATAAGGAGTTATGAGTGCGAATCATCTTCATCAACAGTACAAGGCAAGTTCACACTTTGATCATATCCCTTTCATGCCCAGTTTTTATGCATTAGTTTCGCCCTTAAACATTGCATGGTTAGGAATTAATAACATGTGGGTATTGGGAAGTAGTTGATGAGGTAGAACCTATTGTCCTGCATTCAAACCCTGGGAGTTACTTATACGTTATGCTTATACTGCTTTGCTATGCTCGTAGACGTGGATTGGTTGAGTTTATTCATGACAGGTGTGAGAGTTATTATTAATGGTTAACTTAAGGTGGCTACTTTAAGACACATCTGGGTCGAATGGTAGGGGCACCCTGGAGCACCCAGTGGTTTGCCCGAGCACCTGGAGAACCCAGTGCTTGCCCAAGGGGATCCCGGAGGACCCGTGTGATCACCCTATGGAATGCCACCCAGGCTCAAAGGGATCATAAGATTATTCATGCTAGAAACTTCCATGTGTAGCCACAAGCCATTATGGGCTCTGGCATAGTTGAGTAAGTTGCTGAGCTCTCGAAGAGGTGGACTAGCAGATGTAGGGGGTTGTAGGTGTACCGGTCCGCCCGGAGTAGAGAGTAAATGCTCCTGAAAGACTGTGTCTCAGTCATCTGTTTCTCAAACATCATGTAGTGCGAGAAATCCAACGGAGGAGGTCGAGTCTTGTGGGGAAAAGTGTGCAAACCTCTGCAGAGTGTACAAACTAATCATGATTAGCCGAGTCCCCGGTTATGGACATCTTGAGTATCTGGTTCTCGGATTATCATATTGATCTCAACACTTTATTTAATTATTTTGATTGGCTTAATGATTATTATTTTGGGATTGAGTTGGAGGAATCTTCTCAATATTTATCAACCAACTTTGTAGTTAAATAATTTATATTTCTTTGCAGCAGGGAAAAATTGGCTTTTCGCAAAAACATTATAACCATAGAGCCTCCACCGGCCAAATATGCATGTAGTGATAGCCTTTATTCATCATTGTTCTATGGTGTGAATTTGCCAGTACATTCAATGTACTGACCCTTTGTGGCTACAACGTCTCATGTTGCAGGATTTCTTACGACGAGTAAGTGATACGTTAGGGCTATGATTTCTACACTCAACTTTACCATTGGTGTTGATGGGAATCCACAACCTTGTTGTTACTTCCCCTATAATGATTGAGGTAATAATATTTACATTACTTTATACATGTGATTTACCTCTGTTATAAATCCTCGAGTACTGTGGGTGTCAGCATACCGATCTAGGGATGACACTTAAGCATAGAGACTTGACCGTCTGAGGTCGGGTGCTACAAGATGGTATCAGAGCACATGTTGACTGTAGGACGTGACCCTAGAAACTGGCAAGCCCATAGGAAAAGATTTTTCTCTACAACTTTCTTTTCAAAAGGATCTTTTACCTCTCTTCTCTTTTGAGCTTATTCAAATATTCCCTTTTAGTGAGACTATACCCCTTTCCCCTTTTGACCACAAAGATTCGACTAATGAGGCCACTCCAAGAAGGACAAGATATCGGACAACGAAGACCACTTTGGAATGAAGAGTATTTTACCGAGCATTTGTTATAATTGGAACTACAACAGTTGAAGACTCCGAAGACTAGTAGAATTTGAAGGCCCTATAGAATTTTCCAGATTTGTATGACCTAGGAAGGCACCCCTTATGGAACTTGGCAGACTATGGAAGCTGTCAATACCCGAGATCAAGGTGTATCGGAGAAAGACTGGAACATGGAGTATTAGAACTCAAAAGTTTTGTCAAGAAAACCCTAAGGCAGGAGATATCAACTATGGAACGATAGCTCATGGAAATGACAAGAGCAGAAACACGGCTATCCATGATGTTATCGCCCGCTTATGCTATTATCACCGTGCTGAGTTAAGCATGCATTCCTTCGAAAGGATTGGATGGTAGAAAGCTGATGGAGCACCTATCAATAAAGGATGCAGTTTTAACCTTAGCTGGTATATCGCCAGGATCTGGAGTATTACATCAGGAAGTTTAAGATGGACCTTCGGGAAGCTGTATTTGATAAGGAAGCATTTCGTGAAGAACTCAGGACCCAGAAGCTAAGAGTAGCCAAGCTGGAGGAGCAAAACCTCAAGATACCGGAGATTTGTTAGGAACTGAAGGACATGGTTCATGCCAAGGATGTCGAATTCCAGAAGTTCAGAATGCAACTCCAGAATATTAAAGGATGTCATGAGAGATTTCGCGTCACCAAAAATGATCTGGCAAAAGAACTTGAGAAGGACGAGCATGAATCGGAAGAAGCTGAACAAGACTTGAAGAGTTTGATGACTTTGAAGATTTATTGACTTTCAGAAGACCAAACCCCTGTTATATACCTACGTTAGATGCAACAATTGTGAGCTATCGTTTGTTTGATGTTTTCCGACATCCACAAAATAAAATCTGTCTTTTCAGAACCATTGTTTGCATTGTGTGTATCCCTCCCTCTCTATCTCTCTGAATCTCACCCCAAAACCCTTGGATCCCAAAAGATGACGAATGGAGATGGACGAGTATTTTCGAGATTCATGACACAACCGGAGGTAGCACACTGGATACGGAACATGGAAGATCACATGAAGGAGCACGGTATTGAAGGAGAGTATATGGTTCCATACACCCTACGAAAGATCACACAAGGTGATGCAAAATGGCGAGAGATACATCAAGCCATACAAGGATGGAATGGAACAAATGCTTGGGATGAATTCATGACGATTCTACTGAGGTCACGTCTTACCCAAAAGCCATGTGAACCTAAAGAGAAGAAGCCTTGTGCATGTAAGATTTGTGGAGAAATGGGACACACCCATAAAGAACACAAGGATGAATGCCCTAACGGTGAAGGAAGTCACCCAACTGAAGAATGCCCAACTAGGAAGATTACTTGTTTCTTGTGTGAAGGGACTACCCACTACCCTGCTCAGTGTCACATTTACCCCATGTCACAAAGAACCATCCAGTAGAACAAAGAATCAAAGAAAGGAGCCCTTATGGAAATTTTAGAAGAACCTGTGATGAAGGAAGAGGTGGAGGACACACCCAAAGAAGACCCATTTAAACCCTCCACCAAGTGTTGCTATTCGTGTGGAGAAGAAGGACACTTTTCACAGAATTGTCTGAAGGGAGATCTAGTAGCATTCCCGATAGTGGAAGTAGAGTATGACCCATAGGAAATAGAAGCCCTGATTGGCACGGAAAAGTCCAGGAAGAGAAATAGATTGGATTCCAGGAACAACCCAATTTCTGCAGAGAAGGATCAGAGTCATATCACTTGTTACAGGTGCAAGGATTTAGGTCATTACGCCTATAAATGTCGAAAGAAGAAATACACCGATAAATGTCAAAATAGGAAGCCAAGAGCTCAAAGGGCGGACACCATCCCCAAGAAGCCTAAAGACTTATCGGAAGTTATTTGTTTACGCTGTAGAGAAACAGGACACTATGCTAATAAATGTCCCGATAGGATGAAAGCTGGAGCTAAGTACTTGAGAATTTAATATTGGTAATAAGCGTAGTAGGAAGCTTTTTGGGGGGGATATGGAGTGAGTTATGGAATGGAAGTTTGAGATATTGTAAAGAATTCATGAAATAAATAAAGTCCTTGTGTCATGATTTCATACGCTGAATCTTTATGAGTTGTTACTCTATGAAGAAAGAGTTTAACCATTTTCGAGGATATGAGAAATACGATCTATGGAAGATTTGTGCATTTCTAGGGTGGTAGTACCATGTGAGAAGATTTGACCCCTGGAAAGGATAATGATGTTCCACGGAGTGGACTTCATAAGTATAAGTTTTATCTCGATATGTGGGATACCCCAAGTTTATGAAGGGATGAGGTACTATTGGATATAAAGGAGGTTGAATGTTGGTAATATGGAGCAATTGTAACTCCAGGATGAGTCTGAGTAATCACGTCTTAGTTTGGTACCAATAGAAGGAAGGAAGACAGTACAATTGGATGGATTTAAGAATGCTATGAAGCTAGATGTTGGGATAATGATCAGTTGCCCGTGACGATGAGTTCAAGGTTTACAAGTGATGAGATGGGCCATAACCCACAGCCCCAGGACCTGCCAAGAAGCAAGCACATTCTTGCTAAAGGAAAAACCCTGGAAGAAGTTACCATTTTATCGACAGACGATCCTATAGGAGTTTATGCAAAACCTGAGAGTTGTGAAGGTACGATAGATGTTTGTTTGGCTTCCAAAATCAATGGATTTATCCGAACTTGGTTCGTCGACAAGAGAAATTCTGCAATGCTTGTGAGGATGACCGAGTGTTAGAATGCGAGATTCGCTAAACCATATACAAGGTAATGATTTGGGTGCGGGATGGATTGATCACCATACCGACTTACTCTTATTATTCGCCTTGCTATGTGGGTTGGTAAATCTGAGTGATTTACCCATAGTAGAGAGACGACGACCAAAATCTTGTTTAAACCTTAGAATGGTATGACAGTTTTTTCCCTGTACAAGGAAGCTTTTGCCAATCGTAGGATATACGGTGAGGTTCAACCCAGACCCATTTCCTGTAGGAGAAACCATAAATTGATGACCACCATGAGATATCGATAGTTGTTTAGTATTGGCGCCAGACCCGTCAGCTAAGAAGAACCAGTCATAGAGGAACCTTACCAAGATGAAAGGAGAGAAGAATTGCGGTAAAGGTTATGCCACTATCGGAAGAGCCCAGAAAAGGAATTCTCCCGAGAATTTGACCGGCCCCGTCAAGAATAAGGATGGAGTATATGAGTATCGATGGGACCGTAACAATGTTTCTAAGGGTGGTAGCACCCCAGACCCCCTATGATGATCGATGGATTTTGAGAAGACCCCCAAACCTAACCTATTTCTTTCTAGCCTCTCCGAATCTCGAGGAAGAGATTCATTTTAAGGGTGGTAGGTTTGTAACATCCCAAAATTCTAAATTTTGGAATGTTATAATAAATAGATAGTTTTGATTGATTGTTTGATTGTGGTGTGGTTGCTTGTGTGAAATTGAGTGGAATTCGAAACTTTTTGAAAGTTAAATGAGAGGGAATAAAAGGACTTTCCCAAACTTTCATCTTGAATTTTTTATCTCCATGAATTCAAATTCTTTTCAAATAAAAAACCCTTGAGCAAAGATGATATGACTTCTTCCATTTAATTAAATGAAAAGGGTATTTGAAAATATTTGAATTTCATTTGGAACTATTTCAAATTCCGAAACTTGAAGCAACTCAATGATTTTCATGAGAGAAGATAAAATGACTTCTTCAAAACATATGAAATATGAGTTCGGAGTTTAAAAGGATCAAATTTAAAGTCCTTTTGAAATTATTTCCAATTTGGAGTTATTTGGGTTTTATTCAAATTATTTTTTTCCAAAAATAAAATATAAGGAAAATAGGGTAAAATGATTCCCTACATCAGCAAATTGGAGAAAAATAAATTTGAAATTAGTTTGGTATTTTTTAAATGATTTTTATTGGATTTTATTGCACAAGTGGCACTCTTTGTTTTATTTAAATTTGTGTGTATTTTATTTGATCTTACAAAAATGGTCATGTCGTAGAAAATCTTTACTGAAAATTTTGATATATTATATGCCTATATAATATTTTCTATTATTTATTATTATTATTATTTTAGTTCTCTAAAAAATTGTTCAAAAAGTTCCCCGAACTGGGCCGGCCCAGCCAACCGGGCCAGGCCACGGCCCAGCCGAGCCGCCGACGTCTCCGAGCTCGGGACTCGATCCCGCAGCCGCAGCCTTCCTCGATCCGGACACCGCCGCTGCCTCGCCTTGCCTCCTCCTCCAAGAAGCTGCCCCGACCCCTATATAAGCCGCGGACCCCGACCCCTCTCTCTCCTCGCTTCGCCTCTCGCCACCCGCAGCCGCAGCTGCTCTGCGCCACCGCCGCCGCCCTCCGCCGGCGCCTCCACCTCGCGCGCCACCGTAGCCACCTCGCCGCCCTCACCCCTCGTCGCGAAGCCACGCCACGCCGGAGTTCGCCGTCGCCGCTGCCCCGCCTCGCCAGAGAAAGCCGCCATCCCCGCCGGTTTTCATGCTTGAACCGGTATAAAACCCCAAACCGTCGTTTTTTTATTTAGTTCAGTTTATTCATATAGATCGGTTTTATTTTTGTTAGATCGTTTAACTAGCGAGTGTTCTCTGTTTAGATAGTTTTAGCGAACGTTTTTGTTCGTTAGCATTCGGTAGCGAACGTTCATTATTTAGTTTTCCCTTTTTCTGTTTATTTTCGGCCAGGGACCTAGTCATGATAATTTTCTTCACTGATTAGTCCCTGATATTGCAACGCTCATAACTTTCTACTCGTTTTGTCCAAATCCAACGAAACCAATGCCCACTTCTTCATTACGATCCCCTCTATCCAGATAAACAACTTGAACATGTTTTTGGAAGTTTAAAATTTGAATTAAAACAGATTTGAATTTGAATTTTCTTTTGGTCGTAAGTTGCGTTTTATAACTCCGTTTTAGTTGATTCTTTTTTGCAAATTGAAGCTCTTGACCTAAACTTTATAATAAGGCCAAATTCACTTAATTTTGGTACTGTTAGAAATTGTTTTCTGTTGCAAGAGTTATTTTCTTGGTTTTGATGCTTTCCGAATTGTTTTCTTCGTTCTTTCCGACCTTTTGAGTGATTGCTTATGTGTGGTTACTATTGCTTGCTTATGATAGATTGACCAGAGTGTGACGAGTAGAACTATAAGGATTTATAAGTGCGAATCATCTTTATCAACAGTACAAGGCAAGTTCACACTTTGATCATATCCCTTTCATACCCAGTTTTTATGCATTATTTCTCCCTCAAACATTGCATGGTTAGGAATTGATAACATGTGGGTATTGGGAAGTAATTGATGAGGTAGAATCTATTGTCCTGCATTCAAACCCTGGGAGTTACTTCTACGTTATGCTTATACTGCTTTGCTATGCTCGTAGACGTGGATTGGTTGAGTGTATTCATGACAGATGTGAGAGTTATTATTAATGGTTAACTTAAGGTGGCTACTTTAAGACACATCTGGGTGGAATGGTAGGGGCACCCTGGAGCACCCAGTGGTTTGCTCGGGCACCTGGAGAACCCAGTGCTTGCCCAAGGGGATCTCGGAGGACCAGTGTGATCACCCTATGGAATGCCACCCAGGCTCAAAGGGATCATAAGATTATTCATGCTAGAAACTTCCATGTGCAGCCACAAGCCATTATGGGCTCTGGCATAGTTGAGTAAGTTGAGTGAGCTCTCGAAGAGGTGGACTAGCAGATGTAGGGGGATTGTAGGTGTACCGGTCCGCCCGGAGTAGAAAGTAAATTCTCCTGAAAGACTGTGTCTCGGTCATCCGTTTCTCAAACACCATGTAGTGCGAGAAATCCAACGGAGGAGATCGAGTCTTGTGGGGAAAAGTGCGCAAACCTCTGCAGAGTGTACAAACTAATCATGATTAGTCGTGTCCCCGGTTATGGATATCTTGAGTATCTGGTTCTTGGATTATCATATTGATCTCAACACTTTATTTAAATAATTTGATTGGGTTAATGATTATTATTTTGGGATTGAGTTAGAGGAACCTTCTCAGTATTTATCAACCAACTTTGTAGTTAAATAATTTATATTTCTGTGCAATAGGGAAAAATTGGCTTTTCGCAAAACATTATAACCATAAAGCCTCCACCGACCAAATATGCATGTAGTGATAGCCTTTATTCGTCATTGTTCTATGGTGTGAATTTTCCAGTACATTCAATGTACTGACCCTTTGTGGCTGCAACATCTCATGTTGCAGGATTTCTTACGACGAGTAAGTGATACGTTAGGGTTATGATTTCTACACTCAACTCTGTCGTTGGTGTTGATGGGAATCCACAACCTTGTTGTTACTTCTGCTATATGGATTGAGGTAATGGTATTTACGTTACTTTATACATGTGATTTACCTATGTTATAAATCCTCGAGTAATGTGTGTGTCCGCATACCGATCCAGGGATGACACTTAAGCACAGAGACTTGACCGTCTGAGGTCAGGTCGCTACAAGAAGACACCCAAGAGACTTGGAGTGCAAGTCACAAGAGCCACGAGGCGGCCACAAGGGTGGAGGGCGGGCGCAGTGGGTAGGGCGCGCCCCCCGACCTTGTGGGCCCCTCGATGACTTCCTGGCCTAGATCTTCCTTCTATATATACTCTTATAACCCAAAAGCTTCCAGGGGAGCCACGAAACCACTTTTCCATCACCGTAACCTTCTGTACCCATGAGATCCCATCTAGGGGCCTTTTCCCGCGTCCTACCGGAGGGGGATTCGATCATGGAGGGCTTCTACATCAACACCATTGCCTCCCTAATGAAGCGTGAGTCGTTTACCTCAGGCCTATGGGTCCATAGTTAGTAGCTAGATGGCTTCTTCTCTCTCCTTGATTCTCTATACAAAGTTTCCCTCGATGTTCTTGGAGATCTATTCGATGTAATAGTCTTTTGCGGTGTGTTCGCCGAGGTCCAATGAATTGTGGATTTATGATAAGCTTATCTATGAATATTATTTGAATCTTCTCTGAATTCTTATATGCATGATTTGATATCTTTGCAAGTCTCTTCGAACTATAGATTTGGTTTGGCCAACTAGATTGGTTTTTCTTGCAATGTGAGAAGTGCTTAGCTTTGAGTTCAATCTTATGATGCTCGATCATAGTGTTAGAAAGGGAAACGACATGTATTGTATTGTTGCCATCGAGGATAAAAAGATGGGGTTTTTACCAATGCTTGAGTTAATTCATCTACGTCATGTCAGCTTGCTTAAGGCGTTACTCCGTTCTTTATGAACTTAATACTCTAGATGCATGCTGGATAGCGGTCGATGTGTGGAGTAATAGTAGTAGATGCAGAATCGTTTCGGTCTACTTGATACGAACGTGATGCCTATATTCATGATCATTGCCTTAGATATCGTCATAACTTTGCGCGTTTCTATCAATTGCTCGGCAGTAATTTGTTCACTCACCGTAATAATTTCTATCTTGAGAGAAGCATCTAGTGAAACCCATGGCCCTCGGGTCTATTTTCTATCATATAAGTCTCTGTTTTCCATCATATTAGTTTCCCGTCAACTTGACCATTTCTGTCGCCATTCCATTATTTTGCAATCTTTACTTTCCGTTCCATATACCAAAAATATTACTTTACCATTTATCCATCTCTATCAGATCTCACTTTGCAAATAACCGTGAAGGGATTGACAACCCCTTATCGTGTTGGGTGCAAGTTGTTGTTTGTTTGTGCAGGTATTCGGTGAATGGCGCGTTGCATCCTACTGGATTGATACCTTGGTTCTCAAAAGCTGAGGGAAATACTTACTCTACTTAGCTGCATCACCCTTTCATCTTCAAGGGAAAAACCAACACAAGCTCAAGAGGTAGCAGTATGCAGTCCATAGGTAGCTCTCATAATAGATTCATATGGCAACTTAATTTTATTTTTAGGAAAGTGTTCCATGCCCTTCCTTAACGGAAATTGAAGTCTAATGTTTCCTTCTTTCATATCAATAATTGCACCAATCGTTCTAAGGAAAGGTCCAACAAGAATAATAGGACATATAGGATTGCAATCTATATCAAGAACAATGAAATCTACTGGCACATAATTCCTATTTGCAACAATAAGAACATCATTAATCCTTCCCATAGGTTTCTTAATAGTGGAATCCACAAGATGAAAATTTCAAGAACAATCATCAAATTCACGAAAACCTAACACATCACATAAAGTTTTTGGAATCGTGGAAACACTAGCACCCAAATCACACAAAGCATGGCACTCATATACTTTAATCTTAATCTCAGTAGTAGGTTCCCACTCATCATAAAGTTTTCTAGGGATAGAAACTTCCAATTCAAGCTTTTCTTCAAAAGATTTCATCATAGCATCAACGATATGTTTAGTAAAAGCTTTATTTTGATTACAAGCATGAGGAGAATTCAACATGGATTGCAACAAGGAAATACAATCTATTAAAGAACAATTATCATAATTAAATTCCTTGAAATCCAAAAGAGTAGGTTCATTACTACTTAAAGTTTTGACCTCTCCAATCCCACTTTTATCAATTTTTGCATCAAGATCTAAAAACTCTGAATCATTGGGACGCCTTCTAACTAAAGTTGAATCATCTATAGTCCCATCTTTATCAAGATTTAAATTGTAAAACAAAGATTCAATAGGAGTCACATCAATCACTCTAATATCTTCTTCATTATTTTCACGGAAACTAGAAGAACATGTTTTTACAAACCAATCTCGTTTAGCACACATCTTAGCGGTTCATTATTTGCACTCATCAATGGAGATTCTCATAGAATTTAGAGATTCATTTATATCATGCTTAGGTGGAATAGATCTAATTTTCAAAGTATCGACATCAAGAGAAATTCTACCCATGTTCCTAGGAAAATCATCGATCTTAAGCAATTTTTCTTCAATCAAGGCATTAAAATTCTTTTGCGGACTCATAAATTATTTAAATCTATTCTCAAAATCAGAGGACATCTTATTATAATTTCATAAGAATTGTTGTAGGAATTACCATAATTATTAGAGGAATTACTAGGAAACGGCCTAGGATTATAATTGCCTCTATACACGTTATTACCAAAATTGTTCCAACCAACAAAATTCACATCCATAGATTCATTATTATTATCAATAAAAGTGGACAAAGGCATATCATTAGGATCAATATAAGCAATCTTGCTAGCAACTAATATCATAATTTCATCCATCTTTCCACTGAAAACATTAATCTCTTCAATCGCATGCACTTTTTTACTAGTGGAAGATCTTTCAGTATGCCATTGACAATAATTAACCATAATATTATCTAGAAGTTTAATAGCTTCTCCTAGAGTAATTTCCATAAAAGTACCTCCCGTGTTGGAGTCTAAAAGATTTCTAGAAGCAAAAATTCAATCCGGCATAATTTTTTTGTATAATCATCCACAAATTCAAACCATGAGTAGGGCAATTTCATATCATCAATTTCATCCTCTCCCAAGATTGTGCAACATGTTCATGATCAAGTTGATTAAAATTCATAATATCGTTCCTAAGGGAGATGATCTTAGCGGGAGGAAAATACTTGGAAATAAAAGCATCTTTACACTTATTCCATGAATCAATACTATTTTTAGGCAAAGATGAAAACCAAGTTTAGCACGATCTCGAAGTGAGAGCAGAAATAGCTTTAATTTAACAATATCATTATCCAGATCTTTCTTATTTTGCATATCACAACTCAATGAAATTATTCAGATGGGATGCAACATCTTCACTAGGAAAGCCGGAAAATTGATCTTTCATAACAAGATTCAGCAAAGCGACATTAATTTCATAAGATTCCGCACTAGTTGCGGGAGCAATCAGAGTACTAATAAAATCATTGTTATTAGTGTTGGAAAAATCACACAATTTTGTATTCTCTTCAGCGATCATGATAAAGCAACAAATCCAACACCCGAGCACACAAAAAGAAAATGAAGAAGACGAACGAAAGAGGGGCGAAGAAAAGGTAAATATTTTCAAACATCATTTTAGAAGTGGGGGTCGGAAAACAAGAGGCAAATGGTGAATAATGTAATGCAAGAGATGAGAGTTTATGATGGGTACTTGGTATGTCTTGACTTGGCATAGATCTCCGCAGCAATGGCGCCACAAATTGGCAAGTTCACGGGAAGCAAATCTTGACTTGGCGTAAATCTCCCCGGTAACGGCGCCAGAAATTCTTCCTGCTACTTCTTGAGTTTGCGTTGGTTTTTCCCTTGAAGAGGAAAGGGTGATGCAGCAAAGTAGGGATAAGTATTTCCCTCAGTTAAAGATCCAAGGTATTAATCCAGTAGGAGACAACGCACAAATCACCGAATACCTGCACAAACAATCAAACAACTTGCACCCAATGCGATAAAGGGGTTGTCAATCCCATCACGGTCACTTGCAAAAGTGAGATCTGATAGAGATAGATGAAACTAAACAAATGATAAAGTAAATACGTTTAGGTTTTTTGGTTTATGTAACGGAAAGTGAAAGATTGCAAAGTAATAGATCAGAAACTTATATGATGGAAAATAGACCCGGGGCCATAGGTTTCACTAGAGGCTTCTCTCAAGATAGCAAATAATACGGTGGGTGAACAAATTACTGTCGAGCAATTGATAGAAAAGCGCAAAGTTATGACGATATCTAAGGCAACTATTATGAAATATAGGCATCACGTTTGTGTCAAGTAGACCGACTCCTGCCTTCATCTACTACTATTACTCCACACATCGACGGACTCCTGCCTGCATCTAGAGTATTAAGTTCATGAAAAACAGAGTAAGGCATTAAGTAAGATGACATGATATAGAGGAATAAACTCCAGAAATATGACATAAACCCCATCCTTTTATCCTCGATGGAAAAAATACAATACGTGCCTTGCTGCCCCTATGGGAAAGGACACCACAAGATTGAACCCAAAGCTAAGCACTTCTCCCATTGCAATAAAAACCAATCTAGTTGGCCAAACTAAACCGATAGGTCGAAGAGAATTACAAATATATCAAATCATGCATATAAGAATTCAGAGGAGATTCAAATAATATTCATAGATAAGCTGATCATAAATCCACAATTCATCGGATCTCGACAAACACACCGCAAAAGAAGACTACATCGGATAGATCCCCAAGAACATCGAGGACAACATGGTATTGAGAATTGATACATCTCCAATGTATCTATAATTTTTGAATGTTCCATGCTGTTATATTATCATTCTTGGATGTTTTATAACCATTTTACAGTCATTTTATATCATTTTTTGGTACTAACCTATTGACATAGTGCCAGGTGCCAGCTATTGCTTTTTGCATGTTTTTTACATCACAGGAAATCAATACCAAACGGAGTCCAAACGCAGCGAAACTTTTTGAGGATTTTTGTGGACCAGAAGACATCCAGTGGGCCGGAGAAGCACCTGGGGGGTGCTCCGAGGGGAGCACAACCCACCAGGGTGCGCCTGGGGGCCCAGGCGCGCCCTGGTGGGTTGTGCCCACCTCAGGTGCCCCCCAAACCGCCTCTTTGCTCTATAAAAACCCCAATATTCCATAAACCTTAGGGGAGTCGATGAATATCAATTCCAGCCGCCGCCGAGTACAGAACCACGAGATCCAATCTAGACACCATCACGAAGGGGTTCACCACTTCCATTGGTGTCTCTCTGATGATGCGTGAGTAGTTCTTTGTAGACCGACGGGTCCGTAGTTAGTAGCTAGATGGCTTCCTCCCCCTCTCTTGATTCTCAATACAATGGTCTCTTGGAGATCCATATGATGTAAGTCCTTTTGTGGTGTGTTTGTTGGGATCCGATGAACTTCGAGTTTATGATCAGATGTATCTTTTTATATCCATGAAAGATATTTGAGTCTTCTTTGATCTCTTATATGCATGATTGCTTATAGCCTTGTATTTCTTCTTCGATATTTGGGTTTTGTTTGGCCAACTTGATCTATTTATCTTGCAATGGAAAGAGGTGCTTTATAGTGGGTTCGATCTTACGGTGCTTGATCCCAGTGACAGAAGGGGAACCGACACGTATGTATCGTTGCTACTAAGGATAAAATGATGGGGTGTATTTCTACATAAATAGATCTTGTCTATGTCATGTCATCGTTCTTATTGCATTACTCTATTTCTCTATGAACTAAATACACTAGATGCATGCTGGATAGCAGTCGATGTGTGGAGTAATAGTAGTAGATGCAGTCAGGAGTCGGTCTACTAATCTTGGACGTGATGCCTATATAATGATCATTGCCTGGATATCGTCATGATTATTTGAAGTTATATCAATTGCCCAATAATAATTTGTTCACCCACTGTTTGCTATTTTTCTCGAGCCACATCAAAAGGAATTTTTAGCGCCGTGGCCGGGGAGGGTCTTCAACATATACCAGGTTCCTAATCACAAATGTCATCTCCTTGCAATTTACATTATTTGCCTCTCGTTTTCCTCTACACCACTTCACAAAAATTTGTCGTTTTATTCGCCCTCTTTTTCGCCCGCCGTTTTCTCGTCAGATCTATCATTTCCTCGCAATCATGAGTGATTTCAGTGTGGCACCAACAGATTATGGCCTAACTCCTAAGATGGGACGTACGAGCAATCCGGATGCTAAAACTTTTATTTTGAGGCAAGGGAATGTTATGGGAAAGGAAGGTATCTGAGAATTTTTCAATTGTGTTGGAAATATAAGTGTTGATGATGCTCCTATACTTAGAACTACCAGATCTTATGCGGATGCTATTTCAGCGCTAGTTCTGAAGCTTGAAACTAAATTTATCCGTACTCATCCTACCTTGCAAAGATTGTTTTGTCAGCTACCCATTATAAAAAACCCCAAAGCTAAAAAGTTAGCCACTCTTGTCCTTATGAATGAGTTTGACTATATAATACGGGAACCTAGGGAAATCTTTGATTTTTATGGTATGAATCGTGAAAAATTGGTGATAGATGAAATTCTTTACGATAGTGATTATGTGTAAATACATTTGCTTGGAGATAATCAAATCTTTGATAACAATCTTAAAAAGGAATTCCCTAATTTAGATATAATTTCTAATATTGTTAATGAACATTATTCTTCGATTGCTGCCGGAAATCAAAGAGGTTATGATGATAAGCAACTTAATAGTGCCAAAGTTTCTATGGACAATATGTTTTTTGTTGTCTTTACAAACCCTCATGACAAAAATACCTCTAAAGAAACTAAGAAGAAAGATGACAAAACTCATATCCTTGTATGTCTAGCTAGGGGCGTGAAACAATAGCGCTTGTTGGGAGGCAACCGAATGAATAAAATTTATTTTTGCTTTTTGCTTTCTGTTCTTGAGTGTTTACACAATTATGCTACTTTTATGATTGTGTTTTAGTTAGTGTTTATGCCAAGCAAAGCCTTTAGGATCTTCTTGGGTGATAGTTGTTTGATCTTGCTAAAAAACAGAAACTTTGTGCGCTAGTCACATAATTATTGAAAATCACACAAGCGCGATAAAATCTGATTTTTTTATGCAAGATTGATATACAAATTACCTAGGATGTCTTAATTTTCAGAACCTTTGGAGTTATAGAAGTATTGAAAGTTCACAGATTGCTACAGACTATTCTGTTTTTGATAGACTCTATTTTCTTTGCGTTGTGTGCTTGTTTTGATGATTCTATGGTTTTCTTTAATGAGTTTTTGCCATAGAAAAGTTGGAATACAGTAGATATAATGCAAGAATAAAATATGAATTGGTTTGCAATAGTACTTATAGTAGTGATTTGCTTTCTTATACTAACGGATCTCGTGAAGGTTTTGTTGAGTTTTGTGTGATTGAAGTTTTCAAGTTTTGGGTGATGTTACGATGGATGAAGGAATAAGGAGTAAGAAGAGCCTAAGCTTGGGGATGCCCATGGCATCCCAAGCTATTATCCAAAAAGAAGCAAGCAACTAAGCTTGGGGATGCCCCCGGGTGGCATCCCCTCTTTCTTCTAACGACCATCGGTATCTTACTTGAAGCTATATTTTATTCGTCACATACTACGAGTTTTTCTTGGAGCGTCTTGTATGATATGAGACTTTGCTTGGTTTGCTTTGTTTTCTAAGTCGTGAATCCATGCTGGACACACCTATTTGAGAGAGCCAAAATTATGCCATGACTTGTTTGAATTTCTCTCTATGCTTCACTTAAATCTTTATGAGCTATGGAATTGCTCTAGTGCTTCACTTATATCTTTTTGAGCACGGTGTGCTTTAGTATTTTTTGAAGAAATGCTCTCATGCTTCACTTAGATTAATTTGAGAGTTAGTAAATTTTGAAGAAATTCTCTCTTGCTTCACTTGAATTAATTTGAGAGAAAGAAATATTATGCTCATGATCTTTACTTATATTTGTTTGATCTATCAAAAGCAACACATTAAAATTAGTCCCAAAGTGATAGATATCCAAGAAGGATATAATAAAAACTTCCATGAAGATTCTTAATTGGACAAATAAACTTGATTCCTTGTAATAGTTTTGAGATATGATGATGTGATATGTGAGTCATGTTGATGAGTAATTTTGCTTTAGTAAGAATATTGGTGTTAAGGTTTGTGATTCCCTATGCAAGCATGAAAGTCAATAGTCATGCAATGAAATTACATCCTACTTGTGGTGCATTATTCGGTGTTAATTATGCTTAATGATCGCTTATGAGATTATTCGTTTCCTGGTTGGTCGCTTCTAAATCTTTTGCTAGCCTTTATTTTGCACTAAGTATGATCACCACTTGTGCATCCAAAACCCTTTAAACCAGTTTTGCCACATGAGTCCACTATATCTACCTATATGCGGTATTCTTTTGCCATTCTAAGCAAATTTGTATGTGTCATCTCTACTTTTCAAAATAAACTTCTCTTACGTGTGTTCGTACCGCTCGCGAGGCGGTGAGGGGTGGTGTAACGCCCCAAGACCGGAGCTTCAGATGCCTTCCATGTTTCTGAGTGTTCTCGGGTGATTCGTTTTGGTTCGTTGCATCATGTGCATTGCATCATGTCATCATGTCATAAGTCTTTTGCATCTCAACTAAATAATTTGTATGGATCTTTGATCCATTTAAACCGAGGGAATTCACATGGTGATTCTCTTTATAACATATCCTCCCGATATTAGGGAGCTATATTAAATATTCCATTTGTTGGAATTAACCGGAACACACTTGCCAAATAAAATCTCAATGCCTTTGTTATCACAACTCTTGGCCTCTAACTTTGCTATTTATTCTTTCATCAAATTCCGAGGTTCCTCCAAAAATCCAAACATTTTTGGGCACTGCTAAATCCAAGTTCTAGTTCAAACCCATTTGAATTAAATTCAAATGAGTTCGAATTTACATCCTTCAATCTTGGTATTTTCTATTTTTCTCAGAACAAACTCATTTTTATGAGTCCAGGGAAATTATCTGCTTGCTCAAATTTTTCCCTAATCCTCTCTTTCCTTTTCTTCTTTCTAATTGTTTTTCTGTTAAAGGAAAATAGAGGGAGTGAGAGAGAGCAGCAGCCCATTCTCCTTCTTCGGCCTAGCTGCACCTAGTCTGCGGCCTAACCAACCGGGCCTCCCGCGCAGGCCCATGGGCACCGCAGCCCACCAGCTACTTAACCCTAGCTGCCCCGATCCCCTCCGCTCGATCCACATCGCTCCCTCTCGTTCCTGTCCACCGCCGTCACTCTCACGCATGCACGCACAGAGGAGCGAAGCCTGACTCCTCCATCTCCTCGATCGCTCTCTCCCTCGTCTCCCTCCAGGCCGCCGCATCTACCCTCGACCCGATTCCCCTCTCGCTCTCGATCTCCTCCCTCACGCCGCCAGCAAGCGCCCTCGCTCAGCCCAGCCTCCTCGCTAGCTCCCCATCTCTTCCTCCTGGCCAGCCATGCCCCTCCATGGTGCTGCCTTGCTGCTCCCTCCGGCGAGCGCCGCGCCGTCTCCCTGCCTTGCCTGCTCTATCGGCGTCACCAACAGCGGCAGTCCGGCGCCCAAGCTCCTCTGCCGCCCCGCCCGTTCCCAGCCGGATCCCGCCGGCAGGGCCTCGCGTCCCCGCTTCAGACAACCGTCGCTGCGTCATGACCTCACCTCCACCTGTGAAACCCGATGCCCCTCGGCGTGTCAGCTTCGACCCCGATCAGATGTGCCCGAGGAGCTCCCCGAGCGAGCTCGCCGGCGGCCCCTGCGTTCCCCGTGACCTCTGCTGCCTGTCGGCCCCTTCTCCGCCTCACCATCGTTTTGCTGCAGGAGTCGAGGTGTCGCCTCCTTCAGTTCATCAGCCGACATCACGGCCTGAACCTCCATGGACGGCCTCCTGTACTTCGAACGGGAGGAGAACCGTTGCGTTGACTAGATCGGTGTCGCTCCAGGCCACCGCACTGTACAACAGCTTTGAGAGAACCCGGATACGTCAAGACCCGGGCCAACAAGTACCACGACATCCGTCGATCGCCAAGTACCCCTTCGGATACGCAAGTCCCTCGAAGGTCCACCGATGCCTAGTACGACTACAGGACCGGAACGAAGTACCACGATGATCGTTGACATGTACCACTACCGTCGATGTGTACAAGTACTATGTGAACGTGTACACGACGACCTCGGGGACCGATATTGCGCCAAGTACCCCGATGGCCGGAGCCCTCGGATCCATCAAGTTCGACTACCTTCGTGTGTACAACTACTGTCACCCCGAAAGACGTTGGAGTCATCAAGTACCTCTCCGAAACGAACGTGAACGACTACCGTTGCAAGAACGGGACCGGAAAGTCCGAAGGCCACAAGTACCACGACACCGATGACAGGAACGTCTACAGAAACTCGTGCAACGATAAACATGTTCCACTACCGCCGCCGAGGTCACGAGAACCTCTACCGTCGACCCTAGAGCGTGCGAGAACGACTACTTCCACTACCGCTGTCGCGAGAATGTCTACTTCATCTACTTTGCACCGAACGAGAACTGCCCCGCTTGCACGCTTCGAAGGTATAACCCCGAGACAACTTCCTTGAACGAATGCTTGCGATGTATGAGTTGCTCGTGCTTGCACCGTGCTTGATTTGTCGGTGCACATTGCCCTCTTTTACCTTGTCACCATCATGTGGGAACCCGGTAATCGGGAGCACCCCACCTTCCATCTTTTGCACGCTCCCGCCACACTTTCTTTTGCACCGACGTCACAATGAGTTGCCGGAACCGGAACGTTGCGTGGCACCGTTTCGTTAACATTGCCGTGGCACCCCTTTTCCTTTCCACCACGGTGATAAATGCTTCATATTGCTCTTGTCAACTTTAATAAAAATTGCATAAACTTGTCCATGTCATCCGCATCATGATATCAACAATTAAAATGTTTAAATTGTTGTTGCAATAAATTACTAAGGCATATGGGGACTTACCGGATTTGTTGTTTGTTATATCCGGCCCCATTTAAATTTTTTTAGATAGATAATTCCTTTATGTTTCACCTCTTGACATGCTTAACAACATTTAATATTGTTGAGTACATAAACGAGAGAGAACTAAATAAGTCATGTGGTGTTTTCTTCAATATGCAACTCCGTTGCATGTTGAGCTCCACTTAATTTGTAGGATTGTTTGTGCACTTTGCCATGCCATGCCTCATTAAACCGGACATGCATAATACTTGAATGTGCATCTGTCAGGACCGGATTTTCGGGATATTAATTTCCCAAAAGCGGCCCTTGTGCTCACCAGCCCCAGGATTACTGTTAGCTGATGAGACACCAACTTGTTATAGAAACTCCAAGCAAAATACAAAATATGAAGTACAAGACCATTCTGGCCTATGGGTACAACAATTTGTTTCTAGAGGTTGATGGCGGAAGCGGTTTGCGGATCATCAGCGTCTATGGGACTCCATTTCCCACAGGAACAGCTGACCAGGATAACTCCTATCTTCGCGAGGCTGCTATCACCATTACGTAGGTTCCGGGGCTTTCATCGCAACGCTCCTTTCCACGCAAGAAATCTGGCCAAGACAATAGCCAGGGACAAGCCAGTGAGTACTTTGAATGTACTCGCAAACATTAAGAACACAGGTATAATTTAGCCACTGAAAATCATGCTTTAAAATATTCTATGATCACTTCGTCGGTTATGAAATAAGGTTCATGATGCACGCAAGTAGATCATTTAAATAAAATCACGAGTAAACAATTAGGGTGTGAAAATATAAAGCACCGATCAGGTATCTGAAGCGACGCCTTGAAAGGATAATAATATGAAGCATGCCTCAGTCGGGCGTCTGAGCGACACCACAGAAAGGGCTTATATATAAAAGGAATAACAAGCATGCCACAATCGGGCGTCGGTGCGACACCACATAAAGGGCTTATAAGTAAATGAAATAACGGACATGCCATAGTCGGGCGTCTATGCGACACCACATAAAGGGCTTATAAGTAAATGAAATAACACGCATGCCACAATCGGGCGTCTGGGCGACACCACACAAAGGGATTATATAAGAATAATCACGGTGAATATCCAGGAGGTAGAACCGTCCCAGGGATACTCAATAATTCAAATACATAAATGATTAGTCCATAATAATAATAATCATAATCATCATACGTCACCGGTCATAATCAATGTTCTGGTTTAGTAGTTTCTCCTCCGAAGACCGACACTAAGACCGACGCTTGACCCATCCCAGACTGTAGTCCTTAACCATGGACACGGCTATTCGAATAGGTTCAATATCTCTGTAGAGGGTGTACTCTTTACCCACGAGTAACGGATTTATTTAGTCAATCGGAACTAATTCCGTCTATGGTCTTTTAGTTGAAAACACGCCTGACTTGCACACACCAGCTTAACTTTACTCGTGTATGGAATCACCCAGACACCTGTTAAGCAAAACTCTAAGTGGGGAGGCTACAACCTCATGTAGCATGGGATCAAATTTTTATCGCATGCTCTAAGGGGTGGCCTCCCCTCTCGGTCCCAACCGGAAACAGCCATGCCCCCGGACCAGGTGGCATGCCTACCAGCTACAACCGGTATCTTCCACCATGGCCTCTCTGTACGGTGTGTGCTAGGACAGGGGTTGACAACTTACTGAACCGTACCCTACCTACGGCAGGGGCAAGTGGCAGCACGAAACAAGTATGGGGGTTACTGGAACAAGACTCGATCTACGGCCGACTTAGGAGGCTTAAGTATTTCCTGCATGGTTAGCTCAAGGATTATATTTCACAGCCATCAAACACAACCACCACCTATCATACCTCCCCCTGCCCTACCGGTCATAACCGTCTCGACGAGGGACAAGCTCGTGTCTACACAAGACAGAGACTTTCCCGGGTCCTTCCCGGTAGACATGAGAGGCATATGAGGGTGATTGCTATCACAAGCTTATCCATTTCCAACAGCAAGAATTTTCATTTATGCACTCAAGGTGTATGATCATATCGTCACATAAAAATAACCAACGCTTCATGTCAAGGTGGTGTTATAACCGTATCGAACAACCCACAAAACATTATGCCATGGTTCAGAATGCTTGCCTTCAAGGTGTGGAGAGGTGAGGTGCTCTCCAAAACTTTTGAAAGTTTTCTCCTCTCTCCAACAAATCCTATTTTAAATAAATTTGAATTAACACATACTTAAAAACAGTACAAAAAGGTTGGTTGGAAAATTTTGAAATAAATATGAAAATAAACTAGACAATATTTGAGGAACAACAGAAAAAGAATCAAGTCATTTGGACTTATATTTAAAAAGTTATAGCCAGTCAAAGTTTTAGTCAATTCTGTTTTTTTAATAAAATAGAAAAAGGGAAAACGTTTCGGCAGAATACGTCTTCGAAGCAGAGGAGACGTACTCGGGGGTTTGCGCTTCCACTTACGCCAGCGTGGACTCGATGGGGGTCGCAGACAGTGGGTCCAGGGGGCCCACTGGTCAGGTTTGGCCGGTCGCCCCGCCTTCGTCCTCCTCTGGCCGAACAGAGGTGAGGGCTCCGGCGATCAACGCCAGCGAACGTCGGCTCCCCGCGGGCTCCAAAGGGTTGGGATGGATCCGCAAGACCGGGGCGGTCCTCCCGGTGGTCGTTGGGTCGGCGGGGGTGGAGGGAATCTCCGGCGACGAGCTCCGCGGCGGAGGAAGCTTCGGGAGCAATGGGGGTTTGGGCTACGGTGGCTCTGGGTTGCGTTTGAGAGGTTGGGCAGCTCCGCACGGTCGAGGGGAATCGCATGGTGGCACTGGTTGGACGGGAGGGGCTCGGGTTGCTACTGAATGGGCCGGAGGGCGGCGGTGGCTGTACTGGCCGGAGATGGGGAAGAAGACCTTCCCTGGTCAATTGACTGCTACGGGGGTGCTAGGTGGGGTGGCTTGAGGTCGCCTGAGGTTTCGGAGAGGCTCGGGTCTCCTTAAATAGGCGGTCGGGGTCGGTTTCGACGATGGCCGTGGATAAGAACGCCAGCGACCGTCATTCTGTTGCAGCAGGGGGATGTGGCGGCAACGAGCGCTTGCGGACAAGCTTGTGGATGAGCTCGGACTGCTCTAGAGGGCAGCTGGCATGCGGGGTGGCTTGGGCGGCGCCGTCCATGGCAGGGCCCACTGTGGCCGCTCACTAGCCGCCACTGCTGACCTGACGGCGGCGCTGTGGATCTCCAGGGGCGGCTCTACGGCGAGGGGAGGGGTCGGGGCATCGACTGAGAGAGGGGAAGGGCCAGAGCGAGTGCGGGGCGTCAGCAGCGGGACGCGGCGGCTCGGTGCACGCACGTGCAAAACGCACGCTCTAGGCGCGCCCAGAGCGTGCATGCCAAGCGTTCGGCGAAATGCCAGAGCATGCTAGGCGGCAAGGGTGAAGCTTGGGGTTAGCAGGTCTAGGCTAGGGTCCCTTAGGAGATTAGCGGACATGCCAGTATGTACAGAAGGGCAAGATCACAGTGCAAAACAAAAAATCATGCCAAAACTGCACATGCACACCAGGTGTTTGACAGAATGCCTATGGCACCTAGGCAATTCTTGGGGTGGCCCAAATATCCAGATCAGAGTCTCTTTGGATGAATAAGAGAGTGGTGAGGTTAGTTTGCCAAAAGCTCAAACTTGTTAGTGTAAGTTTTGCCAAACTTCAGTTCTGGGCAGAAGGAAAATGGCATTGTTTCAGGAGCCAAAAATCTTCCAATGGGTCCACTCTCCTGGACTTAAGGGTTTGGTATGGTGTACTACAAGCAGGAGAAAGCTCATGGCCACTAGAGCAAAATTTAATAGGGATGCAGTACAAATCACTAAGCTGGACCAGAACGAAAAAGAGGTTGATTCACTCAAATTTTACCAAGAACATCAATGGGTTTTTACATAAAGTTGAATAATATACTCCTATGAACATCCCAAAATTTTGGTGGAGGATAGAAAGAAATATTTAAATGGGTTGCAGTGCAAAATTGCCCACTGGAACAGATTTGAAAAATTGGGGTAGAGCTCAAAATATTAAATGAATGAAATATATTTTTGCATAAAAGTGATTTTGAAAACATCACATGACATCTCCAAATTTTGGTGAAAATTTTAAATAAATATATCAAGTGGTTGTAGTTCAAAAAGAGCTCCAAAACTAATGAAAAATCATTTTAAGGAATTAAGCTCAGAGAGAAATAATTGTGCAAATCAATTCCACTGATAATAGAAATGTTTTCTTGAGAGGTTAGATAGGTCCAATAATATTTTTGGAAAGTTTTTTCACTTGAGGTAAAAACTCCATAATAAGGAAAAGGATGGCTCTGAAATCAAAAGAAAATCCAGAAAATTAAAAGTTTAAATTTCCTGGAAAATTTTTAATTAATAAAACAAGGTTAAAATTTTGGGGTGTCACAACACTACCCCCCTTAAGAAAAATCTCGTCCTCGAGATTTGCTAAAAGTTGCTTTAAGAAAATATAAGCAATAAAATGTGGCTACAGTGAGAGGGCAATAAGTGGTGTAAAACCACAGTGTGGAACACTGGCACTGCGTGGGAAAATCTATGGTTAGGGGGAAAATGAGAGATTTCTACGTTGGATATAGTAAATTTAGAATAAATTCTAAATTTAAAATACACTGGTCGTACCTGAGAGCACAGTGCTCTCTCTGGCTGACAGGTGGACCCAGGGCCCACTGTCAGTCTCTTCTTCTTTGTCTGGTTCTCTCTTCTTCCTTTCTTCCATGCGCTTTCCCGCGCTTTCTCCACCGGCGATGTCTAGTGCGTAGGGCATCTAGGCGGTACCTGCGGTAGTGCGCGGCGTGCTAGTTGTCGGTGCAGCGTGCACTCACCTCGCGGGCCAGCGTGCTGTCGGCACTGCTCGCAGATTCGCCTCCGAACACCGGCGATCGGTTGACGAGCGGCGCTGGTGGACTTCGCCCACCGTACACTGAGCTCGAGCTATAAAACGGCCGAGGTGCTTCTCTCTTCTTCCTCACACCTGGCCTCGCTTCTCCTTCTTCCTCCTCCATTTCTGTTTACAGAAGCTAGAGACGAGGTTTTAATGGCGGAGGCGATGCCGGATTGGTACGTGATCCTGATGTGTGGAGGGCTCACGGCATTGCTGGGGCTCTCCGTGCTCCTGTGTGCGATGATCCTCGATGATCATCGTGATGCTGCCGCTCGAGTGTTGGCTCTTCGCGGTGGCGGTGATCACGAGGAGTTGGTGTGGTCTCAGGTGCTAACTGTTGTTGGTGTGCGGGAGGTAACTCGTATCCGGATGATTATCCACTAATCTCTCTTTCAGAGACTGTGGTGCGTTAGGGAGATGATTAGCCAGATGCAACACGGTTACGTGGTGTTGCAAGTGGTGTATGTGTTCGAGTGGTTGCGGTTGTGAGTCTGCTGCCGTGGTGCTGCGTGAATAAAATTCCATGTCGTGAAGAGACATATGCTGTAGCAACTCAGGGAAAAGAAATCTCACTCCAGGATTTCTCGCGAGGAAAAAATTAGTTAATCAAAATTTACAGCAGCAAAAATTACTCATTACAATTGAAACCAAATGTTCATCTCATCGCACAAGGTTTAGAATAACACGCACGAGTTACAACACTTAACTAAATGCGAGAATACAAGAACATAGCAGTGACGTCTAGAATGAAAATGGAAACTGGACGGGGTCCCGAGAAAACGTCTCTGGTACTGGGGCGCACTCTTCTTCTATCGGGGGAAGCGGATTGATCAGTCGATGAACGCGTCTCTCCTGGTCGGGTCTCAGTGGTCTGCTGATGGTGATCTGAGGATTTAAATCAGCGAGGCTCTAGAGATAACCCATTACTCGCTGGGTCAAACGCTCTTGAGTGATGACATACTGGACAAGGTTGGCCAGTACTGGGTCTCTCTCAATTCGTCCACCGGGAAAAGATGTCACTTCCCCGGGTGCTGCACGGCTCGGAAAGTAATAATACCCTCGTTCGCTGGCATAGGGTACCGCGAATCGAAGGCGAACAATCGCTTCGTGTGCAGCCGCTTCTATGGCCATCTGCGGAGTCGGCATAGATTTCCCTAGGAAGGAGACTTCCGTTGGGTCCTGGTTTGAGTTTACGGGAGGGATGTGCACTGCTGCCCAATATTTCGAGGTGGAAGAGGTGATCCTCGATTTGAGCAGCTCGTACTGGGGTGGCTGGGTAGAACCCATGGTACTGCAGGTAAAGTCCCACAATATTTTAACAAAACTACCGGGGTTGCATCCAGGGTTCTCATATAAATGCTAGGGCTCGGCATGGCAAGAAATGGTTGTGAGGGTTGCACACAAGATGAGGGGTACTCGGCAAGGTTAGGAGGTGTCCCTTTTATAAAGTAACTGGGCTGGGTTATTTACCGCGGCGAAGGGCAACTAGTTTGTCGGTTCTGCCCTATGGGGTCGGGGTCAAAGCCACAGATACACACATCTCGCCAAAGCGACGCATTACTGTGGGTGCCGTCAGGGTTGGTTTTGGTAGCTACGCCCAGAATTAAAAATGCAACCATACATCAACACACTTATGCACAGCTACTTTTTAAAATAGGGGCGCACATGCAGATAACACTGCGGTAATACAAGATCACACCACTACAGGTTATGGACATACTGAGACTCGGTACTACTCGAGTAACTTAGTCTACCTCGTTTATATCTAAGCGGGCGTGCCTTGTGGATGTCGAGGCTTCTCCATTGGCTTCACCGTCGGGGTTAGCTGGAGGGGGTTGAGGAACTGCAGGGCCGGGGTAGTGATGATGACCATCGCAGGGATTATTGGCCACAATCATGTTGGAGTGTGTTCCCAAAAGGTGATGGAGCACTTCTGGGGTCATCAAAGCACCTTGGTCGATGGCCGGGGCTGACCTCAAGGTCTCGATTGGTTGTCCGAACAGCACGACTGGATTGTCGGCGTCGGGCTCATCTTCTCTTCTTGCTAGGGGTTGGTGGATCAGTTCTCCACGAGTTGCGATCAGATCTAGGGTGATTTGATCGAACAGTCCCTCTAGTGCACTTACATAGCGCACTAGATGCAATAATGCAGGATCCGTCTCGTGATCTCCGTTGGCAACTTGTGCTGGTCTACCATACCCGTCACGGCTGGGGTAGTAGTAGAAGGAGCGACAATTAACTCTGGGCGACAAGTGCCGGAGTTGAACTATAGCTTCTCGAGCAGCTAGTTGGATGGCTTGCGGCTCAAAGGAAGTTGTCCTTCCGGTGAACCTGTAGGGGCGTTCTGGCGATAGACCCCTACCATAGACGTGCAAAGTGGCCCAAAATTGACGGCTCTCATTGCTCATGGACCCTTGGTACACAACATATTCTGGGGGCTCTTCTAATGCAAAGGCACGGCGGGTGAGGTTTGCTAGCATGGTCACAAAACCTCCAAGGTTGGTTGCTGTGGTCTCATTGTGAACAATGGGTCCTGGCATTATAGCTTGGTTTGGGGTAGAGGTTGTGCTGTGCTGGGTTGAGACTAGCGTGCCTTTTTATAGAAAAAGGGGACGGAGTCTTGCTTCGCACGCTTGCGAAAAAGACTATTCAGGGGCCGGTCACTGGTGTGTGACTGACAGGTTAGGCTGATAGGTTGGGCACCGACTGCCAAAAGGTGTCGGGTCACTGTGAGGCTATCTTACACGAGAAGCTTGGCCGGGGCTTGGTTAAGATCTGGTGGGTTGGTTTACCTAGGTTTTTCGACCTGGCTAAGATAGGATTAGCCAATGGTCAGCCTGACTCTGATACCAAGTTTGTCAGGACCGGATTTTTGGGATATTAATTTCCCAAAAGCGGCCCTTGTGCTCACCAGCCCCAGGATTACTGTTAGCTGATGAGACACCAACTTGTTATAGAAACTCCAAGAAAAATACAAAATATGAAGTACAAGACCATTCTGGCCTATGGGTACAACAATTTGTTTCTAGAGGTTGATGGCGGAAGCGGTTTGCGGATCATCAGCGTCTATGGGACTCCATTTCCCACAGGAACAGCTGACCAGGATAACTCCTATCTTCGCGAGGCTGCTATCACCATTACGTAGGTTCCGGGGCTTTCATCACAACGCTCCTTTCCACGCAAGAAATCTGGCCAAGACAATAGCCAGGAACAAGCCAGTGAGTACTTTGAATGTACTCGCAAACATTAAGAACATAGGTATAATATAGCCACTGAAAATCATGCTTTAAAATATTCTATGATCACTTCGTCGGTTATGAAATAAGGTTCATGATGCACGCAAGTAGATCATTTAAATAAATCACGAGTAAACAATCAGGGTGTGAAAATATAAAGCACCGATCGGGTATCTGAAGCGACGCCTTGAAAGGATAATAATATGAAGCATGCCTCAGTCGGGCGTCTGAGCGACACCACAGAAAGGGCTTATATATAAAAGGAATAACAAGCATGCCACAATCGGGCGTCGGTGCGACACCACATAAAGGGCTTATAAGTAAATGAAATAACGGACATGCCACAGTCGGGCGTCTATGCGACACCACATAAAGGGCTTATAAGTAAATGAAATAACATGCATGCCACAGTCGGGCATCTGGGCGACACCACATAAAGGGCTTATATAAGAATAATCACGGTGAATATCCAGGAGGTAGAACCGTCCCAGGGATACTCAATAATTCAAATACATAAATGATTAGTCCATAATAATAATAATCATAATCATCATACGTCACCGGTCATAATCAATGTTCTGGTTTAGTAGTTTCTCCTCCGAAGACCGACACTAAGACCGACGCTTGACCCATCCCAGACTGTAGTCCTTAACCATGGACACGGCTATTCGAATAAGTTCGATATCTCTGAAGAGGGTGTACTCTTTACCCACGAGTAACGGATTTATTTAGTCCATCGGAACTAATTCCGTCTATGGTCTTTTAGTTGAAAACACGCCTGACTTGCACACACCAGCTTAACTTTACTCGTGTGTGGAATCACCCAGACACCTGTTAAGCAAAACTCTAAGTGGGGAGGCTACAACCTCGCGTAGCATGGGATCAAATTTTTATCGCGCGCTCTAAGGGGTGGCCTCCCCTCTCGGTCCCAACCGGAAACAGCCATGCCCCCGGACCAGGTGGCATGCCTACCAGCTACAACCGGTATCTTCCACCATGGCCTCTCTGTACGGTGTGTGCTAGGACAGGGGTTGACAACTTACTGAACCGTACCCTACCTAAGGCAGGGGCAACTGGCAGCACAAAACAAGTATGGGGGTTACTGGAACAAGACTCGATCTACGGCCGACTCAGGAGGATTAAGTATTTCCTACATGGTTAGCTCAAGGATTATATTTCACAGCCATCAGACACAACCACCACTTATCATACCTCCCCCTGCCCTACCGGCCATAACCGTCTCGACGAGGGACAAGCTCGTGTCTACACAAGACAGAGACTTTCCCGGGTCCTTCCCGGTGGACATGAGAGGCATATGAGGGTGATTGCTATCACAAGCTTATCCATTTCCAACAGCAAGAATTTTCATTTATTCACTTAAGGTGTATGATCATATCATCACATAAAAATAACCAACGCTTCATGTCGAGGTGGTGTTATAACCGTATCAAACAACCCACAAAACATTATGCCAGGGTTCAGAATGCTTGCCTTCAAGGTGTGGAGAGGTGAGGTGCTCTCCAAAACTTTTGAAAGTTTTCTCCTCTCTCCAACAAATCCTATTTTAAATAAATTTGAATTAACACATACTTTAAAAACAGTACAAAAAGGTTGTTTGGAAAATTTTGAAATAAATATGAAAATAAACTAGACAATATTTGAGGAACAACAGAAAAAGAATCAAGTCATTTGGGTTTATATTTAAAAAGTTATAGCCAGTCAAAGTTTCAGTCAATTCTGTTTTTTAAAATAAAACAGAAAAAGGGGAAATGTTTCGGGCAGAATACGTCTTCGAAGCAGAGGAGACGTACTCGGGGGTTTGCGCTTCCACTTACGCCAGCGTGGACTCGATCGGGGTCGCTGACAATGGGTCCAGGGGGCCCAGTGGTCAGGTTTGACCGGTCGCCCCGCCTTCGTCCTCCTCTGGCCGAATAGAGGTGAGGGCTCCGGTGATCAACGCCGGCGAACGGCGGCTCCCCGCGGGCTCCAAAGGGTTGGGATGGATCCGCAAGACCGGGGCAGTCCTCCCGGTGGTCGTTGGGTCGGCGGGGGTGGAGGGAATTGCCGGCGACGAGCTCCACGGCGGAGGAAGCTTCGGGAGCAATGGGGGTTTGGGCTACGGTGGCTCTGGGTTGCGTTTGAGAGGTTGGGCAGCTCCGCACGGTCGAGGGGAATCGCATGGTGGCACTGGTTGGACGGGAGGGGCTCGGGTTGCTACTGAATGGGCCGGAGGGCGGCGGCGGCTGTACTGGCCGGAGATGGGGAAGAAGACCTTCCCTGGTCGATTGACTGCTACGGGGTGCTAGGTGGGGCGGCTTGAGGTCGCCTGAGGTTTCAGAGAGGCTCGGGGCTCCTTAAATAGGCGGTCGGGGTCGGTTCCGATGATGGCCGTGGATAAGGACGCCAGCGACCGTCATTCTGTTGCAGCAGGGGGACGTGGCGGCGACGAGCGCTTGCGGACAAGCTTGTGGATGAGCTCGGACTGCTCTAGAGGGCAGCTGGCATGCGGGGGTGGCTTGGGCGGCGCCGTCCATGGCAGGGCGCACTGTGGCCGCCCGCTAGCCGCCGCTGCCAACCTGGCGGCGGTGCTGTGGAGCTCCAGGGGCGGCTCTGTGGCGAGGGGAGGGGTCGGGGCGTCGACTGGGAGAGGGGAAGGGCCAGAGCGAGCGCGGGGCGTCGGCAGCGGGACGCGACGGCTCGGTGCACGCACGTGAAAACGCGCTCTGGGCGCGCCCAGAGCATGCACGCCAAGCGTTTGGCGAAATGCCAGAGCATGCTAGGCGGTGAGGGTGAAGCTGGGGGTTAGCAGGTCTAGGCTAGTGTCCCTTAGGAGATTAGCAGACATGCCAGTATGTACAGAAGGGCAAGATCACAGTGCAAAACAAAAAATCATGCCAAAACTGCACATGCACACCAGGTGTTTGACAGAATGCCTATGGCACCTAGGCAATTCTTGGGGTGGCCCAAATCTCCAGATCAGAGTCTCTTTGGATGAATAAGAGAGTGGTGAGGTTAGTTTGCCAAAATCTCAAACTTGTTAGTGTAAGTTTTGCCAAACTTCAGTTCTGGGCAGAAGGAAAAAGGCATTGTTTCAGGAGCCAAAAATCTTCCAATGGGTCCACTCTCCTGGACTTAAGGGTTTGGTATGGTGTACTACAAGCAGGAGAAAGCTCATGGCATAAAGTTGAATAAAGTTGAATAATATACTCCTATGAACATCCCAAAATTTTGGTGGAGGATAGAAAGAAATATTTAAATGGGTTGCAGTGCAAAATTGCCCACTGGACCAGATTTGAAAAATTGGGGTAGAGCTCAAAATATTAAATGAATGAAATATATTTTTGCATAAAAGTGATTTAAAAACATCACATGACATCTCCAAATTTTGGTGAAAATTTTAAATAAATATATCAAGTGGTTGTAGTTCAAAAAGAGCTCCAAAACTAATGAAAAATCATTTTAAGGAATTAAGCTCAGAGAGAAATAATTGTGCAAATCAATTCCACTGATAATAGAATGTTTTCTTGAGACGTTAGACAAGTCCAATAATATTTTTGGAAAGTTTTTCACTTGAGTTAAAAACTCCATAATAAGGAAAAGGATGGCTCTGAAATCAAAAGAAAATCCAGAAAATTAAAAGTTTAAATTTCCTGGAAAAATTTTAATTAATGAAACAAGGTTAAAATTTTGGGGTGTCACAGCATCATGCCATGTTTATGTGGTGGTTGTTTACTATGTTGTTTGCTTCTTTCCGGTGTTGCTTCTTCGGGTTAGTTCCGATAACGTCACAGCATCATGCCATGTTTATGTGGTGGTTGTTTACTATGTTGTTTGCTTCTTTCCGGTGTTGCTTCTTCGGGTTAGTTCCGATAACGTCACAGCATCATGCCATGTTTATGTGGTGGTTGTTTACTATGTTGTTTGCTTCTTTCCGGTGTTGCTTCTTCGGGTTAGTTCCGATAACGTCACAGCATCATGCCATGTTTATGTGGTGGTTGTTTACTATGTTGTTTGCTTCTTTCCGGTGTTGCTTCTTCGGGTTAGTTCCGATAACGTCACAGCATCATGCCATGTTTATGTGGTGGTTGTTTACTATGTTGTTTGCTTCTTTCCGGTGTTGCTTCTTCGGGTTAGTTCCGATAACGTCACAGCATCATGCCATGTTTATGTGGTGGTTGTTTACTATGTTGTTTGCTTCTTTCCGGTGTTGCTTCTTCGGGTTAGTTCCGATAACGTCACAGCATCATGCCATGTTTATGTGGTGGTTGTTTACTATGTTGTTTGCTTCTTTCCGGTGTTGCTTCTTCGGGTTAGTTCCGATAACGTCACAGCATCATGCCATGTTTATGTGGTGGTTGTTTACTATGTTGTTTGCTTCTTTCCGGTGTTGCTTCTTCGGGTTAGTTCCGATAACGTCACAGCATCATGCCATGTTTATGTGGTGGTTGTTTACTATGTTGTTTGCTTCTTTCCGGTGTTGCTTCTTCGGGTTAGTTCCGATAACGTCACAGCATCATGCCATGTTTATGTGGTGGTTGTTTACTATGTTGTTTGCTTCTTTCCGGTGTTGCTTCTTCGGGTTAGTTCCGATAACGTCACGTTTGTGAGGATCCGTTCGAGTTCGTCTATTTGTCTTCTTCATGGACTCGTTCTTCTTCCTTGCGGGATCTCAGGAAAGATGACCATACCCTCGAAATCACTTCTATCTTTGCTTGCTAGTTGCTCGCTCTTTTGCTATGCCTATGCTGCGATACCTACCACTTGCTTATCATGCCTCCCATATTGTTAAGCCAAGCCTCTAACCACCTTGTCCTAGCAAACCGTTGTTTGGCTATGTTACCGCTTTGCTCAGCCCCTCTTATAGCGTTGTTAGTTGCAGGTGAAGATCGGAGCTTGTTCCATGTTTGGGACATGGTTTTTTGTTGGGATATCACAATATCTCTTATTTAATTAATGTATCTATATACTTGGTAAAGGGTGGAAGGCTCGGCCTTATGCCTGGTGTTTTGTTCCACTCTTGCCGTCCTAGTATCTGTCATATCGGTGTTATGTTCCCGGATTTTGCGTTCCTTCCACGGTTGGGTTATAATGGGAACCCCTTGACAGTTCGCCTTGAATAAAACTCCTCCAGCAAGGCCCGACATTGGTTTTACCATTCGCCACCTAGCCTCTTTTTTCCCTTGGGTTAGGCCAGCCCAAGGATCATCTTTATTTTTAAACCCCTGGGCCAGTGCTTGTCTAAGTGTTGGTCCAACCCAGACCACCATGCGGGGCCGTCCCTTGGCAACTTGGGTTACGTTGGCTCCCGTACGCTTAGCTTATCCGGTCTGCCCTGAGAACGAGATATGTGCAACTCCTATCGGGATTTGTCGGCACAGCGGGTGGTCTTGCTGGACTTGTTTTACCATTGTCGAGGATGTCTTGTAACTGGGATGCCGAGTCTGATTGGATTGTATTGGGAGAAGGAATATCCTTCGTTGACTGTGAGAGCTTGTGATGGGCTAAGTTGGGACACCCCTGCAGGGTTTTGAACTTCCAAAAGTTGTGCCCGCGGTTATGGGCAGATGGGAATTTGTTAATGTCCGGTTGTAGAAAACCTGAAGTTGATCTTAATTTAAAATACATCAACCGCATGTGTAACTGTGATGGTCTCTTTCCGGCGGTGTCCGGGAAGTGAACACGGTGTTGGAGTTATGCTTGACGTAGGTTGTTCTAGGATCACTTCTTGATCATAGTTTCTCGACCGTGCTTTGCCTTCTCTTCTCGCTCTCATTTGCGTTTGTTAGCCACCATATATGCTAGTTGCTTTCTTCAGCTCCACCTCATACATTTTACCCTACCTATAAGCTTAAATAGTCTTGATCGCGAGGGTGTGAGATTGCTGAGTCCCCGTGACACACAGATACTTCCAAAAACTAGTTTGCAGGTGCCGATGATACCGTGCAGGTGATGCAACTGATGCTCAAGGAGGATCTCTATGAAGATTGTGTTCGCTATGTTGTTTCGTTTCCAGTTGATCAGTAGTGGAGCCCAGTTGGGGCGATCGGGGATCTGTGTAGCATTTGGGGTAGTTTTCTTTTATTTTGGTTCCGTAGTCGGACCTTGAGTGTATCTGGATGATGTAATGCTTTATTGATGTATTGTGTGAAGTGGCGATTGTAAGCCAACTATGTATCTCTTTCCCTTATGTATTACATGGGTTGTGTGAAGATTACCTCACTTGCGACATTGCTTTCAATGCGGTTATGCATCTAAGTCGTGCTTCGACACGTGGGAGATATAGCCGCATCGAGGGCATTACAAGTTGGTATTCAGAGCCTTCCCCGACCTTAGGAGCCCCCTGCTTGATCGAATCGCTGGCGTTGTTGAGTCTAGAAAAAATGTTTTGAGTCTTATAGGATTATATATATCGGAGAGTAGGACTTCTTTTTACTCCTTAGTCCCTTCGCCGCTCTGGTGAGGCATCCTGACGTAGAGTTTTGCCTCTTCTCTTCTCAGATTTCACTAATTTTTTTAGGATCACGCAGGTATCTTGGAATTGTTCCGATGGTTTTGTTACGAGAACATTGTCCTTGGTGCCTCCTGACATTTAGGGGTTGTGGCAGTGTCCCGGGGAGTTGAGCTCCGAGGTGTTGTCGTCACAATTTTATCGTTGCAATTCTAGAATACCTGAGTTTCGCCGACATCAAAAATATCTTTTATGCAGTTGTTGGTGAGATAACCTCGACGCCACCCAGTACTGGGGCTGGAGTTCGGGAGTATTGCCATAACTCATATAACGGATGCTTTTCGAAGGTTGAGGTAAATGATTTCCGAAGGTTTCTTGGTTATGTGTTGAAGGATGGATACAGCTGGATGTAGGATTTGCTAGTTTTGGGTGAGATATTATGCTTCCCCTGTATCCCCAACACCTGATTGCATAACCGGAAAATTTCGGGAGTTTATAAGTGGGAATTCAAGTAGCTCTTAGGATATGTTTCCGACAGATGTATGATATGAAATTGGGGTTCGACGTCTAGTGCTCCGCCTATCCACGGTTGGTTTTACAGTGGTCTCGTTGTGTCTTAAAGAGTCCTTGGCTATGCCGACTCGGGGACACTTCGTATGTCATGTGCACTGCCTTGTACATGATGGTGCTGTACGATCGAGCCCGTGTGGGCCCCAACACGAAAACTTTGGACGAAATCTCTATCATATGTTTGTTCCGGCTTATTCTGCAAGCCAAGCCTTTGTTTTGTTTTGAGTTGTGGTATTCGAGTTGCTTCGAAGTCAAATGTTGATTCCATGCCTTTTCCTAAACGGTGTTCTCATATTTCTATGTGAATACTAATCCTTCATGATAATCGAGATTGTCATGTGAATCCTTTTTCAACCGGCGTGTTTTCTCTTCAAGTGGATCCGATCATTTCAACATCAGCAAGATCAATTATCATTTCTTCTCAATGGTGTTTGTTTCATCCGTCCCAAGTTGCCTTTGTTTTCCCACGCTCCCACCCTTTTTCTTCGAGGACTCGGATTTCTTAATCAAGTATCCATCTTATTGATGTGAAGTCTCTCCATTCTTTTTCGTCAATATCCTTATCCGGTGATTCTCATGAAGATGCTCTACAAGTTCATCATTCTTCATTCTTTTTCTTCTCCGGTGGATCAAATTCAAGCTTTGTTGATCCTATCCTTTTCCTCGTTTCAAATACCTTCTCATGCCGGTGCACCTCATATTCAGTCATTTCTCGCTATTCAATTGTTCTGGAGTGCTCAAGATATCTCAAAAGGCTCGTCTTGTCATTCAAGATCCGTTCAACCTATTTCGAGGTTGTTATCCCATTCAAGCCATTTGAATCAACCGGTGCAATCTCTTTTCAAAATCGTTCAACGGTGTATCTTTTGAGTGGGCCCTAACCCACAGGTCTTTTTCCAGGATCTTACCCGACTCTTCTTATTTTCCCGAAGTTACTGCCAAATTCTTTTCGAAGTTTGACGTAAGAATGATTCATCATCAGTCATATGTATTTTCTCCAAGATCTTTCAAATTCTTTTCATCGTTGGTTCAACTTTTCCATTCTTCTTTATTCCAGAGTATCTCAACAATTCTTGGTGGTGTTTCTCGTCGTCATGCTCGGATTTTGAAGAACGAAGAAGAGTTTTACCTCCATATCTTATCCGTTCCCTCAGAGATTCGTGGTTCTAGTTCGAGGCTATCCTCTCATAATTGTTTTCAATTGTGACAATTCTTTTCACCCATCCGGAGCAATTAAGGAGTCTTTTCAGTTTGATTCTCCGGAGCCCATCATCTCAAAATTATTCATTCTCGTTCTCCAATCTTACCGGTGCATCGATCAAATATCCTTTAATCAATTCATGATCTCTTCATTCACTTGTATCTAAATTCTCTCAAGTATCCTCGTTCATTTCATGATTCTTCCCGGTGTTCCTTTATCTTTCATTCGGTCATTTTAATTCTTACGGTGGTTCGTGCAAGAGTTCTCGTCATCGTTATCACATCAATTCATTCGTTCTTTCCAATCCTACCGGTGGTTCATTGAAGACCTTCTCAAGTTTGCGCTACGAGAATAAGTAGTATGCCAAATCCGTTGCTTGTCATCAATTTAAATTGGTGAAGGATACGCATACTGTAGTTCTTATTCTTGCTTCATCAAGTAAATTCAATTCCTTATTCCGGAGGTTCTTCATATCACATTCATGGTTCGAAATGCTTTATCTTTTCTTTTCCCCGGAGTTCCAAGCTCTCTCAATTTTCTCATCATAAAGATCCATCTAATCATTGCAAGTCTTCACCTTGTGTTTTCAACTTCTCTTTCATTTTGCTTGATCATTTATTTTATTACCGGAGTTCGTCATGGAGGCTCTACATGGTGGTTCATCAAGGATTTCTTCCATTCTTCAATTGTCCTCAAGATTTCCCTCGAAGTTAAGATCCGCCAAGCTATACTCTCAAATAAACATGGTGTTCAACACATGTCTTGTTTTGAGGAGTTTTATCTTTCTTCATCTTGCAATACCGGAGTGCAATTCTTTCACGCATATCTTTTGAGGTGGTGTTATGCCATTCTTGATAATTTCCCTTCGTGCTTCATGATTCGCAAGTTGTTAGGAATGTGATAGTTAAATCCATCAATTTCTTCGAGCATGACCTCTTCTCAATCCACCAATCTCTTTGTTGGAGTATCTTGGTTTATATTTCACCTATAGCTTTCCCTAAGGATTGTTGCTATTTATGGTGCTTATAAATGACCCAAGTTCTTCATTTATCCTTCCGGTGAATAAGTTTCTCGTCTCCTTGTTCATATCAATCCAATCTTTTCCCGTGAGTGGCAGGTCGTCACCTCATAATTTGAGATGTATTCCATAAGACCATATCAAGCTTATTCTTTTCGTTGTTGGTTTTCCAACTACTCCGCTTGACCCTTCTCCTAAAGATGCCTTCGTCAAGCTCTTTTGTGGCAGAAATGGGCATTTTCTTCTCCATTCTGTCATTCCAATGATCTATCTTCCATTCTTACTTTTGTTCCGGAGGCACGGTGATGTTGCTCTCTTCAATCCATCATCTTGTTTGTCAAGATCATGTTCAATTTCTTCCATTTACAGTCGAAGTGCTGTCCAAATTATATTAGTCTTATTCCTTCTCTATCTTGTTTATCCGGAGTGTTGTGCCCTCTGCTCAAGTTCTTGTCATGTGATCAAGTTTCATATCACTTTTCAACCGGAGTGCTTCTCGAATTGGTTCTTCCTTGTTCCTCTTTTCTAAGGAGATTTTTCAACTTTGTTCATCTTCGTTGTATTCTTTCTTTCAATTTTTTCAACCTCTCAACGTTTGTGGTTTCGCTCGTTTGTCCAAGAAGCAACTTAGTTTTACCTCTTATCTTCCTCTTCCTTTTTCCCTCCGGTGCCATTCTAGATCTCGGGACGAGATCCTCTCATAGTGGTGGAGTGTTGTAACGCCCCAAGACCGGAGCTTCAGATGCCTTCCATGTTTCCGAGTGTTCTCGGGTGATTCGTTTTGGTTCGTTGCATCATGTGCATTGCATCATATCATCATGTCATAAGTCTTTTGCATCTCAACTAAATAATTTGTATGGATCTTTGATCCGTTTAAACCGAGGGAATTCACATGGTGATTCTCTTTATAACATATCCTCCCGATATTCGGGAGCTATATTAAATATTCCATTTGTTGGAATTAACCGGAACACACTTGCAAAATAAAATCTCAATGCCTTTGTTATCACAACTCTTGGCCTCTAACTTTGCTATTTATTCTTTCATCATATTCCGAGGTTCCTCCAAAAATCCGAACATTTTTGGGCACTGCTAAATCCAAGTTCTAGTTCAAACCCATTTGAATTAAATTCAAATGAGTTCGAATTTACATCCTTCAGTCTTGGTATTTTCTATTTTTCTCGGAACAAACTCATTTTTATGAGTCCAGGGAAATTATCTGCTTGCTCAAATTTTTCCTTAATCCTCTCTCTCTTTTTCTTCTTTCTAATTATTTTTCTGTTAAAGGAAAATAGAGGGAGTGAGAGAGAGCAGCAGGCCCATTCTCCTTCTTCGGCCCAGCTGCACCTAGTATGCGGCCTAACCAACCGGGCCTCCCGCGCAGGCCCATGGGCACCGCAGCCCACCAGCTCCTTAACCCTAGCTGCCCCGATCCCCTTCGCTCGATCCACATCACTCCCTCTCATTCCTGTCCACGCCACTCTCACCACGCACGCACAGAGGAGCAAAGCCCGACTCCTCCATCTCCTCGATCGCTCTCTCCCTCGTCTCCCTCCAGGCCGCCGCATCTCCCCTCGACCCGATTCCTCTCTCGTTCTCGATCTACTCCCTCACGCCACCAGCGAGCGCCCTCGATCAGCCTAGCCTCCTCGCTAGCTCCCCATCTCTTCCTCCTCGCCAGCCGTGCCCCTCCATGGCGCTGCCTTGCTGCTCCCTCCGGTGAGCGTCGCGCCGTCTCCGTGCCTTGCCTGCTCTATCAGCGTCACCAACAGCGGCGGTTCGGCGCCCAAGCTCCTCTGCCGCCCCGCCTGTTCCAGCCTAGATCCCGCCGGCAGGGCCGCGTCCCCGCTTCAGACGACCGTCGCTGCGTCACGACCTTAGCTCCACCTGCGAAGCCCGATGCCCCTCGGCGCGTCAGCTTTGACCCCGATCAGATGCGCCCGAGGAGCTCCCCGAGCGAGCTCGCCGGTGGCCCCTGCGTTCCCTGTGACCTCCGCTGCCTGCCGGCCCCTCCTCCGCCTCCTCGTCGTTTTGCTGCAGGAGTCGAGGTGTCGCCTCCTTCAGTTCGTCAGCCGACATCACGGCCTCAACCTCCATGGACGGCCTCCTGTACTTCGAACGGGAGGAGAACCATTGCGTTGACTGGATCGGTGCCGCTCCAGGCCACCGCACTGTACAACTGCTTTGAGAGAACCCGGATACGTCAAGACCCGGGCCGACAAGTACCACGACGTCCGTCGATCGCCAAGTACCCCTTCAGATACGCAAGTCCCTCGAAGTAACACTCCAAAACAAATTGATTTGATTTTATCAAATATTTTGTTCTCTAATTTGGAAGGGGGTTATTTAAATTTTTTTCTTAAAACCTCTCCTTCTCAAAAATTTTATGGCAAATATTTTTGGTGTTCTTCTCAACCTTGATTTCTGGTCTTGAAGGATTTTTCATCTTGTGTTAGCTCAAACCAAATAACATTGGAAGGTTTTTGCAATACTTTTCATTAAAAAGGATTCCAATAAAATTTTTGATTTATTCTTTCCCCTTCAAAAGATCCTCTTGACATGGCCTTTGAAGAAAATTTTCTTCCAAAAATATCTACCCACTTTGAGTCAAGCCAAGCATCCTATTCCAGCAAGTCTCAACCCCTTTTATATTTTATTTCTATTTATTTTGCCCTCAAAATCATTTTCTGTCATTTATTTGGACTTTGGTGGTTTACAAAGGAACTGCCATTTTCCCTTTGAGTTTTGACTCCAATTAAACTCCTCTGACTAGTCCTTAGCACCCTCAACCAAGATCCATCAAGATCCACTGGTCCACAGTTCAAATTTTTCAAAATTTGCCCACTGCAAGTTTGGACCAGATTTGCCATTTTTGGTGAAATTCATTTGTTTTCTCTTCCTAAAAATCTGAGATAATTCAGGCAGCCCCTAGATGCATCAAGAGACCACCTCACCAAAGATCAGCTCCAGAAAAATATTCCGCATGCCAAAATCATTTCATCGAACAGTTGGCATGCACTATTCCTGTTCAAATTCAGAAGAATTCAGAGTTTCAGTGTTGGGTTCTGTCGATAGCGTCATTTTCTTCAGAGCACAGCGTCGATCTCGCCAGTAACTGCTGTGGCGCCTTGCTCCCTGTTCCCCCTTCTTATCCAGAGCGCCGCACGGTCATTTGGACGGGCACAAGCATCGGTGGCGACGTGTCCCGCCAACGCCGGCGTCTTCCACGGTGGCAGAGCCACCCGTGGTGGCCAATAGGGGCCAGCCCTACAGAACGGAGCCGTCCGGCACCGCCCACACCACCAGAGGCCTCCGCGTGGCCGTCTCCTTCCCTGTGCACGCTGTAGCACTGTCACCGTGGCCAGAGAAGCGTAGAGCGCGCGCTTTGCCGCCGCCGTGCCCGTGAGCCGTTCCGTCGAGGGCTTGGAGTGTCACCCAAGTCTTGCCCAGTTTAGCCTCTGGATGGAACCAGTAGACCAACATGTTGATGCCCAATCACCTAAAACCCCCGTTCGGCCACTGCCTCACCGTAATCGCCACCGGAGTTATCCCGTTCACGGCAACCTCCTCGGATCTGCTATAAAAGGAGCCCTCGAGCTCGCCTTCGACGCTGCACCACACCTCCACCTCACCAGAGCCCCGCCTAGCTACTAGGGAGACCTCAGGGAGGCCTTCTTCCCCGACTCCGGCCGCCCCGATCCGCTTCAGACTCCGGCACGATTCCCTCTAGTGAGACCACCCCCGCCTCCCAGACCGTGCCAGTTGCCTCCTAGTGCACCCACTCCTCTAACCCGAGACTCAATTTGACATCTGCAGCCCTCCCTGGCGAGATCCACCACCGCCCGAACCACCGTCCGCCGGAGTAGAAGCCGCCGTCGACGTGGTGCTCGCCGTCGACCAACTCCACCACCCTCGGGTGCGGAAGAGCCCCCTGAACCCGCAGGTACCCTCTTTTCCCCCTACCTCACCATGGATCGACGCCAGAGACCACCGCGGCCTTCGGACGCCGGCGGGCTCTGTTTCAAAATTAAAACCTGACGGGTGGGACCCCCTCGTCAGCCTCTCTTTTTCTATTCGAACCGTTTTCCTGGAAAAACGCCTTCGGGCAAAGTGCGCTTTCCCGTTGGGTTGTCGTATTGGTAACTGAAACGTTTTCTGTTTTTTATAAACTAACCCCTGGAAACTTTCTGTTTCATTACACATGAGTCCCTGGAATAAAAACCCTTATAAATTTTTAACAAAAGATGATTTTGAATTGATTCTTTTTCTGTCATCTTTATCTTTCTGTCTAGTTTTTTATCATATTTATTTGATAAATTTTTGGAACAATTTTTAGGCACGCACGGTATTTACGTTAGTATGCGATTTATTTATATCGTAGATACCGGAGGAGGTGACAGAACCGCGAACTTCGCCGAGCTAGACTCCGACTACTCCGAACCAGGCAAGCACGTTTGAACCTTTGATATGATGAGTGTTTTGCATGTTTGCTCGAGTAATTTTTCTCATGGCATGGTTATATGAGCATATTGTGAATGTTATATTGCATGCAAGGCAAGCTACAGGTGAGCTTCGAAGTTTGATGTATTCATATGGTGGTGAGATAACCTGATCATGTGGTGGCATGATAGGTTGTAAGCTAGTATTGTTGAAGCATGCCAGTCTTTTATCAACCGCGTAACTCCAGTGTTAACATGGAACAAGTTTTGTTCCCGTTCGTCCCCGTCCATGCTACCACATGCTTTCTGCAAAGAATGCGATTTAGTAAGTTGTAACCCTCTCTCCTTGTACACACCAAATAAAGGGGCCGTGATGAGGGTTCCATGGCCCTAGATTAAAGCCCGTCATACGGTCAGGGGGCATGGGTGTTTCCGGTTGGGACCGAGAGGGGGACACCCCTTAGAGCGCGCGAATATAAATTTGATCCCATGCTATTTGAGGTTGTAGCCTCCCCGCCTCAAAGTTTTTCTTGAACGTTGCCTAGGGTGACCCCTGGCAGCAGAATGTGGAATGGGTGTGTACTGGTCAGATGTGTTTCTTCTAAAATACCGTAAACGGAACTAGTCCTTCATGACTACTGAAATCCGTTGGTTGTGGAATAACAGTGCAAACTCTGCAGACTCATAATCATCCGAGTAACCGTGTCCATGGTCAAGGACTTTGATCAACATATTAGTGTCAGTCTCCGTGTCTGTCTCAGTATCCGTCTCAGTGACAGTCTCTGGAGAATAAGCATGAAGCTGAGAGTGGTAAACTCGGCTGAATGTTATTCCTGTGAACGGACTAACCAGTTTATCGTTATGCGCTGAGTGTTTCCTTGTGATGGTTTAAATTCATGAACTACTTGAATTCGAATGATGAACTATAAGCCCTTTATGTGATGTCGCTCAGACGTCCGACTATGGCATTCTTGTTATTTACTTTTGATATAAGCCCTTTATGTGATGTCGCTCAGACGTCCGACTGTGGCATTCTTGTTATTTACTTTTGATATAAGCCCTTTATGTGATGTCGCTCAGACGTCTGACTATGGCATTCTTGTTATTTACTTTTGATATAAGCCCTTTATGTGATGTCGCTCAAACGTCCGACTGTGGCATCCTTGTTGTTTATTTTCGATATAAGCCCTTTATGTGATGTCGCTCAGACGTCTGACTATGGCATTCTTGTTGTTTACTTTCGATATAAGCCCTTTATGTGATGTCGCTCAGATGTCCGACTGTGGCACCCTTGTTATTTACTTTCATTATAAGCCCTTTTCGAGATGTCGCTTAGACGTCCGACTGTGGCACGCACTGTTATTTACTATTCAATATAAGCCCTTTATGTGGTGTCGCCCCGACGCCCGACTGCGGCATGTTAATTTATTTTTACCTTTCGAGGCGTCGTTTTCAGACACCCGATCGGTCTTCAGTTATTTTATTGGGATTTCGGGAGGACTACCACCTGACTTCCTTTTATTTATCGTGTAGTGAAAATTTATTATCTGAATGTGTATTACTAATCTGCTCATGTGCATCATGTTTGCATTTGTTATATCTTATGTCCAAACTGTCTTGCGAGTACATTCAAAGTACTCACCTGGCTTGTTGATTTGGCCAGATGTTGACGAAGGCGATCTTATGGATGAAGAGTTCGATAGCGAGTCAGACGCCTAGAGGAGTCCCAGTCAGTCCTGTGCGATCCTGGAGTTGATCACTTGTATTATATACGCTTCCGCTACCAAAATAAAATCATCGAGCCTCACTCCAACGCTTGATGAGCTGTAAGATTTAGGAGTCATGTCACCCACTTCACTGTGACATACCCACCACCACTTTTATTACGAGTCTGTAGTTATGCCTCCATGCCTTTGTGTCATATCCGCCTTTATGTGTAATATTGGCGTACTTGTAATAAATTGTTGAGCAGCCTCAGCTCAATCTTGTATAATATTTAGTACTTCTGGATTTCTGTATCAAGGATTTGTCTACCGGTAAGAAGGATTCTTCTATACTGGTCAATACAAGGGTTGGCTTTTCAATAAGTGTTTTACTAGAAAACCGGTTGTGACAAACTTGGTATCAGAGCTAGGCTGACTGTAGGAAGCCACTAGGTGCGATCGCTAATCGGCTAATAGCACAATAGTGCTATTTTTAGCATTTTGCAAATGTAGCAATTTTCTATTAGTCATCATAAATTTATGACTTGACTATTCGGAATTTTTGTCTACTTTTGTAGATGGCTGGCAGTGACTGTGAGTCTCAGGTGTTCGCCAATGTACCTGAGGGGTTCATCAAGCTTCTCGTCTCCATCACCAAGGTCGCGATCGGGCCATCGGCTCGCCCGGAGTTCACACTCTACCAGCACAAGCTCAGCGACAACGTGTCTATGCACCAGGCCTCGGTGCAATTCAAGGGAGGACGTTCTGAGTCACGCCGCTTCCGATTCGTGGGAAGGGCCATGCCTACGGAGAGGCATGCCATGCAGATGGCCGCCCGTGAGGCGATAGCTCATCTCCGGGATGCGCTCCCTTCGATGAAGACTCGTCGCTACCGCTACCTCCCATGCCATGTGCCATACACTTGTCACTATGCATTCTCTTGCGCTAGGGGAGAGAGAGATGAGGCTATTGAAATGTTGGTTGAGTATCTCAAGGCTCTTGAGGTAGCTTTCGATAACCTCGTGGACGACCTTGTGGCTGCTCGTATGGACTTCGTTCAGGGCTGTTCCGCCAACAGGAGGGAGCTCCTCCATACAGCACCACCACTGACTTACGTCTTGTCCTTAGCATCCTATGCACCTGCCATCTTAGCTACCGCACGCCGCCTTCCTACCACTGAGGAGTTTGACCAAGTCATTGCTCCTACTCCAGTCAGAGCTGCACCACCTACCGCGCCCGCACCAGTTCCACAAACCAGTACTTCGCGCCTGGAGCCTATTAGGGAGGAGGAGGTGGAGTCTCCAGCACCACAGGGTCTTACCCTCGGCAGGCCAAAGGAAGTTCTCACCATCTCTGACTGAGTGTGCCTAGCAGCCGTGCGATGTACCAGCTTGTATGATATGTTTATACGTATATAGGTTTGATGAGAAGTAGTTTGTATGCGCATCATATAGGAACTTGGAGAAGTGCACTAGCCTTAATAACATGTCAGGAATGTGTACGCACATCCTGAGTGATGTATTGTATAATTATGGCTTGCGTGTAAGATATGTACTGAGCGGTCCTTCTCCATGCGCAATCAAGTATTTTCTTGAAAAATGTTGGAGTTTCTTTTAAATTCCGCCTTTGTAAAATTATTTATTTTTGCCACTTAGTTTTTCTCATTAGTTTTGCAAAAATACCCCAGAGTGGAATATGCCTCGTCCCTGGACTCGTTCCATGCCAAGTCCATCGGAAGAAAATTATGGTACCCCGACAAGTAACAACTTCACACAGGGGCAGTCAAGTCAGCAAGGCAGTGAAACAACATTTTCTCAAGTATGCCGCCTTTATGAGCAAAGCCAGCAGCAGCATCAAGAAATGATGAACCATGTTATCAATATGGGAAATCACCGTGAACCATACCAGCAGCACTCCAAATTGTCTGAACTACAGAAGACACGTCCCTCAATGTTCTCTCACACTAATAGACCTCTTGAAGCTGATGATTGGCTTCGAGATATTGAAAGGAAGTTAATTATTGCACAATGTTCAGACCGTGAGAAGGTACTTTATGCACCTCACTACCTCGCGGGAGCAGCCGCATCATGGTGGGAGAATTTCCTACACATGCACCCCAATGAAAATAATATCACCTGGGAAGAATTTAAAGAAGGTTTTCGTGGGGCGCACATCCCCAAAAGCATTATGAAGATCAAGAAAAGAGAATTTGATGACCTCAAGCAGAGGAGCATGACAGTGACTGAGTACAATAGTCAGTTTACTCAATTATCTCGTTATGCCAACGAAGAGCATATGACGGAAAACAAAAAGATGGAGAAATTTCTGGACGGTCTGGCACCAGCACTTAAATGCCAGCTAGTCGTACACACCTTTCCGGATTTCAAAACACTTGTGGACAAGGCCATTACATTGGAAAATGAGCGCCGCAGCTTGGAGGATTTTCGCAAACGAAAAAGGGACAAGACTACTCATGCTCGTAACAACCGGAACAAAACTGACCCTCAGAAGATTGGGGCGAACAGACCCACAACCAATGTTCCACGCCCAAACAAAAAATTTCACGCAAGGGACAAGGATTTTACATATCGCCCAGGTGTTACTTGTTACGCTTGTGGAGAGGAAGGACACTATGCCAAACATTGCCCAAAACCAAGAAACTCAGCCCCCAAGCCAAACAACAATGGAAACAATTCGGCACCCAAGCATAACAACTTCAACCCCAATAACAATCACAAGAAGGGTCACTTGAACCATGTGACCAAGGAGGAAGCACAGAATGCCCCAGATATCGTACTCGGTACGTTCCCTGTCAACACAATACCTGCCACGGTTTTGTTTGATTCTGGAGCTTCTCACTCGTTCATTTCGAAGAGTTTTGCTTTGCAACATGATTTTTCGATGCTTCCTTTGGAAAAATCCATGATCATCAAGTCCCCCGGGAATAAGCAAATCACTCAGAGTTACTGCCAAGGTGTGGTTATTGAGTTTGAAGGACTAAAGTTTCGGGAAAACCTCATTGTATTGGAAAATAAAGGACTGGACGTTATCCTAGGAATGGATTGGTTAACCACCAACAAAGGATTTATCGATTGCTTCAATCGGACTGTAATTCTCACTCATCATCATGGGAAGACGATAAAAGTTTCAGCTCAAGAAAGACCAATATCACGACAACCAAAGTTGAACAAAGTGGACATTTCAGAGCTAAGGAAAGTTCCAGTGGTATGTGAGTTCCCGGACGTATTTCCCGAAGAACTACCAGGCATGCCGCCAGACCGGGAAATAGAGTTCAGCATTGAATTAGCACCTAGAACCACCCCCATTTACAAGAAACCCTATAGGATGGCACCCTCCGAGTTGGTAGAATTAAAGAAGCAAATAAAAGAATTACTGGACAAAGGATTTATACGAGCCAGCTCCTCACCTTGGGGTTCACCAGTATTATTTGCCAAGAAAAAGGATGTGACACTGAGATTATGCATAGACTATCGAGCACTCAACATGGTCACCATCAAAAATAAATATCCGATGCCATGGATAAATGATTTATTTGACCAGCTCGCACAAGCCAAAGTTTTCTCAAAAATTGATTTGAGGTCAGGGTATCATCAATTAAAAGTACGGACGGAAGATATCCCTAAGACAGCATTCACCTCCAGATATGGATTATATGAGTTTATAGCAATGCCGTTTGGACTAACAAACGCCCCCGCATATTTTGTCCATCTCATGAACAAAGTATTTATGAAATTTATGGACAAATTTGTTGTGGTGTTCATTGATGATATTCTTGTATACTCTAAGACACCAGAAGAGCATGCAGAACATCTCAGAATGGTACTGGGAGAATTAAGGAAACATCAATTATACGCCAAATTCAGCAAATGTGAATTTTGGTTAAGACAAGGGTTTTCTAGGCCACGTATTGACCCAAGAAGGTGTTGCCGTGGACCCAGAAAAAGTCAAGGCCGTACTCGGCTGGAAACCACCAACCAACGTAACAGATGTACGAAGCTTCCTAGGAATGGCTGGATATTACAGAAGGTTTATCGAGGGATTCTCCACCATAGCAAAACCAATGACACAGTTACTCAAGAAGGATAAGAAATTTGTATGGACTGAAGCTTGCGAGAAAATTTTCCAAGAACTCAAGAGGAGATTAACAACAGCACCGGTATTGGTCATACCAGACATACACAAGAGTTTTGAAGTATATTGTGACGCATCCCGGAAAGGCCTCGGATGCGTACTAATGCAAGAAGGCAAAGTAGTTGCATACGCTTCCAGGCAACTACGAAAGCATGAAGAAAATTACCCCACTCATGACTTAGAATTGGCAGCAGTCATTCATGCACTCAAAGAGTGGAGACACTTTTTGCTTGGAAATCGCTAGGAAATATATACGGACCACAAAAGTCTCAAATATATTTTCACACAGCCAAAGCTCAATTTACGGCAACGGCGCTGGTTGGAATTAGTGAAAGATTATGATGTTGGCATCCACTACCATCTAGGAAAAGCAAATGTAGTGGCAGATGCTCTTAGTCGAAACCCCAGCTCGGGCAACGACAATCTACAAAACTTGAGACCTGAATTTCAGCAGGAGTTCGCCAAACTCAACTTAGTGATGGTCACGGAAGGCACTGTGTCAAATTTGGAAATACAGCCCACTCTAATGGAACAGATTAAGAAGGCTCAGCACGGGCACCCCAGCATCGAAGGCATAAAAAGAAAAGTGAGTTTGGGCAAGGCTTTAGAATTTGTCATAGACGATGAGGGGATATTATGGTACGGAGACAGACTTTGCGTGCCAAATATAGAGGACCTCAAACAGCAAATTCTAGCCGAAGGCCACACCACTCCATATTCAATCCACCCTGGAGGAACCAAAATGTACAAGGACATTCAGGAAAAATTTTGGTGGCACGGTATGAAGAGGGATATAGCCACCTTCATTGCATCTTGCGATTCTTGTCAACGCATTAAAGCCGAGCATCAGAAACCAGCAGGGCTATTACAGCCAAACAGGATACCTGAGTGGAAATGGGAAGAAATTGGAATGGATTTTATTGTCGGACTACCTCGGTCACAACACGGAAATGATGCCATATGGGTCATCACAGATAGATTAACCAAGGTGGCACATTTCATCCCAGTAAAGACAACCCACACCACTCAAAAGCTTGCCAAGCTTTATCTCTCCCGTATAGTTTGTCTGCATGGGGTTCCAAAGACTATAATATCCGACAGAAGCACTCAATTTGTCTCAAAATTCTGGGATCATTTACAACAGGCTCTGGGAACTCAACTAGCATTCAGTACAGCATACCACCCCCAGACTGATGGACAAACTGAACGCGTGAACCAAATTTTAGAGGACATGCTGAAAGCATGTGTTCTCACCTATGGAACCAGTTGGGAAGAAAGCTTGCCATACGCCAAGTTCACATACAGCAACAGTTACCAATCCAGTCTACAACTGGCACCTTTTGAAGCCTTGTACGGGCGGAGATGTCGTACCCCATTAAATTGGTCAGAAACAGGAGACAGTCGTATCTTCGGCCCAGACATGCTCGAGGAGGTTGAGGAGAAAGTTAGACTAATCAGGGACTGACTCAAGACAGCTCAGAGCTGACAAAAGAGTTATTACGATCGAAAACATCGTGAAGTCAGTTTTGAACCCGGTGAATATGTGTATCTACGAGTATCTCCTATGAGGGGCCTGCAACGGTTCAAAGTTAAAGGAAAGCTAGCACCAAGATTTATTGGACCCTTCTGTGTGGTCGCACGAAGAGGCACAGTAGCCTACCAGCTAGACCTCCCCAAAGAGTTGTCAGACGTCCACGACGTGTTCCACGTCTCACAATTGAGGAAATGCGTAAGCAACCCAGAAAAGCATGTATCACATGACAGCATTGACATGCAACCAAACCTCACCTATAGGGAACGTCCAATAAAAGTATTAGAGGAGTCTGAAAGGAGGACACGTCAGAAGACAATCAAGTTTTTCAAGGTTCAGTGGAGCAATCACACCGAGGATGAAGCGACATGGGAAAGAGAGGACTTTCTTCAGGCAGAGTACCCACACCTATTTGAGGATCAGCTGAAATCTCGGGGACGAGATTTTTCCTAAGGGGGTAGGTGTTGTAACACTCCAAAAAAATTGATTTGGTTTTATCAAATATTTTATTCTCTAATTTGGAAGGGGGTTATTTAAGTTATTTTCTAAAAACCTCTCCTTCTCAAAAAATTTATGGCAAATATTTTTGGTGTTCTTCTCAACCTTGATTTTTGGTCTTGAAGGATTTTTCATCTTGTGTTAGCTCAACCCAAATAACATTGGAAGGTTCTTGCAATACTTTTCATTAAAAAGGATTCCAATAATTTTTTTGATTTATTCTTTCCCCTTCAAAAGGTATCCTCTTGCCATGGCCTTTGAAGAAAATTTTCTTCCAAAACTATCTACCCACTTTGAGTCAAGCCAAGCATCCTATTCCAGCAAGTCTCAACCCCTTTTAAATTTTATTTCTATTTATTTTGCCCTCAAAATCATTTTCTGTCATTTATTTGGACTTTGGTGGTTTACAAAGGAACTACCATTTTCCCTTTGAGTTTTGACTCCAATTAAACTCCTCTGACTAGTCCTTAGCACCCTCAACCAAGATCCATCAAGATCCACTGGTCCACAGTTCAAATTTTTCAAAATTTGCCCACTGCAAGTTTGGACCAGATTTGCCATTTTTGGTGAAATTCATTTGTTTTCTCTTCCTAAAAATCTGAGATAATTCAGGCAGCTCGTAGATGCATCAAGAGACCACCTCACCAAAGATCAGCTCCAGAAAATTTTTCCACATGCCAAAGTCATTTCATCGAACAGTTGGCATGCATTATTGCTGTTCAAATTCAGAAGAATTCAGAGTTTCGGTGTTGGATTCTGTCGACAGCGTCATTTTCTTCAGAGCACGGCGTTGACCTCGCCAGTAACTGCAGTGGCGCCTTGCTCCCTGTTCCCCCTCCTTATCCAGAGTGCCGCACGGTCATTTGGACGGGCACAAGCGCCAGTGTCCCGCCAACGCCGGCATCTTCCGTGATGGCAGAGCCACCCCTGGCGGCCAACAGGGGCCAGCCCTGCAGAACGGAGCCGTCCGGCACCGCCCACACCACCAGAGGCCTCCACGTGGCCGTCTTCTTCCCTGTGCACGCTGCAGCACCGTTGCCGTGGCCAGAGAAGCGCAGAGCACGCTCTATGCTACCGACGTGCCAGTGAGTCGTTCCGTCGAGGGCTTGGAGTGTCGCCCAAGTCTTGCCCAGTTTAGCCTCTGGATGGAACCAGTAGACCAACATGTTGATGCCCAATCACCTAAAACCCCCGTTCGGCCACTGCCTCACCGTAATCACCACCGGAGTTATCCCGTTCACGGCAACCTCCTCGGATCTGCTATAAAAGGAGCCCTCGAGCTCGCCTTCGACGCTGCACCACACCTCCACCTCACCAGAGCCCCGCCTAGCTACTAGGGAGACCTCAGGGAGGCCTTCTTCCCCGACTCCGGCCGCCCCGATCCGCTTCGGACTCCGGCACGATTCCCTCTGGTGAGACCACCCCCGCCTCCCAGACCGTGCCAGTCGCCTCCTAGTGCACCCACTCCTCTAACCCGAGCCTCGATTTGACATCTGCAGCCCTCCCCGGCGAGATCCACCACCGCCCGAACCACCATCCGCCGGAGTAGAAGCCGCCGACGACATGGTGCTCGCCGTCGACCAACTCCACCACCCTCGGCTGCGGAAGAGCCCCCTGAACCCGTAGGTACCCGCTTTTCCCCCTACCTCGCCGTGGATCGACGCCGGCGACCACCGCGGCCTTCGAACGCCGGTGGGCTCTGTTTCAAAATTTAAACCTGACGGGTGGGACCCCCTCGTCAGCCTCTCTTTTTCTATTCGAACCGTTTTCCTGGAAAAACGCCTTCAGGCAAAGTACACTTTCCCGTTGCGTTGGCGTATTGCTAACTGAAACGTTTTTTGTTTTTATAAACTAACCCCTGGAAACTTTCTGTTTCATTACAGATGAGTCCCTGGAATAAAACCCTTATAACTTTTTAACAAAAGATGATTTTGAATTGATTCTTTTTCTGTCATCTTTATCTTTCTGTCTAGTGTTTTATCATATTTATTGATAAATTTTTGGAACAATTTTTATGCACACACGGTATTTATGTTAGTATGCGATTTCTTTATACCGTAGATACCGGAGGAGGTGACGAAACAGCGAACTTCGCGAGCTAGACTCCGACTACTCCGAACTAGGCAAGCATGTTTGAACCTTTGATATGATGAGTGTTTTGCATGTTTGCTCGAGTACTTTTCTCATGGCATGGTTATATGAGCATATTGTGAATGTTATATTGCATGCAAGGCAAGCTATAGGTGAGCTTCGAAGTTTGATGTATTCATATGGTGGTGAGATAAGCTGATCATGTGGTGGCATGATAGGTTGTAAGCTGGTATTGTTGAAGCATGCCAGTCTTTTGTCAACCGCGTAACTCCAGTGTTAACATGGAACAAGTTTTGTTCCCGTTCGTCCCCGTCCGTGTTACCACATGCTTTCTGCAAAGAATGCGGTTTAGTAAGTTGTAAACCTCTCTCCTTGTACACACCAAATAGAGGGGCCGTGATGAGGGTTCCATGGCCCTGGATTAAAGCCTGTCATCCCGTCAGGGGGCATGGGTGTTTATGGTTGGGACCGAGAGGGGGGCACCCCTTAGAGCGCACGAATATAAATTTGATCCCATGCTATTCGAGGTTGTAGCCTCCCCGTCTCAAAGTTTTTCTTGAACGTTGCCTAGGGTGACCCCTGGCAGCAGAATGTGGAATGGGTTTGTACTGGTCAGGTGTGTTTCTTCTAAAATACCGTAAACGGAACTAGTCCTTCGTGACTACTGAAATCCGTTGGCTTTGGAATAACAGTGCAAACTCTGCAGAGTCATAACCATCCGAGTAACCGTGTCCATGGTCAAGGACTTTGATCAACATATTAGTGTCAGTCTCCGTGTCTGTCTCAGTATCCGTCTCAGTGACAGTCTCTGGAGAATAAGCATGAAACTGAGAGTGGTAAACTCGGCTGAATGTTATTCCTGTGAACGGACTAACCAGTTTATCAGTATGCGCTGAGTGTTTCCTTGTGATGGTTTAAATTCATGAACTACTTGAATTCGAATGATGAACTATAAGCCCTTTATGTTATGTCGCTCAGACGTCCGACTGTGGCATTCTTGTTATTTACTTTCGATATAAGCCCTTTATGTAATGTCGCTCAGACGTCTGACTGTGGCATTCTTGTTATTTACCTTTGATATAAGCCCTTTATGTGATGTCGCTCAGACGTCCGACTGTGGCATTCTTGTTGTTTACTTTCATTATAATACCTTTTTGAGATGTCGCTCAGACGTCTAACTGTGGCATTCTTGTTGTTTACTTTCGATATAAGCCCTTTATGTGATGTCGCTCAGACGTCCGACTGTGGCACCCTTGTTATTTACTTTCATTATAATACCTTTTCGAGATGTCGCTTAGACGTCCGACTGTTGCACGCACTGTTATTTACTATTCAATATAAGCCCTTTATGTGGTGTCGCCCCGACGCCCGACTGCGGCATGTTAATTTATTTTTACATTTCGAGGCGTCGTTTTCAGACACCCGGTCGGTCTTCAGTTATTTTATTGGGATTTCGGGAGGACTACCGCCTGACTTCCTTTTATTTATCGTGCAGTTATCTGAATGTGTATTACTAATCTGCTCATGTGCATCATGTTTGCATTTGTTATATCTTATGTTCAAAATGTCTTGCAAGTACATTCAAAGTACTCACCTAGCATGTTGATTTGGCCAGATATTGACGAAGGCGATCTTATGGATGAAGAGTTCGATTGCGAGCCAGACACCTAGAGGAGTCCCAGTCAGTCCCGTGCGATCCTGGAGTTGATCACTTGTATTATATACGCTTCCGCTACCCAAATAAAATCATCGAGCCTCACTCCGACGCTTGATGAGCTGTAAGATTTAGGAGTTGTAACATCCCAAATTTTCAATTTGGAATGTTATACACTAGATCATCATTGCATATCATATTTATTGCATTTTGGTTGATCCTAGAAATTTGTTGCAACTCAAGGACCCTCGGAGAGAGTTGGGGATTTCGTTACTTTCGTATTTGAGTTGTCTCAAATTTTGAAAATAGGATCATTTGATTTTATTTATTTTATCTTCAATAATTTCTATTACAAAAATATGAGAGAGGGAATAAAATGACTTTCCCAAAATAAAGAAATATTGAGAATTTAATAAAAAAATCAAATAAGATTTTATTTGGTTTTATTTGATATTTTATTTGAATTTAGGAAAAATGCGCATTTTTCAAAATTGCATTCAGGCCCCAAATAAATGTTCATCCTGTGCGGCTTGATTTTATAAGCCGGGCAAATTTTATTTCGGGATTTTTGGAGTCCGTTTAGTAGTCCTTTTGTTTTTTTCCGAGCGTAAGTTTAAAAAAAAACGTCCGAACCGACCTACGGGCCGTGCTAGGCCCGGACTCCCCGGACGCAGCCTTTATAAGCCACCGGCCCACCCCGGGCCGAAACCCTAGCCGCCCCGCCAAGAACCCCGCGCCCGCCACCGCCGCCGGACCCCGCCGCCGCGCCCGACACCGCCGCCCGCCGCCGCCGCCGTCCCGCCGCCCGAGGTTTACCTCGATCCCACCGCCGGTTTGCCCGGAAAAACCGTTCGGTTTTCATCGGTTTTTTTTGTTTGTTTCGTTTTTTCCTTAGATCAGTTTTTTTCCGGTTTAGGCTAATTAGCAAGCGTTCGCTCGTTCGTTCGTTCGTTTTAACGAACGCGTTCTTCGTTTAGATTCAGTTAACGAACGTTCGTTCGTTAAACTATTCGTCATTTTTCTTTTTCTCGGATTAAATCCGCGATTTTTTTCTGATCGCGATTTCTGATCTGATTTTCGTTTTAGTTTATCTTTTCGCTCGTGTATCGGAATCAGGTGATTCAAGCGCCTGGAGTTTCGTCTCGAAACCCTCTTTCCATTTAACCAACTTAAACAAGTTTTTGATTCTGTAAAAAATTGCCTTAGATCAAGAATAGTAAACGAAGCCTGTTTCTTTTGTCGTTTGTTTTTCGTTGCTTCATTCGATTTGATTCTTTTTGCCAACCGGAGTTCTTAAGTTGAACCTTCTGGTTAGATATCTTATTTGAGTTTTACCTGTGCATTAGTTGAGTACTTATTGTATGCTTGTTTGTTTGCGATAGAGTACCCGGAGTGCGCCGCTTGTTAATTCGAATCGCTAGGTTTCCCGGATCATCAGCAAGGCAAGTAACACTTTGATCATACCTTCTACTACCCAGTTTTATTGCATTAGATCAATCCTTACACATTGCATAATTAGGATCTAATTAAATTGTGGGTTTGGGAAGTAGTTGAGGTAGTACCAATTACCTGTTTATTATCAAACCTTTGGAAGTTACTTCTACGTTTGCTTATTATTGCTATGCTATGCTAGTAGACGTGGATTGGGTGAGTGATATCCATGAAAGATGTGAGATGTTTAAATCAATGGTTTATCTAAGGTGGCAACTTAAATACACATCTGGGTGGATTGAGGCACCTGGGTATTCCAGGATTGCCTGTCTTCTTTTGGACCGCCACCTAGGCTCAAAGGGATCATGAGATTATTCATGCTAGAAACTTCCGTGTGCAGCCACAAGCTATTATGGGCTCTAGCATAGTTGACTAAGTCGTACGAACTCTTACAGTGGTAGACTAGCAGATGTAGGGGATGTAGGTGGTACGGTCTACCCATCGTAAGGTGCTAGTGCTTCTGAAAGACTATGTCTCGGTCATCCATTTCTCAAACACCGTGTAGTGCGAGAAACCAAACGGAGACGATCGAGTCTTGTGGGGAAAAGTGCGCAAACCTCTGCAGAGTGTATAAACTAATCATGGTTAGTCGTGTCCCCAGTTATGGACATCTTGAGTATCTAGAACCTGGATTATCATGTGAATCTCAAGATGTTACTATAAATTTAATTTGATGGGTTTGTTTAATGATGTTACTTAATTGGGATTGAGAATGCTGTCAACCATTCTCAATGTTTAACAACCACCATAATAGTTAAACAAATTTATTCCTTTGTAGTAGGGAAAAATTGGCTTTACGAAAAACTGTAACCATAGAACTTTCCACCAGCCAAATATGCATGTAGAATAGTTGTGTCTTTCCATTATTCTCTATGTGTTACCTTGCCAGCATATCCATGTGCTGACCCGTTCTCGGGCTGCAACGTTAATGTTGCAGACTTTTTAGACACGATTAAGGAGTTTTAGGTCGTGGTTCTATACTCAGTGATGCCGTTGGAGTTGATGGACTCACTTATCTTCCAAGCCTTCCGTTGTTATCGTTATTATATGGCCTTAAGCCATATTTTTTGTAATAAGTTCTCTATTGAGACACTCGATGTAATAAGTGTGTGATTGCTACTCTGTTATAAATCCTTCAAGTACTGTGTGGTGTCAGCATTACTGATCCAGGGATGACACTGGAGCACAGAGATTGGACCGTTTGAGGTCTGGTCGCTATAAGATGGTATCAGAGCACACGCTGACTGTAGGACACGACCACTAAGCTAAAGACCTAGATCACTACTCACTCTCTTCTCTTGTGACCTCTCATCTTTTCTACTCTTTAGGATGGCGGATGCAAGGAACAAGTTCACGCAACTGGATGAAGATACACCCTTTGGACATCACTTGAAGGAAGTAACTAGATATCTGAACATAGGAGTACCAAGCTTCACCGAAACCTACAACGCCACTTTACCTGAAGAAGAGCGCTGGATGATTCAAGTTCAAGTTCCAGGAAGGACGTTCATGCCAGTCACCGAGCCCATAGAGTTTTCCTTTGATGCACCAACTTGGAGTCTAGGAAAGAGCATGGAAGCTCACATCGCCATGGGACGCATTGGAGAAGTCTACCACAATGATCTCAAGGATACTATCTACCAGATTTGTGGGCTCGAGATGAGCACTGGGAGATGATCAACACCAGAAAGGATAGATCAATTGCAGCTTTTATCCAGGAGTTAAACCAACACATTCGACGTCAGGAGAACCAGATGTGCGCCGACATGATAGACCTGAAGAAGGCAAGGACAAGAATCAAGGAACTGGAGGAAGAACTCAAGGCTACACATGAAGATTATGAAGAGGAAATCGAAGTATTAGTGGAGAAGAATGACGATCTGATGAAGAAGATTGGAATATTTATGGGAGGCCCTACGCCAGTAGATGAAGACGAAGAACCCAAGGAGATTCACCCGGAAGACTACATCATCATCGACGACACCGACTCGGATCCAGATGATAGCGATGATGACTATGTTGATGAAGTTGGAGTAGATATCATGGAGTCTGCAACCGAAGAATATTTCTAGTAGACCACCTCATCAGTAGTAGTAGTCCACCATGTAAATATTATAGTCCGAGCACTTTTGCGATAGCTAGATCGATTGTATGCCCTTGTTTGATTGATTGAATGAAGTGAATTGTTTGCTTTTTGCCTCATGTTCATATGGGTAGTGTTTTCTCTTTAGGCCCCCTCTATTCTTAAATCTCATCTTTTCTAAACCCTCAGATGCCTCCGAGACGTGACCCCGGATTTACCCTTCCACCGGAGCTCACCCAGTTGATCCAGCAGCAGAACACATTGATGCAGTTACTAGTCCAGAATCAGAATCAGGGGGAAAACAACAACAACAACCCACCACCACCACCTATTGATCACTTAGCCCGTTTTCTTAGGCTAAATCCGCCGGTGTTTTCCAGTAGCACCGAGCCGATAGTAGCAGATGATTGGCTCTGCAAGACAGCTAGAGAGTTGACCACAGCAGGATGCACTGATGCGGAAAAGGTGAAGTTTGCCGCACATCAGCTTGAAGGACCCACAGCATCATGGTGGGAGAATTTCACAGCCACTTTCCCTGTCGATACTATCACATGGGACCGGTTTCAGCTGGCTTTTCAAACTGCCCATGTTTCAGCAGGAGCTATGGCCATGAAGAAGCGAGAGTTTCGCAACTTGCGCCAAGGAGGACAGACAGTTGGCTAGTATGTGGAGGACTTTAGTAAATTAGCACGTTATGCCCCAAATGACGTTGCTACGGATGCAGCAAAGCAGGAGAGGTTTCTGGAAGGGCTGAATGATGAGTTGAGCATGCAGTTGATGGTAGCAACCTTCAACAACTACCAGGAGTTGGTACATCGTGCTCTTATGATTGAAGGGAAGCAGCAGTAAATTGAAAGTCGCAAGAGGAAGTATGCAAAGGAAAGTACAATTCAAGAGCTCAGCAGAAGCCACGTTTTACCCCTAGACCGGGAGGACATTTTCAGCATACCCATGGAGGAGGTAGCACGCACAATCACAATGGCCCCAAGAATGGTAATGGGAATGGAGGAAGCAATGGCCAGAACCGCACCAACCCATCAACCCCAGCCAAGAAAGACCTGAGCCAAGTCACTTGCTTTAAGTGCTAGAAGACCGGACATTATGCCAATGAATGTCCTGAATCACAGAATGGGAATGGCAATGGAAACTCTGGGAAGAAGCCGAACCCTTTCAACAGGGGACAGGTGAACCACGTTAATGTGGACGAGGTTGAAGAGCAGTCGGATGCAGTAATCGGTAAGTTTTTGGTTAAGTCATTTATTGCACTCGTTCTTTTCGATACTGGTGCATCGCATTCATACATATCAAGGGGATTTGTGGATAAGTATAAACTGCCAACCCAAGCCCTTAGGTCACCCATGTTAGTAACCTCGCCTGGAGCAGAATATATGGCTAGTATATGGTGTGATCGGTTACCATTAAGGATTGGTAACTATGTTTTTCCCTCGGGCCTAATAGTATTGGAATCCCAAGGATTGGATGTGATATTTTGCATGGATTGGTTATCAAAGTATGAAGGGAATATTGAATGTGCTAGTAAGTCAATTTTGCTTACCACCCCAGAAGGGAGAAGAATCAAGTATGTATCCCGACATGCGCCAAAGAGGACTCAAGTAAATTGTTTAACCGGAGTAGTGCAGGAGGAAGTACCAGTAGTGAAGGATTTCCCCGAAGTATTTCCAGAAGAGTTGCCAGGCATGCCACCAGATAGAGATATTGAGTTTTTGATTGAGCTATTGCCAGGCATAGGGCCAATATCAAAGAGACCATATAGGATGCCTGCAAAGGATTTGGTGCAAATTATGAAGCAAATTAAGGAGTTACTGGATAAAGGTTATATTCGCCCAAGTTCTTCACCTTGGGGATCGCTAGTACTTCTAGTGGAGAAGAAGGATGGATCGTTATGGATGGTTGTCGATTATCGAGGATTGAATGAAGTAACCATCAAGAACAAGTACCCCTACCGATGATCAATGATCTGTTTGATCGATTGCAAGGAGCTAAGGTATTTTCCTAGATCGATCTGCGATCAGGATACCACCAGTTGAAGATTCGGGAACAGGATATACCCAAGACGGCTTTTACCACCAGGTATGGGCTGTACGAGTATACCGTTATGTCATTTGGTCTGACTAACGCACCTGCATATTTTATGAACATGATGAACAAGGTGTTTATGGAGTTCTTGGATAAGTTCGTCGTAGTGTTCATTGATGATATCCTGGTTTACTTAAAGAATGAAGAGGAGCATAAGGAACATTTGCGTTTGGTTCTTGGAAAGCTCAGAGAACATCAATTATATGCCAAATTCAGCAAATGTGAGTTTTGGTTGAAGGAAGTTGGATTTCTCGGACACGTTATATCTGGAGAAGGTATAGCAGTAGATCCCACTAAAGTTGATATCGTGACCAAGTGGGAAGCACCAACCACCGTGGGAGAGATCTGGAGTTTTCTTGGACTCGCATGATACTACCGGAGGTTTATTGTGAATTTCTCAAAGATTGCGAAGCCTATGACTGAGTTGTTGAAGAAGGATACCAAGTTCATATGGACGGAGGAATGTGAGGCTAGTTTTCAGGAGTTGAAGAAACATTTGGTTACTTCACCAGTGTTGATTTTTCCATACCAGACCAAGGATTATGAGTTGTATTGCGATGCTTCACATCGAGGACTTGGAGCAGTGCTTATGCAGGAAGGGAGAGTTGTTTCATATGCCTCACGACAGCTTAAGCCTCATGAGTTGAATTATGCTACACATGATTTGGAGTTAGCAGCCATAGTGCATGCACTGAAGACTTGGAGACATTTTCTGATTGGAAACCATTGCGAAGTGTATACGGATCACAAGAGTTTGAAGTATATTTTCACACAGAAGGAGTTAAACCTCAGACAAAGGAGATGGTTGGAGCTCATCAAGGATTATGATATGAAATTGCATTATCACCCCGGAATGGCCAACGTAGTAGCTGACGCATTAAGCCGTAAGAGCCATGTCAACACCCTAATGACGGGAGAATTACCAAGGGAGTTAGCCAAAAATCTTCGAGAGTTATGTTTGGAAATAGTTCCAAGAGGCTATGTAGCAACATTGGAGATTCAGTCTACATTGATGGATAAAATCAAAGAAGCCCAAAGGACTGATAAGGAGATTGCTTCTCTTAAGGAGAAAATTAGCAAAGGAAAAGCTAAGGGATTTCGTGAGGACGAGCACGATACCTTATGGTTTGAAGACCGTGTCTATGTACCAAATGATCCGGAGATTAGGAAGCTAATTCTGCAAGAGGCCCATGATTCACCATATTCGATTCACCCAGGAAATACCAAGATGTATTTGGATTTGAAGGATATTTTCTGGTGGACCGGAATGAAGAAGGATATTGCGGAGTACGTAGCAGTTTGTGATGTATGTCAGAGAGTGAAGGCAGAGCATCAGAAGCCAGCAGGATTGCTACAACCACTGCCGATACCCGAATAGAAGTGGGATAAGCTAGGCATGGATTTTATTATAGGATTGCCCAGAACACGTTCAGGCTATGACTCGATATGGGTTGTAGTCGATCGTTTGACAAAGGTAGCTCATTTCATTCCAGTGAAGACTACCTATAGCAGTGTAAAGTTGGCAAAGATATACATGACCAGGATCGTATGACTGCATGGAGTTCCAAGGAGCATTGTATCAGATAGAGGAACCCAGTTTACTTCAAAGTTCTGGAATCAGTTGCATGAGACTTTGGGAACCAGACTGGAGTTTACCACAGCTTTCCACCCGCAGACAGATGGACACACTGAGAGAGTCAACCAGATCTTGGAGGATATGCTAAGAGCTTGTGCGCTAGATTACGGATCTAGTTGGGACGAGAATTTGCCGTATGCAGAATTCTCTTACAACAACAGCTATCAATCCAGTTTGAAGATGGCCCCTTTCGAAGCCTTGTACGGAAGGAGGTGCAGGACCCCATTGTCCTGGGATGAAGTTGGAGATCGCCAGTTGTTTGGACCGGATCTGATAAAGGAGTCTGAACAGAAAGTGAAATTAATTCGCGACAGCCTGAAGGTAGCTCAATCCAGGCAGAAGAGTTATGCAGATTCTAAACGCAAGCAGACAGTTTACGAAGTCGGAGACCGAGTCTATCTTCGAGTATCACCACTTTGAGGAGTTAAGCGCTTTGGAGTTAAGGGGAAGTTAGCACCACGTTTTGTAGGCCCATACCAAGTTTTGGAGCGTATGGGAGAAGTTGCCTATAAGTTGGAATTGCCCGAAGGATTGTCAGGAGTTCACGACGTGTTCCATGTATCCCAGTTGAAGAAGTGCCACGCAGAGATGGCCGACCTACCACTGAGAGATACGGTACCACTGAAAGCAATTCAGTTGGACAGTGATTTGACCTATGAGGAGAAACCAGTTAAGATTCTAGAGTATGCCAGTCGAGTCACCCGCAGCAAGGTTATCAAGTTTTGCAAGGTTTAGTGGAGCCACCACACGGAGGATGAAGCCACCTGGGAACGAGAGGAAGATTTGCTAAAGGACCACCCTCACCTATTTTCTAGCCAACCCGAATCTCGAGGGCGAGATTCATCTTAAGGGGGGTAGGTTTGTAACATTCCCAAATTTTCAATTTGGAATGTTATACATTAGATCATCATTGCATATCATATTTTATTGCATTTTGGTTGATCCAGAAATTTCACGCAACTCAAGGACCCTCGGAGAGAGTTAGGGATGTCGTTATTTTCATATTTGAGTTTTCTCAAATTTTGAAAATAGGATCATTTGATCTTATTTATTTTATCTTCAATTATTTCTATCAAAAAAATGAGAGAGGGAATAAAATGACTTTCCCAAAATAAAGAAATCTTGAGGGGATTTTAATAAAAAAAATCAAATAAGATTTTATTTGGTTTTATTTGCTATTTTATTTGAATTTAGGAAAAATGCGCGTTTTTCAAAATTACATTTAGTCCCCAAATAAATGTTCATCCTATGCAGCTTGATTTTAGAAGCCGGGGAAAATTTATTTCGGGATTTTTGGAGTCCGTTTAGTAGTCGTTTTGTTTTTTCCGAGCGTAAGTTTTTTTTAAAGAAAACGTCCGAACCGACCTACGGGCCGTGCTAGGCCCGGACTCCCCGGACCCAGCCTTTATAAGCCGCCGGCCCACGCCAGGCCGAAACCCTAGCCGCCCCGCCACGAACCCCGCGCCCGCCGCCGCCGCCCCGCCGGACCCCGCCGCCGCGCCCGACGCCGCCCGCCGCCGCCGCCTCGACGGAGCCGTCACCGCCGTCCCGCCGCCCGAGGTTTACCTCGATCCCGCCGCCAGTTTTCTCGGAAAAACCGTTCGGTTTTTGTCGGTTTTTTTCGTTTGTTTCGTTTTTTTCCTTAGATTGGTTTTTTCCGGTTTAGGCTAATTAGCGAGCGTTCGCTCGTTCATTCATTTTAACGAACGCGTTCTTCGTTTAGATTCAGTTAATGAACATTCGTTCGTTAAACTGTTCGTCATTTTTTTTCTTGGATTAAATCCGCGATTTTTTCTGATCATGATTTCTGATCCGATTTTCGTTTTAGTTTATCTTTTCGCTCGTTTATCGGAATCAGGCGATTCAAGCGCCTGGAGTTTCGTCTCGAAACCATCTTTCCGTTTAACCAACTTAAACAAGTTTTTGATTTTTTAAAAAAATTGCCTTAGATCAAGAATAGTAAACGGAGCCTGTTTCTTTTGCTGTTTGTTTTTCGTTGCTTCGTTCGATTTGATTCTTTTTGCCAACCGGAGTTCTTAAGTTGAACCTTCTGGTTAGATCTCTTATTTGAGTTTTACCTGTGCATTAGTTGAGTACTTATTGTATGCTTTTTTGTTTGCGATAGAGTACCCGGAGTGCGCCGCTTGTTACTTTGAATCGCTAGGTTTCCCGGATCATCAGCAAGGCAAGTAACACTTTTATCATACCTTCTACTACCCAGTTTTATTGCATTAGATCAATCCTTACACATTGCATGATTAGGATCTAATTAAATTGTGGGTTTGGGAAGTAGTTGAGGTAGTACCTATTACATGTTTATTATCAAACCTTTGGGAGTTACTTCTATGTTTGCTTATTATTGCTATGCTATGCTAGTAGACGTGGATTGGGTGAGTGATATCCATGACAGATGTGAGATGTTTAAATCAATGGTTTATCTAAGGTGGCAACTTAAATACACATCTGGGTGGATTGAGGCACCTGGGTATTCCAGGATTGCCTGTTTTCTTTTGGACCGCCACCCAGGCTCAAAGGGATCATGAGATTATTCATGCTAGAAACTTCCGTGTGCAGCCACAAGCTATTATGGGCTCTAGCATAGTTGACTAAGTCGTACGAACTCTTACAGTGGTAGACTAGCAGATGTAGGGGATGTAGGTGGTACGGTCTACCCATCGTAAGGTGCTAGTGCTTCTGAAAGACTATGTCTCGATCATCTGTTTCTCAAACACCATGTAGTGCGAGAAACCAAACGGAGGCGATCGAGTCTTATGGGGAAAAGTGCGCAAACCTCTACAGAGTGTATAAACTAATCATGGTTAGCCGTGTTCCCGGTTATGGACATCTTGAGTATCTAGAACCTGGATTATCATGTGAATCTCAACATGTTACTATAAATTTAATTTGATGGGTTTGTTTAATGATGTTACTTAATTGGGATTGAGAATGCTGTCAACCATTCTCAATGTTTAACAACCACCATAATAGTTAAACAAATTTATTCCTTTGCAGTAGGGAAAAATTGGCTTTACGCAAAACTGTAACCATAGAGCTTTCCACCAGCCAAATATGCATGTAGAATAGTTGTGTCTTTCCATTATTCTCTATGTGTTACCTTGCCAGCATATTCCATGTGCTGACCCGTTTTCGGGCTGCAACGTTAATGTTGCAGACTTTTCAGACGATGATTAAGGAGTTTTAGGTCGTGGTTCTATACTCAGTGATGCCGTTGGAGTTGATGGACTCACTTATCTTCCAAGCCTTCCGTTGTTATCGTTATTAGATGGCCTTAAGCCATATGTTTGTAATAAGTTCTCTATTGAGACACTCGATGTAATAAGTGTGTGATTGCTACTCTGTTATAAATCCTTCAAGTACTGTGTGGTGTCAGCATTACTGATCCAGGGATGACAACGGAGCATAGAGATTGGACCGTTAGAGGTCTGGTCGCTACAGGAGTCATGTCACCCACTTCACTGTGACATACCCACCACCACTTTTATTATGAGTCAGTAGTTTTGCCACCATGCCTTTGTGTCATATCCGCCTTTATGTGTAATATCGGCGTACTTGTAATAAATTGTTGAGCAGCCTCAGCTCAACCTTGTATAATATTTAGTACTTCTGGATTTTTGTATCAAGGATTTGTCTACCGGTAAGAAGGATTCTTCTGTACTGGTCAATACAAGGGTCGGCCTTTCAATAAGTGTTTTATTGGAAAACCGGTCGTGACACTCGAAGGTCCACCGATGCCTAGTACGACTACAGGACCGGAACGAAGTACCACGATGACCGTTGAGATGTACCACTAACGTCGATGTGTACGACTACTATGTGAACGTGTACACGACGACCTCGGGGACCGATGTTGCGCCAAGTACCCCGATGGCCGGAGCCCTCGGATCCATCAAGTTCGACTACCTTCGTGTGTACAACTACCGTCGCCCCGAAAGACGTTGGAGTCATCAAGTACCTCTCCGAAATGAACGTGAACGACTACCGTCGCAAGAACGGGACCGGAAAGTCCGAAGGCCACAAGTACCACGACACCGATGACATGAACGTCTACGGAAACTCGTGCAATGATAAACATGTTCCACTACCGCCGCCGAGGTCGCGAGAACTTCTACCGTCGACCCTAGAGCGTGCGAGAACGACTACTTCCACTACCGCCGTCGCGAGAACGTCTACTTCCTCTACTTTGCACCGAACGAGAACTGTCCCGCTTGCACGCTTCGAAGGTATAACCCCGAGACGACGTCCTTGAACGAATGCTTGCGATGTATGAGTTGCTCGTGCTTGCACCGTGCTTGATTTGTCGGTGCACGTTGCCCTCTTTTACCTTGTCACCATCATGTGGGAACCCGGTAACCGGGAGCACCCCACCTTCCATCTTTTGCATGCTCCCGCCACACTTTCTTTTGCACCGACGTCTCAATGAGTTGCCGGAACCGGAACATTGTGTGGCACCATTTCTTTATCGTTGCCATGGCACACCTTTTCCTTTCCACCACGGTGACAAATGCTTCATATTGCCCTTGTCAACTTTAATAAAAATTGCATAAACTTGTCCATGTCATCCGATAAGTTGCCATGGCACACCTTTTCCTTTCCACCACAGTGACAAATGCTTCATATTGCTCTTGTCAACTTTAATGAAAATTGCATAAACTTGTCCATGTCATCCGCATCATGATATCAACAATTAAAATGTTTAAATTGTTGTTGCAATAAATTACTAAGGCATATGGGAACTTATCGGATTTGTTGTTTGTTATATCCAGCCCCATTTAAAATTGTTTAGATAGATAATTCCTTTATGTTTCACCTCTTGACATGCTTAACAACATTTAATATTGTTGAGTACATAAACGAGAGAGAACTAAATAAGTCATGTGGTGTTTTCTTCAATATGCAACTCCATTGCATGTTGAGCTCCACTTAATTTGTAGGATTGTTTGTGCACTTTTCCATGCCATGCCTCATTAAACCGGACATGCATCATACTTGAATGTGCATCATGCCATGTTTATGTGGTGGTTGTTTACTATGTTGTTTGCTTCTTTCTGGTGTTGCTTCTTCGGGTTAGTTCCGATAATGTCGCGTTTGTGAGGATCCGTTCGACTTCATCCGTTTGTCTTCTTCATGGACTCGTTCTTCTTCCTTGCGGGATCTCAGGCAAGATGACCATACCCTCGAAATCACTTCTATCTTTGCTTGCTAGTTGCTCGCTCTTTTGCTATGCCTATGCTGCGATACCTACCACTTGCTTATCATGCCTCCCATATTGTTAAGCCAAGCCTCTAACCACCTTGTCCTAGCAAACTGTTGTTTGGCTATGTTACCACTTTTCTCAGCCCCTCTTATAGCGTTGTTAGTTGCAGGTGAAGATTGGATCTTGTTCCATGTTTGGAACATGGTTTTTTTGTTGGGATATCACAATATCTCTTATTTAATTAATGCATCTATATACTTGGTAAAGGGTGGAAGGCTCGGCCTTATGCCCGGTGTTTTGTTCCACTCTTGCCGCCCTAGTTTCCGTCATATCGGTGTAATGTTCCCGGGTTTTGCGTTCCTTACACGATTGGGTTATAATGGGAACGCCTTGACAGTTCGCCTTGAATAAAACTCCTCCAGCAAGGCCCAATATTGGTTTTACCATTCGCCACCTAGCCTCTTTTTTCCCTTGGGTTAGGCCAGCCCAAGGGTCATCTTTATTTTTAAACCCCCGGGCCAGTGCTTGTCTAAGTGTTGGTCCAACCCAGAGCACCGTGCGGGGCCGTCCCTTGGCAACTCGGGTTACGTTGGCTCCCGTATGCTTAGCTTATCCGGTGTGCCCTGAGAACGAGATATGTGCAGCTCCTATCGGGATTTGTCGGCACAGCAGGTGGTCTTGCTGGACTTGTTTTACCATTGTCGAGGATGTCTTGTAACCGGGATGCCGAGTCTGATCGGATTGTCTTGGGAGAAGGAATATCCTTCGTTGACCGTGAGAGCTTGTGATGGGCTAAGTTGGGACACCCCTGCAGGGTTTTGAACTTTCGAAAGCCGTGCTCGCGGTTATGGGAAGATGGGAATTTGTTAATGTTCGGTTGTAGAAAACCTGAAGTTGATCTTAATTTAAAATACATCAACCGCGTGTGTAACCGTGACGGTCTCTTTCCGGCGGTGTCCGGGAAGTGAACATGGTGTTGGAGTTATGCTTGACGTAGGTTGTTCTAGGATCACTTCTTGATCATAGTTTCTCGACCGTGATTTGCCTTCTCTTCTCGCTCTCATTTGCGTTTGTTAGCCACCATATATGCTAGTCGCTTGCTGCACCTCCACCTCATACCTTTTACCCTACCTATAAGCTTAAATAGTCTTGATCGCGAGGGTGTGAGATTGCTGAGTCCCCGTGACTCACAGATACTTCCAAAAACCAGTTTGTAGGTGCCGATGATACCGTGCAGGTGACGCAACTGATGCTCAAGGAGGAGCTCTATGAAGATTGTGTTCGCTATGATGTTCCATTTCCAGATGATCAGTAGTGGAGCCCAGTTGGGACGATCGAGGATCTGTGTAGCATTTGGGGTAGTCTTCTTTTATTTTGGTTCCATAGTCGGACCTTGAGTGTATTCGGAGGATGTAATGCTTTACTCATGTATTGTGTGAAGTGGCGATTGTAAGCCAACTATGTATCTCTTTCCCTTATGTATTACATGGGTTGTGTGAAGATTAACACACTTGCGACATTGCTTTCAATGCGGTTATGCCTCTAAGTCGTGCTTCGACACGTGGGAGATATAGCCGCATCGAGGGCATTACGGGTGGGTAATATTTTCCATGGTAGATGTGTTATTCTCACGATGAGTGTTTATTCACTTGTCATTGCACGAGAGTAAGGCAAAGGTATTAGGGATGCCCAGTTCTGAAATAAAAAATGAATTTACTTTATGTTGTCAAATAATAAATTCCTTGGAAAGTGTTAGTATGGAGGGCACCCGTGGATACGGTTAGCCATGGAAAGTGAAAGTATGGTGGAAAAGGAATAAACCTTATTTTCTGTTTGGGAACCGCCTATGACATATCTAGCATGGAAAGTGTTCGGAACTCTAAGTCGTTTTCGTTGGTGGGAAAAGCAGACCTCCCAAAATGTTTTTTATCTCTAAGTTTTTTCGCTTTGAGCTCTAGAACCTCTACAAATCCCTACTTCCCTCTGTGAAGGGCCTTTCTTTTACTTTATGCAATTTTTAATTTGAGTCTCCATCTTCTCTTATAAAACCACCAACTAGGAGGCATTATGATCGTACTTGAGTATTGGATGTAGTTAATATGCGAGTGTGTTTCATGAATGGATCAACGTTTGAGCATGGTGGGCTAGGAATAACTTATTTTAGCGACGATATTTTGAAAGACATGGTTGCTTGTTGATATGCTTGAGTATTTAAGTCGTCATGTCAAAACTAGACAATTTCTTTTAACCATATAAAAGTCCAAATGTCCATGCTATAAAGAAAAGAATATGAGATGACATGTTAGGCAGCATTCCACATCAAAAATTCTGTTTTTATCATTTACCTACTCAAGGACGAGCAGGAATTAAGCTTGGAGATGCTGATACGGCTCCAACATATCTATAATTTTTGATTGTTCCATGTTGTTATATTATCATTCTTGGATGTTTTACAATCATTTTATATCATTTTCTGGTACTAACCTATGGACATAGTGCCAAGTGCTAGTTGTTGTTTTTTGCATGTTTTTTACATCGCAGGAAATCAATACCAAACTGAGTCCAAACACAACGAAACTTTTTGAGGATTTTTTGGACCAGAAGACATCCAGTGGGCCGGAGAAGCGCCTGGGGGTGCTCAGAGGGGAGCACAACCCACCAGGGCGTGCCTGGGGGCCGAGGCGCACCCTGGCGGGTTGTGCCCACCTCGGGTGCCCCTCCAAACCGCCTCTTTGCTCTATAAATACCACAATATTCCAGAAACCCTAGGGGACTTGATGAAAATCAATTGCAGCCGCCGCAGAGTCTAGAACCACGAGATCCAATCTAAACACCATCGTGGAGGGGTTCACCACTTCCATCGGTGCCTCTCCGATGATGCGTGAGTAGTTCTTTGTCGACCTACGGGTCCGTAGTTAGTAGCTAGATGGCTTCCTCTCTCTCTCTCTTTTGATTCTCAATATAATGGTCTCTTGGAGATCCATATGATGTAAGTCCTTTTGCGGTGTGTTTGTTGGGATCCGATGAACTTTGAGTTTATGATCAGATCTATCTTTTTATATCCATGAAAGTTATTTGAGTCTTCTTTGATCCCTTATATGCATGATTGCTTATAGCCTCTTATTTCTTCTCTGATATTTGGGTTTTGTTTGGCCAACTTGATCTATTTATCTTGCAATGGGAAGAGGTGCTTTGTAGTGGATTCGATCTTACGGTGCTTGATCCCAGTGACAGAAGGGGAACCGACGCGTATGTATCGTTGCTACTAAGGATAAAATGATGGGGTCTATTTCTACATAAATAGATCTTGTCTACATCATGTCATCGTTCTTATTGCATTACTCTATTTCTCCATGAACTTAATACACTAGATGCATGCTGGATAGCGGTCGATGTGTGGAGTAATAGTAGTAGATGCAGGCAGGAGTTGGTCTACTAATCTTGGACGTGATGCCTATATAATGATCATTTCCTAGACATCGTCATGATTATTTGAAGTTCTATCAATTGCCCAACAGTAATTTGTTCACCCACTGTTTGCTATTTTTCTCGAGAGAAGCAACTAGTGAAACCTACGACCCCCGGGTCTCTTCTTTAATATATTTGCCTTTGTGACCTATTTTCCTTTGCTTTTATTTTCAGATATATTAAACCAAAAATACAAAAATACCTTGCTGCACTTTTATTTTATTTGGCGTTCGATCTATCAATATTTACAACTTTCTCCCAGCTCCACGCAATTTCTGGCGCCATTACCCGAAAGGGATTGACAACCCCTTTAACACGTCGGGTTGCGAGTATTTGTTATTTGTGTGCAGGTGATGTTTACGTTGTCTTGCTTGGTTCTCCTACTAGTTCGATAACCTTGGTTTCATCACTGAGGGAAATACCTACCGCCGTTGTGCTGCATCATCCCTTCCTCTTTGGCGAAATACCGACGTTGCTTCGAGCCGCATCAAAAGGATTTTCTAGCGCCGTGGCCGGGGAGGATCTTCAACATATACCAGGTTCCTAATCACAAATCTCATCTCCTTGCAATTTACACTATTTGCCTCTCATTTTCCTCTCCCCCACTTCACAAAAATTTGTTGTTTTATTCGCCCTCTTTTTCGCCCGCCGTTTTCTCGTCAGATCTATCATTTGCTCGCAATCATGAGTGATTTCGGTATGGCACCAAAATATTATGGCCTAATTCCTAAGATGGGACGTACGGGAAATCTGGATGCTAGAACATTTATTTTGGGGCAAGGGACTGTTATGGGAAAGGAACGTATCCGAGAATTTTTCAATTGTGTTGGAAATCTAAGTCTTGATGATGCTCCTATACTTAGAACTACCAGATCTTATGCGGATGCTATTTCAGCGCTAGTTCTGAAGCTTGAAACTAAATTTATCCGTACTCATCCTACCTTGCAAAGATTGTTTTGTCAGCTACCCATTATAAAAAAACCAAAGCTAAAAATTTAGCCACTCTTGTCCTTATGAATGAGTTTGACTATATAATACGGGAACCTAGGGAAATCTTTGATTTTTATGGTATGAATCGTGAAAAATTGGCGATAGATGAAATTCTTTACAATAGCGATTATGTGTAAAGACATTTGCTTGGATATAATAAAATATTTGATAACAATCTTAAAAAGGAAGTCCCTATTTTAGGTATAATCAATCAGGTTTTTAATAATGTTAATGAACAGTATTCTTGGATTGTTGCCAGAAATGAAACAGGTTATCATGATAAGCAACTTAATAGTGCCAAAGTTTCTATGGACAATATGTGTTATGTTGTCTTTACAAAACCTCATGACAAAAATACCTCTAAAGAAACTAAGAAGAAAGATGACAAAACTCAGGTCCTTGCTTTATGCCTAGCTAGGGGAGTGAAATAATAGCGCTTGTTGGGAGGCAACCCAATGAATAAAATTTATTTTTTCTTTTTGCTTTCTGTTCTTGAGTGTTTGCACATGCTACTATTATGATTGTGTTTTGTGTGTTTTAATTGCTGTTTGTGCCAAGCAAAGCCTTTAGGATCTTCTTGGTTGATAGTTGTTTGATCTTGCTGAAAAACAGAAACTTTGTGCGACAGTCACATAATTATTTAAAATCACAGAAGCGCGATAAAAACCTGAATTTTTTTACACAAGTTTGATATACAAATTACCTAGGACGTCCTAATTTTTCAGAACTTTTGGAGTTACAGAAATATTCAAAGTTTGGAGATTGCTACAGATTGTTCTGTTTTTGACAAATTCTATTTTCTTTGCGTTGTGTGCTTGTTTTGATGATTCTATGGTTTTCTTTAATGAGTATTCGCCATAGAAAAGTTGGAATACAATAGATATAATGCAAGAATAAAATAGGAATTGGTTTGCAACAGTACTTATAGTAGTGATCTGCTTTCTTATACTAACGGATCTCGTGAAGGTTTTGTTGAGTTTTGTGTGATTGAAGTTTTGAAGTTTTGGGTGATGTTACGATGGATGAAGGAATAAGGAGTAAGAAGAGCCTAAGCTTGGGGATTACCATGGCATCCCAAGCTATTATCCAAAAAGAAGCAAGCAACTAAGCTTGAGGATGCCCCCGAGTGGCATCCCTCTTTCTTCTAACGACCATTGGTATCTTACTTGAAGCTATATTTTTATTCATCACATACTAGGAGTTTTGGTTGGAGCATCTTGTATGATATGATTCTTTGATTGTTTTGCTTTGTGTTCTAAGTCATGAATCCTTGCTGGACACACCTATTTGAGAGAGCCAAAATTATGCCATGACTTGTTTGAATTGCTCTCTATGCTTCACTTAAATCTTTATGAGCTATGGACTTGCTCTAGTGCTTCACTTATATCTTTTTGAGCACGGTGTGCTTTAGTATTTTTTGAAGAAATGCTCTCATGCTTCACTTAGATTAATTTGAGAGTTAGTAAATTTTGAAGAAATTCTCTCTTGCTTCACTTGAATTAATTTGAGAGAAAGAAATATTATGCTCATGATATTTACTTATATTTGTTTGAGCTATCAAAAGCAACACATGAAAATTAGTCCCAAAGTGATAGATATCCAAGAAGGATATAATAAAAACTTCCATGAAGAACATTGGACAAAATAAACTTGATTCCTTGTAATAGTTTTGAGATATGATGATGTGATATGTGAGTAATTTTGCTTTAGTAAGAATATTGGAGTTAAGGTTTGTGATTCCCTATGCAAGCACGAAAGTCAGTAGTAATGCAATGAAATTACATCCTAATTGTGGTGCATTATTCTGTGTTAATTATGCTTAATGCTCGCTTATGAGATTATTCATTTCTTGGTTGGTCGCTTCTCAATCTTTTGCTAGCCTTCATTTTGCACTAAGTATGTGTTGGGGAACGTAGTAATTTCAAAAAAATTCCTACGCACACGCAAGATCATGGTGATGCATAGCAATGAGAGGGGAGAGTGTTGTCTATGTACCCTCATAGACCGAAAGTGGAAGCGTTAGCACAACGCGGTTGATGTAGTCGTACGTCTTCACGATCCGACCGATCAAGTACGGAACGCACGGCACCTCCGAGTTCAGCACACGTTCAGCCCGATGACGTCCCTCGAACTCCGATCCAGCCGAGTGTTGAGCGAGAGTTTCGTCAGCATGACGGTGTGGTGACGATGTTGATGTTCTACCGACGCAGGGCTTCGCCTAAGCACTGCTACAGTAATATCGAGGTGGACTATGGTGGAGGGGGCACCGCACACGGCTAAAGGATCAAACGATGAATTGTTGTGTCTCTGGGGTGCCCCCTGCCCCCGTATATAAACGAGCAAGGGGGGTGCGGCCGGCCAGGTTGAGGGCACGCCAGGAGGAGTCCTACTCCCACCCTTTCCTAGTTGGAATAGGATTCGGGAGAAGGAAAGAGAGAGGAGAAGAAGGAAAGAGGGGGCCGGCCCCCCTTGCCCTAAACCAATTCGGTTTGGGCCTTGGGGGGCGCGCCCCACACTCCCCTTGCTTCCCTCTATTTCCGCTAAGGCCTATATAGGCCCATTAAGCTCCCAGGGGGTTCCGGTAACCTCCTGGTACTCCGGTAAAATCCCGATTTCACCCGGAACGCTTCCGATATCCAAACATAGGCTTCCAATATATCAATCTTCATGTCTCGACCATTTCGAGACTCCTCTTCATGTCCTTGATCACATCCGGGACTCCGAACAACCTTTGGTACATCAAAACATATATAACTCATAATATAACCGTCATCGTAACGTTAAGCGTGTGGACCCTACGGGTTTGAGAACTATGTAGATATGACCGAGACACGTCTCCGGTCAATAACCAATAGCGGAACCTGGATGCTCATATTGGCTCCCACATATTCTATGAAGATCTTTATCGGTCAAACCACACAACAACATACGTTGTTCCCTTTGTCATCGGTATGTTACTTGCCCGAGATTCGGTCGTCGGTATCTCAATACCTAGTTCAATCTCGTTACCGGCAAGTCTCTTTAATCATTCCATAATACATCATCCCGCAACTAACTTATTAGTTGCAATGCTTGCAAGGCTTAAGTGATGTGCATTACCGAGAGGGCCCAGAGATACCTCTCCGACAATCGGAGTGACAAATCCTAATCTCGAAATACGCCAACCCAACAAGTACCTTTGGAGACACCTGTAGAGCACCTTTATAATCACCCAGTTACGTTGTGACGTTTGGTAGCACACAAGGTGTTCCTCCAGTAAATGGGAGTTGCATAATCTCATAGTCATAGGAACATGTATAAGTCATGAAGAAAGCAATAGCAGAACACTAAACGATCATGTGCTAAGCTAACGGAATGGGTCATGTCAATCACATCATTCTCCTAATGATGTGACCCCGTTAATCAAATGACAACTCATGTCTATGGTTAGGAAACATAACCATCTTTGATCAACGAGCTAGTCAAGTAGAGGCATACTAGTGACAATCTGTTTGTCTATGTATTCACACATGTATTATGTTTCCGGTTAATACAATTCTATCATGAATAATAAATATTTATCATGATATAAGGAAATGAATAATAACTTTATTATTGCCTCTAGGGCATATTTCCTTCAGTCTCCCACTTGCACTAGAGTCAATAATCTAGATTACACAGTAATGATTCTAACACCCATGGAGCCTTGGTGCTGATCATGTTTTGCTCGTGGAAGAGGCTTAGTCAACGGGTCTGCAACATTCAGATCCGTATGTATCTTGCAAATTTCTATGTCTCCCACCTGGACTAAATCCCGGATGGAATTGAAGCGTCTCTTGATGTGTTTGGTTCTCTTGTGAAATCTGGATTCCTTCGCCAAGGCAATTGCACCAGTATTGTCACAAAAGATTTTCATTGGACCCGATGCACTAGGTATGACACCTAGATCGGATATGAACTCCTTCATCTAGACTCCTTCATTTTCTGCTTCCGAAGCAGCTATGTACTCCGCTTCACATGTAGATCCTGCCACAACACTTTGTTTAGAACTGCACCAACTGACAGCTCCACCGTTTAATGTAAACACGTATCCGATTTGCGATTTAGAATCGTCCGGATCAGTGTCAAAGCTTGCATCAACGTACCGTTTACGGTGAGCTCTTTGTCACCTCCATATACAAGAAACATATCCTTAGTCCTTTTCAGGTATTTCAGGATGTTCTTGACCGTTGTCCAGTGATCCACTCCTGGATTACTTTGGTACCTTCCTGCTAGACTTATAGCAAGGCACACATCAGGTCTGGTACACAGCATTGCATACATGATAGAGCCTATGGCTGAAGCATAGGGAACATCTTTCATTTTCTCTCTATCTTCTGCAGTGGTCGGGCATTGAGTCTTACTCAACTTCACACCTTGTTACATAGGCAAGAACCCTTTCTTTGCTTGATCCATTTTGAACTTCTTCAAAACTTTTTCAAGGTATGTGCTTTGTGAAAGTCCAATTAAGCGTCTTGGTCTATCTCTATAGATCTTGATGCCCAATATGTAAGCAGTTTCACCGAGGTCTTTCATTGAAAACTCTTATTCAAGTATCCCTTTATGCTATCCAAAAATTCTATATCATTTCCAATCAACAATATGTCATCCACATATAATATTATAAATTCTACATAGCTCCCACTCACTTTGTTGTAAATACAGGCTTCTCCAAAAGTCTATATAAAACCAAATGCCTTGATCACACTATCAAAGCATTTATTCCAACTCCGAGAGGCTTGCACCAGTCCATAAATGGATTGCTGGAGCTTGCACACTTTGTTAGCTCCCTTTGGATCGACAAAACCTTCTAGTTGCATCATAAACAACTCTTCTTCCAGAAATCCATTTAGGAATGCAGTTTTGACATCCATTTGCCAAATTTCATAATCATAAAATGCGGCAATTGCTAACATGATTCAGACAGACTTAAGCATCACTACGGGTGAGAAAGTCTCATCGTAGTCAATCCCTTGAACTTGTCGAAAACCTTTCGCAACAAGTCAAGCTTTGTAGACAGTAACATTACCGTCAGCGTCAGTCTTCTTCTTGAAGATCCATTTATTCTCAATTGCTTGCCGATCATCGGGCAAGTCAACCAAAGTCCATACTTTGTTCTCATACATGGATCCCATCTCAGATTTCATGGCCTCAAGCCATTTTGCGGAATCTGGGCTCACCATCGCTTCTTCATAGTTCGTAGGTTCATCATGATCTAGTAGCATGACTTCCAGAACAGGATTACCGTACCACTCTGGTGCGGATCTTACTCTGGTTGTTCTACGAGGTTCAGTAGTAACTTGATCTGAAGTTCCATGATCATCATCATTAACTTCCTCACTAATTGGTGTAGGCGTCATAGAAACCGGTTTCTGTGATGAACTACTTTCCAATAGAGGAGCAGGTATAGTTACCTCATCAAGTTCCACTTTCCTCCCGCTCACTTCTTTCGAGAGAAACTCATTCTCTAGAAAGGATCCATTCTTAGCAACGAATGTCTTGCCTTCGGATCTGTGATAGAAGGTATACCCAACAGTCTCCTTTGGGTATCCTATGAAGACACATTTCTCCGATTTGGGTTCGAGATTATCAGGTTGTAGCTCTTTCACATAAGCATCGCAGCCCCAAACTTTCAGAAATGACAACTTTGGTTTCTTGCCAAACCACAGTTCATAAGGCGTCGTCTCAACGGATTTCGATGGTGCCCTATTTAACGTGAATGCGACCATCTCTAAAGCATAACCCCAAAATGATAGCGGTAAATCTGTTAGAGACATCATAGATCACACCATATCTAGTAAAGTATGATTATGACGTTCGGACACACCATTACGTTGTGGTGTTCCGGGTGGCGTGAGTTGTGAAACTATTCCGCATTGTTTCAAATGTAGACCAAACTCGTAACTCAAATATTCTCCTCCATGATCAAATCGTAGAAACTTTATTTTCTTGTTACGATGATTTTCAACTTCACTCTGAAATTCTTTGAACTTTTCAAATGTTTCAGATTTATGCTTCATTAAGTAGATATACCCATATCTGCTGAAATCATCTGTGAAGGTGAGAAAATAACGATATCCGCCACGAGCCTCAACATTCATCGGACCACATACATCTGTATGTATGAATTCCAACAAACCTGTTGCTCTCTCCATCGTACCGAAGAATGGCGTTTTAGTCATCTTGCCCATGAGGCACGGTTCACAAGTACCAAGTGATTCATAATCAAGTGGTTCCAAAAGTCCATCAGTATGGAGTTTCTTCATGCGCTTTATACCGATATGACCTAAACGGCAATGCCACAAATAAGTTGCACTATCATTATCAACTCTGCATCTTTTGGCTTCAACATTATGAATATGTGTATCACTACTATCGAGATTCATCAAAAATAGACCACTCTTCAAGGGTGCATGACCATAAAAGATATATTACTCATATAAATAGAACAACCATTATTCTCTGATTTAAATGAATAACTGTCTTGCATTAAAAAAGATCCAGATATAATGTTCATGCTCAACGATGGCACCAAATAACAATTATTTAGGTCTAATACTAATCCCGAAGGTAGATGTAGAGGTAGCGTGCCGACCGCGATCACATCGACTTTGGAACCACTTCCCACGCGCATTGTCACCTCGTCCTTTGCTAGTGTTCGCTTAATCCGTAGTCCCTGTTTCGAGTTGCAAATATTAGCAAAAGAACCAGTATCAAATACCCAGGTGCTACTGCGAGCTCTAGTAAGGTACACATCAATAACATGTATATCACATATACCTTTGTTCACCTTGCCATCCTTCTTATCCGCCAAATACTTGGGGCAGTTCCGCTTCCAGTGACCAGTCTGCTTGCAGTAGAAGCACTCAGTCTCAGGCTTAGGTCCCGACTTGGGTTTCTTCTCCTGAGCAGCAACTTGCTTGCTGTTCTTCTTGAAGTTCCCCTTGTTCTTCCCTTTACCCTTTTTCTTGAAACTGGTGGTCTTATTGACCATCAACACTTGATGCTCCTTCTTGATTTCTACCTCCGCAGCTTTTAGAATTGCGAAGAGCTCGGGAATTGTTTTATTCATCCCTTGCATATTATAGTTCATCACGAAGCTTTTGTAGCTTGGTGGCAGTGATTGAAGAACTCTGTCAATGACATATCAACCGGAAGATTAACTCCCGGCTGAGTCAAGTGATTATGGTACCCAGACATTCTGAGTATATGCTCACTGATAGAACTATTCTCCTCCATCTTGCAGCTGTAGAACTTATTGGAGATTTCATATCACTCAATCCGGGCATTTGCTTGAAATATTAACTTCAACTCCTGGAACATCCCATATGCTCCATGACTTTCAAAACGTCGTTGAAGTCCCGGTTCTAAGCCGTAAAGCATGGCACACTGAACTATCGAGTAGTCATCAGCTTTGCTCTACCAGGCGTTCTTAACGTCTGCAGTTGCATCAGCAGCAGGCTTGGCACTCAGCGGTGCTTCCATGATGTAATTCTTCTGAGCAGCAATGAGGATAATCCTCAAGTTACGGACCCAGTCCGTGTAATTGCTACCATCATCTTTCAACTTTGCTTTCTCAAGGAACGCATTAAAATTCAACGGAACAACGTCATGGGCCATCTATCTACAATCAAACATTGACAAGCAAGATACTATCAGGTACTAAGTTCATGATAAATTTAAGTTCAATTAATCATATTACTTAAGAACTCCCACTTAGAAAGACATCCCTCTAATCTTCTAAGTGATCACGTCATCCAAATCAACTAAACCATAACCGATCATCACATGAAATGGAGTAGTTTTCAATGGTGAACATCACTATGTTGATCATATCTACTATATGATTCACGCTCGACCTTTCGGTCTCAGTGTTCCGAGGCCATATCTGCATATGCTAGGCTCGTCAAGTTTAACCTGAGTATTCTACATGTGCAAAACTAGCTTGCACCCGCTGTAGATGGACGTAGAGCTTATCACACCCGATCATCACGTGGTGTCTGGGCACGACGAACTTTGGCAACGGTGCATACTCAGGGAGAACACTTTTATCTTGAAATTTAGTGAGATATCATCTTATAATGCTACCGTCAAACAAAGCAAGATAAGATGCATAAAAGATAAACATCACATGTAATCAATATAAATGATATGATATGGCCATCATCATCTTGTGCTTGTGATCTCCATCTCCGAAGCACCGTCATGATCACCATCGTCACCGGCGCGACACCTTGATCTCCATCGAAGCATCGTTGTCGTCTCGCCAATCTTATGCTTCCACGACTATCGCTACCGCTTAGTGATAAAGTAAAGCATTACAGGGCGATTGCATTGCATACAATAAAGCGACAACTATATGGCTCCTACGAGTTGCCGATAACTCGGTTACAAAACATGATCATCTCATACAATAAAATTTAGCATCATGTCTTGACCATATCACATCACAACATGCCCTGCAAAAACAAGTTAGACGTCCTCTACTTTGTTGTTTGCAAGTTTTACGTGGCTGCTACGGGCTTTAGCAAGAACCGTTCTTACCTATGCATCAAAACCACAACGATAGTTTGTCAAGTTGGTGTTGTTTTAACCTTCGCAAGGACTGGGCGTAGCCACACTCGGTTCAACTAAAGTTGGAGAAACTGACACCCGCCAGCCACCTGTGTGCAAAGCACGTCAGTAGAACCAGTCTCGCGTAAGCGTACGCGTAATGTCGGTCCGGGCTGCTTCATCCAACAATACCGCTGAACCAAAGTATGACATGCTGGTAAGCAGTATGACTTATATCGCCCACAACTCACTTGTGCTCTACTCGTGCATATTACATCAACGCATAAAACCTGGCTCGGATGCCACTGTTGGGGAACGTAGTAATTTCAAAAAAAATCCTATGCACACGCAAGATCATGGTGATGCATAGCAACGAGACGGGAGAGTGTTGTATACATACCCTTGTAAACCGAAAGCGGAAGCGTTAGCACAACACAGTTGATGTAGTCGTACGTCTTCATGATCCGACCGATCAGGTACCAAACGCACGGCACCTCCGAGTTTAGCACACGTTTAGCCCGATGACGTCCCTCGAACTCCAATCCAGCTGAGTGTTGAGGGAGAGTTTCGTCAGCACGATGGCGTGGTGACGACGTTGATGTTCTACCGACGCAGGGCTTCGCCTAAGCACCGCTACAGTAATATCGAGGTGGACTATGGTGGAGGGGGCACCACACACGGCTAAAGGATCAAACGATCAATTGTTGTGTCTCTGGGGTGCCCCCCTGCCCCCGTATATAAAGGAGCAAGGGGGGTGCGGCCGGCTAGGGAGAGGGAGCGCCAGGAGGAGTCCTACTCCCACCGGGAGTAGGACTCCCCCCTTCCCTAGTTGGAATAGGATTCGGGAGAAGGAAAGAGAGAGGAGAAGAAGGAAAGAGGGGGCCGGCCCCCCTTGCCCTAAACCAATTCGGTTTGGGCCTTGGGGGCGCGCCCCACACTCCCCTTGCTTCCCTCTATTTCCACTAAGGCCCATATAGGCCCATTAAGCTCCCGGGGGTTCCGGTAACCTCTCGGTACTCCGGTAAAATCCCGATTTCACCCGGAACGCTTCCGACATCCAAACATAGGCTTCCAATATATCAATCTTCATGTCTCGACCATTTCGAGACTCCTCTTCATGTCCTTGATCACATCCGGGACTCCGAACAACCTTTGGTACATCAAAACATATATAACTCATAATATAACCATCATCGTAACGTTAAGCGTGTGGACCCTACGGGTTTGAGAACTATGTAGATATGACCGAGACACGTCTCCGGTCAATAACCAATAGCGGAACCTGGATGCTCATATTGGCTCCCACATATTCTACGAAGATCTTTATCGGTCAAACCACACAACAACATACGTTGTTCCCTTTGTCATCGGTATGTTACTTGCCCGAGATTCGGTCGTCGGTATCTCAATACCTAGTTCAATCTCGTTACCGGCAAGTCTCTTTAATCATTCCGTAATACATCATCCCGCAACTAACTTATTAGTTGCAATGCTTGCAAGGTTTAAGTGATGTGCATTACCGAGAGGGCCCAGAGATACCTCTCCGACAATCGGAGTGACAAATCCTAATCTCGAAATACGCCAACCCAACAAGTACCTTTGGAGACACCTGTAGAGCACCTTTATAATCACCCAGTAACGTTGTGATTTTTGGTAGCACACAAAGTGTTCCTCCGGTAAACGGGAGTTGCATGATCTCATAGTCATAGGAACATGTATAAGTCATGAAGAAAAACAATAGCAGAACACTAAACGATCGTGTGCTAAGCTAACAGAATGGGTCATGTCAATCACATCATTCTCCTAATGATGTGACCCCGTTAATCAAATGACAACTCATGTCTATGGTTAGGAAACATAACCATCTTTGATCAACGAGCTAGTCAAGTAGAGGCATACTAGTGACAATCTATTTGTCTATGTATTCACACATGTATTATGTTTCCGATTGTCGGTGTCAAAACCGGCGGATCTCGGGTAGGGGGTCCCGAACTGTGCATCTAAGGTGGATGGTAACAGGAGGCAGGGGACACGATGTTTTACCCAGGTTCGGGCCCTCTTGATGGAGGTAAAACCCTATATCCTTCTTGATTTATTCTTGATGGTATGAGTATTACAAGAGTTGATCTACCACGAGATCGGAGAGGCTAAACCCTAGAAGCTAGCCTATGGTATGATTGTATGTTGTCCTACGGACTAAAACCCTCCAGTTTATATAGACACCGGAAAGGGTTAGGGTTACACAAGGTTGGTTACAAAGGAGGAGATATACATATCCGTATTGCCTAGCTTGCCTTCCAAGCCAAGTAGAGTCCCATCCGGACACGAGACGAAATCTTCAATCTTGTATCTTCATAGTCTAACAGTCCGGCCAAAGGATATAGTCCGGCTATCCGGAGACCCCCTAATCCAGGACTCCCTCAGTAGCCCCGAACCAGGCTTCAACGACGATGAGTCTGGCGCGCAGTATTGTCTTCGGCATTGCAAGGCGGGTTCTTCTCCATCTTTCGAACGTTTGTAAAGCAGTGTCCGGTCCCATAAATGTTTGGACCTCTTGGCTTTTGTGCCCAATAAGGGCTTTCTCCCACGTGTCGAATGAATACGAGGCGCCAGGGCATTTTTACATTCGCCCCCCTAGCCAGATAAATAAATGGCCTATTAAAGGGATGGGGATCCTTAGATCCGATCCATACCATCCTCCCCCAGCGAGAGTCCATCAGAGCGCGTTCCGGAAAGATCCATTCCAGCATGGCCGACCTCCGCAGCTCCTCCTCCCGCCCCCGAAGCCCTAAGCCCGGTGATTGGGAGAGGTGTTCAGTCCCACACAGTCGTTTAGTCGAACTGCAGACTAAGGGATTTCTCCCTCCGGCGTACATGGTGCCCGTTCGAGCCAGGCTTGCCACCTATAATGGTGGGGAGCAAGCGGAGAGCTTTCCCTGTCCCTCTATGGGGGAACGGGTCTGCCTTGTTCCCTATCTATTAAGGGGACTTGGATTTCCAATTCATCCGTTCCTCCGCGGGCTCCTGGAGTTCTATGGTCTCCAATTACACAATTTCACCCCCGCCTCCATCCTACATATCGCCAGCTACGTGGCTCTCTGCGAGTTGTTCCTGGGCTGCGAGGCTCACTTCGAGCTGTGGAAAAGGCTATTTTGCCTCGCCCCTCGCACACAGAGGGGGTCACTTTACCAAGTGGGCGGAGCCGAAATATGGCGCATCGCTGATACAGGATACCTGTCCGGTACTCCAAAGAAGTCATCCGAAGACTGGCCTTCAGAATGGTTTTATATGGAGGATGTTCCCCTTCTGGACCCTGTTCGGCGGGGTCTTCCTAAGTTCGACAATGCTCCTCTGAAGAAACACCGGAGTTGGCGCCCATGGAGCCCCCAGGTGGAAGACAATGGAGAAGTCCTCTATCTGATGAACCAAATTAAAGCACTAGCTCGATCAGGATTGACAGTAATCGAAGTTACATCAATTTGCATAATGCGGGGAGTGCAACCACTTCAATATCGTGGGCACCCCTTGTGGTGTTATAACGGGGCGGATGACGCCACCCGCTGCGGGCGTAAGGGTCCGGACAATGCTGCCACTTTAGCGAAAATTCTGTCTGAATTGTTCAAGGGCGAGGAAGAGGAGTTCACCCGCACCAAGCCACGGGATGGATTCTCCATGTACAATCCTCCAAGCTGGGTAAGTTATATCTCCCTGCTCCCATTTTTCCCGCATTCTTTGTCGTAAGTATTCACCTTGCCACTTTGCGGCAGGAACTGCGAAAAGCCATAAAGGAGGTCAGCAGCCCTTCTCCACAAACAGAGGACCCTGACCGGGCCCTCGACTCTGGACATGAAGAAGATTCGGTTATATTCGTGGAGTTGATAGACCGGTAGTTCTATCAGTTAAGCTGCGACGATGCCATGGTGACCATTACGGCCGACTACCCCGGACTGCTCCCTGCATCGCACGTAAGAAAAAACAAAAATCCCAACTCCAAAACTAGGATCCCCTTTTAGAAACTTCTCCCACCATATGCATATGGCATTTTTACACGGAAGGCATTCGGGACGCCCCGCCGATCCCACAGCAACGCGCCAACAGGAGGCACCGAGGCGGGGTAGGCCAAAAAGGAAGGTGGTCAGGACGGAGACGCCGGCGCAAAGGTATGACACACCCCGCTCCGTGGTTGTCGTCTTTCTCGAAATATAATGACGCCCGTGTTTCTTTAATAGAAAAAACGCTCGCCGGAATATGTCCGACGATGTTACTAATCACGCTTCCACCAGCCGGGCGCCAGGACCGGACATAGAGGCGGAAGCCGATATGAGGCGGGCGCCGGATAATCCCCCTACAGAGGATGCAGACAGATTATCCGCTACAAACTCAGAGGTGGAAAGCGCCATGAATCATAGGCGCCGTCGGGCCGTACTCCGTGACGCTTGTTTCTCACCAGAGGCATTTGATGCCTTCAATTCTAGAGAGGCGTACCTCCGAGCTGCTCAAGATGGTCTAGCCAGAGCCACGGATCAGTATGTAAAGGATGTACGGGTAAGTAAATCTGACAATTTATATGTATCAGTAGCCCCTGAGACTTGAAATAGTTAGCAGAACTGATTTAAGGATCATCTCTATTGTGCAGGTTCTTACAGAGAAGAATACTAGGCTATCACAGGAGCTAGAGGAATGCAAGACCCAACTGCGGGCTGCTGTGGCCGCATTGCAGGAACCGAAAGTCACCTACTGGTAACATTTACTTTAAAGAATGATGGTTACCATATAATGTGCGGCATAGCTGCAGATCTAAGATGTTGCAGATGAATTCGGAGAAAATCCGGAGGGCCAGCATGTTATGCGACAGCTAGAGGCTGGCAAACGCGTGCTGACTGAGGTTAGGCGGGAGAAAAACAATCTCCAAGACGCCAATATTAAGCTGAGCGTGGAACTAAAAGACGTTCGGGGCCAGCTTGCAGACTCCGAGAAGGAGAATAAGCGGCTTCGGCGCGGCATTTTCAGTAAGTGCTTGAGCGAATCCTTTTAAAGGAGTTCGGTGAAGAAGCCGACTAACAGCGTTATGTCTGTAGGTATGCTGACGAGTCGTCCCGCGGAGGAAATGCCTGGGTCTGCGGGTGATCTTCTATCCAAGCTGTCACATCTGCACGAACAAGTTCGGCAGGTGATGCAGGGTGTTGCCCAGGCCTTGTGGCCGTCCGTCTCCCTGCTAGAGGGCGTTGCAGAGCTTGCGGAGAAGCTCAAGGGAGCACGGCGGCGCTTCCGATTATGGAAGATATCGGCCTGCCGACAGGGTGCCAGAGAAGCCTGGGCCATGGTGAAGACGCGGTATACCAAGGCAGACCCAAATCACATGGCTGAGGTCGGACCTGTGGGGCCCGACAGAAAAGAGATCCCCGTTAGCTTAGTTTATGGGCAAGTAGAATTAGCCGCAAAGTATTCCCAACAGGATTGTAAGCTAGACTGCCTGTTGGATGGTATAGAAGAGGAATTTAGTTAGTCTGCATGACTATGTAATGAAAGTGACATGTATAATGCCTTCTAGCCGGATAGTAGATCATTTGTCTTGGCGGACCTTTTCGCTTCAACCTCGGGACCTGATAGTCTGAAGTGTATCCGAATACCCGTGCAGTTATATAAGAACCGGGGTATGCGTGGAGACCAGGCGTAGGGGTCATAAGGGCTTGAACAGACAAGTGACCAACTAGTTATGTTATATTACATGGGTAGTAAGAAACATCTTCCAGGGAGAATAGTTCCGTTAAGGGTTCCTTTCCCTGGGTAAGCATGCCCTAAAGTGCATGTCCGGACTGCGATATGAAACGCTGGAAAAACATCTGGGGGCAGATATGGACAATAAATAAAAATCATCTTTTGTTCACCGACCGAATATTCCCTTAAGAACGCTAGCTTTCGGCTTCACCCAGTCTGAGGTACACATCCGGCTGACCCGGCAGTAACAATCGCAGAGGTGCTCCCTTATGCCCTAGCCGAATTAACGGGAACGTAGGGAATAAATACAAGAGCCAGGCAACCCAGCTTGGCCAAAACTTAAGTCATATCGATGCATATAATGGCGAAAAAGGTACATGCGGAAGCGTGACACATGTTCGGGGCCTGAGGCCCAGATAAATGATTAAGCTTCTGTGAAAGAAGCCCCCAGGTATTATGAGCGCGGCTAGCGCATCTATAGTGTGCAAGCGAGGCACAAGTTGGCCCTTAAAGGCCTAGAGAAAGAGTAAAGGAAGGAAGAAAGAAAAGCAAGACTGATAATGTATATGCAAGAAATGGACGAAAGGAGGGGACGAACATAGAGTCTGGCGCTAGGCGTAGAATCTTCGGAGCCTGGCCGCGTTCCATGGGTTCGGCTCGAGTCGACTAGTCGATGCATTCCGCAGTCGGTACGCTCCACCGGTCAGAACTTGGTCAATAATGAAGGGACCTTCCCATTTGGGCTCGAGCTTGTTCTTTTTCTTATCCGGCAGGCGTAGAACTAGTTCGCCAACGTTATAAGTTTTGGCCTGTACTTCTCTGCTTTGGTATCTGCGAGCCTGTTGCTGATAAAATGCGGAACGGGCATTGGCTATGTCGCTCTCCTCCTCCAGGGTGTCCAGACTGTCCTGCCGATCAAGCTCGGCTTCTCTTTATTCGTACATGCGCACTCGAGGTGAGTCATGAATTATGTCACAGGGCAAGACCGCCTCTGCGCCGTACACCATAAAGAAGGGTGTGTATCCAGTACTACGATTCGGCGTTGTCCGCAGCCCCGAGAGTACGGAGTCGAGCTCCTCTACCCAGTGCATGTTAGACTCCGTTAAGGAACGCACTAATCTGAGTTTAATGCCGCTCATTATAACACTGTTTGCTCGCTTGACTTGGCCGTTGGTTTATGGGTGATAGACTGAAGCGTAATCGAGCTTGATGCCCATTTTGCTGCACCAGAGTTTTACCTCATCGGCTGTGAAGTTTGTGTCATCGTCTGTGATGATGCTGTGGGGGACGCCATAACGGTGGACGACCCCAGATATGAAGTCCATCACTGGTCCGAATTCGGCTGTTTTAACAGGCTTGGCCTCTATCCATTTGGTGAATTTATCCACCATGACTAGTAAGTATTTTTTTTTCTTGTGGGTTCCCCTTTAAGGGGTCCAACCATGTCAAGCCCCCAGACCGCGAAGGGCCACGTAATAGGGATTGTTTGGAGGGCGGTGGGTGGCATGTGGCTTTGATTCGCAAAGAGCTGGCAACCGGCGCAACGTTGGACCAAGTCCTGTGCATCTGCCCGGGCCGTTGGCCAATAGAATCCTGTACGGAAGGCCTTGCTTACAAGAGCCCGGGCTGCGGCGTGGTGACCGCCGTGTCCGGTGTGGATTTCTTCCAACAGGTTCCGCCCTTCCTCTTCGGAGATGCACCTTTGAAGGACTCCGGTAGTGCTTTTTTTATACAATTCTCCCTCGTGGACCCTGTAGGCCTTAGATCGCCGCACTATGCAGTGTGCCTCATTTTGGTCCTCCGGAAGTTCCTGCCTAGTTAGGTAGGCCAGGAATGGTTCTGTCCATGGGGCTATAAAGGCCATTATTACGTGGGCTGAAGGTGTGATTTCAGTGGTGGAGCCTCCGACTGTGTCAGAGTGTTCGGTATCGGGCATTTTGGCCGGGTCCGAACTATGGTTACCGGTGTCCCCTTCCCATACTACGGATGGTTTGAACAGCCTTTCCAGAAATATGTTGGGAGGGACCGCATCGCGCTTTGCGCCGATGCGGGCGAGGATATCGGCCGCCTGATTGTTTTCCCGGGCTACATGGTGAAATTCGAGCCCCTCAAACCGAGCTGACATTTTTAGGACGGCGTTTCGGTAGGCCGCCATTTTCGGATCTTTGGCGTCAAAGTCTCCATTTATTTGGGATATTGCAAGATTTGAATCCCCGCGCACCTCTAGGCGCTGAATGCCCATGGAGACTGCCATCTGAAGACCATGCAACAAAGCTTCGTATTCGGCTGCGTTGTTGGAGTCTGTGTACAATATTTGCAGTACGTACTGAAGGTATCTCCGGTTGGGGACGTCAGGACGACGCCAGCCCCTAGACCAGCCAGCATTTTAGAACCGTCGAAGTTCATGATCCAATTGGAGTATGCGCCGTACTCTTTAGGGAGTTCGGCCTCCGTCCATTCGGCGACAAAGTCGGCCAATACTTGTGACTTAATGGCTCGTCGAGGTTTGTATGTTATGTCGAACGGGAGGAGCTCAATAGCCCATTTGGCAATCCGGCCCATAGCGTCGCGGTTGTCTATAATATCATTAAGTGGCACTTCCGAGGCTACTGTAATCGAACACTCTTGAAAGTAGTGTCGCAGCTTCCGAGATGCCATGAATACCGCGTAGGCTATCTTTTGATAATGTGGGTACCGCGATTTGCATGGGGTGAGGATAGTGGATACATAGTATACCGGCTTTTGAAGAGGGAATTTATGTCCATCAGCTTCTCGTTCGACGACGAGCACTGCGCTTACAACTTGATGAGTTGCCGCAATGTACAACAGCATTGGTTCGCCGATGTTTGGCGCGGCCAGGATTGGGTTGGTTGCCAAAATGGCCTTTATTTCTTCCAATCCGGCTGTGGCAGCGTCCGTCCACTCAAAGTGTTCGGTGCGCCGAACGAGGCGATAAAGGGGTAAAGCCTTTTCTCCTAAGCGGGAGATAAAGTGGCTTAGAGCCGCCACACATACTGTTAACTTCTGGATTTGTTTGAGGTCTGTTGGGGTAGCCAACTGTGACAAAGCTTGGATTTTGGCCGGATTAGCTTCAATACCTCTACTGGAGACAATGAAACCCAGGAGCTTTCCAGCTGGTATGCCGAAAACGCATTTTTCCTGATTGAGCTTAATGTCGTATGTTCGGAGGTTGTCGAATGTGAGCCTCAAGTCGTCTATCAAAGAGTCGACGTGTTTAGTTTTGACGACCACATCGTCTACGTATGCCTCTACTGTTTTGCCGATTTGTTTCTCCAGACATGTCTGAATCATGCGCTGATATGTTGCGCCGGCGTTTTTGAGCCTAAAAGGCATTGTGTTGAAACAAAAGGGACCATATGGTGTGATGAATGTCGTTGCGGCTTGGTCGGACTCCGCCATCTTGATTTGGTAGTAACCGGAGTATGCGTCGAGGAAACACAATGACTCGTGTCCTGCGGTAGCATCGATAATTTGGTCGATGCGGGGGAGGGGGAAGGGATCCTTTGGGCAAGCTTTATTGAGGTCCTTGAACTCGACACAAAGGCGCCAGGATTTATCCTTCTTTGGTACCATCACCAGGTTTGCTAGCCAGTCCGGGTGTTTTATCTCTCTAATGAATCCGGCCTCCAATAACTTGGCTAGTTCCTCTCCCATGGCCTGTCTCTTAGGTTCGGAGAAACGCCGAAGAGCTTGCTTGACCGGCTTGAATCCCTTTAGGATATTGAGGCTATGCTCGGCCAGCCTGCGTGGGATTCCTGGCATGTCTGAGGGGTGCCAGGTGAATATGTCCCAATTCTCGCGCAGGAACTCTCGTAGTGTGGCGTCCACGGCGGGTTTTAACTGTGCCCCGATGGAGGCTTTTTTGTAGGGTCCATTGGGTGGACTTGGAATTTGACTATTTCATCCGATGGGTTTAAAAGAGGTGGACTTGGATCTATTATCGAGTATCATGTCGTCCATGTCCACTCTGGAGCATAGCGTGGTTAGCTCCTTAGCCAAGAGGGCTTCAGATAATGCCTCGAGGGCTAGTGCGGCTGTTTTGTTTTCGGCTCGGAGTGCTGTGTCCAGATCACTAGCGAGGGTGATGATTCCGTTGGGCCCGGGCATTTTGAGCTTCATGTACCCGTAATGGGGTACGGCTTGGAAGATCGTGAACGCCTCACGTCCTAAAAGGGCGTAGTACCCACTGCTGAACGGGGCCACTTGAAATGTAATTTTTTCGGACCTGTAATTCTCTGGCGTACCGAATACCACATCTAGTGTGATTTTCCTAGCGCATCATGCCTCCCGACTGGGTATGATTCCCCTGAAGGTTGTGCTACTTTGCTCTATGCGGTTCCAGTCTATTTCCATTTTTTGAAGAGTTTCCTCATAGATGAGGTTTAATCCGCTGCCGCCGTCCATGAGTACTTTGGTGAGTTGAAAGTTGTCCACAATTGGACTGAGGACCAGTGCGGCTGGTGCTCGGGCTGTTTGGAATTTAGGATCGTCACTGGCATTGAAGGTAATAGCCGTGTCACTCCATGGATTTATTGCTGCTACGTGGCAGATTTCGACCATGCTGTGGAGTGTTCGCTTGCACCTATTATTTGACGCAAAGGTCTCAAAGACTATTAACACCGTATTGTTATCCACAGGATGGTGCTCTGTGGCATTTGGTATAAGAAGATCATCACCTCTTTTGGCCACCTGCCGGAGTATCCAACATGCTCTAAGGCTGTGTGTTGGTATTGTATCTGTTGTACTGTGAATTTTGCAGGGTCCGTTAAGCCATCCCTCTAGTACAGTTCCATGCCCTGTAGAGGGTTTTTGTTTCTTTGCAACTAGCTCGGGCGTCTTATGATAGTGCACCCTTTTACTTCGGACTGGGTGTATATTCGGAGCCGGATTATCCCAAAATTTCGTTTCGGTTTTCCAGGCGCTTTCCATCGCACAATACTTTCGTACTATGGACGCCAAGTCAGAGAAGCGTGATATGTCACGGCGACTTAAGGCGTTAAGGATTCCCTTGTCTGTGCAATTATTGCAGAAAAGTGAGACTGCATCTTCCTCGCGACAGTCCTTAACCTTGTTCATCACAAGGAGGAGTCTGGCCCAATAATGATGTACTGTTTCATGGGGCTCTTGCCTGATGTGGGAAAGATCATTTATGTCTGGGTGGGTGGGTGGATTTGAGTCCGAACCCCTACCTGATCTGAGACCCAGGGGCCGAGGAGTTTCCAATCTTGGAAGTTCGGGTTCCGGAGTGTTACACGATAAGTTTGGCCCGCTGCCTGATTCTAGGTTCAGGGCTTGGGTAATGTACTCCCGTAAGCGGGTATCCGGCTCGGAGAGCTCAGGAATCCGGACATAGTTAGTCCTCAAAATAGAGGAAGAGGTGCCGCATTGTTCCTCCACCACCGCAACGTGATGGGTGACCGGTGGAGAGTTAATCTCCCTTTGATCGGGTTTAAGCCCAATCCGATCATAGTTCGTAGTGACTCCCAAGGCGGCGATGCGATCCAAGAGATCGTTTAGGTAAGAGAGCTCCATTGGATCCATCTGCTCGGCGACTTCCAAGCCGACGTGGAGGCTGTTTTTGATGACCCGAGAAGCCATCGTCGGTGCTGCGGCCGAACAGGTAGTTATGAAGAAACTGCCTAGCAGGAGAGTTTGGCCGACAGCCAGAGCTCCCCCGACAGTAATGTTGCTTTTAACAACGAGATGAGGCATCCTTCCTTACGGCGATGTCACATAGGAACTCCCAATGAAAGCACCAATGTCGGTGTCAAAACCGGCGGATCTCGGGTAGGGGGTCCCAAACTGTGCGTCTAAGGCAGATGGTAACAGGAGGCAGGGGACACGATGTTTTACCCAGGTTCGGGCCCTCTTGATGGAGGTAAAACCCTACGTCCTGCTTGATTTATTCTTGATGATATGAGTATTACAAGAGTTGATCTACCACGAGATCGGAGAGGCTAAACCCTAGAAGCTAGCCTATGGTATGATTATATGTTGTCCTACGGACTAAAACCCTCCGGTTTATATAGACACCGGAAAGGGCTAGGGTTACACAAGGTCGGTTACAAAGGAGGAGATATACATATCCATATTGCCTAGCTTGCCTTCCACGCCAAGTAGAGTCCCATCCGGACACGAGACGAAGTCTTCAATCTTGTATCTTCATAGTCTAACAGTCCGGCCAAAGGATATAGTCCAGCTGTCCAGAGACCCCCTAATCCAGGACTCCCTAACCAGTTAATACAATTCTAGCATGAATAATAAACATTTATCATGATATAAGGAAATAAATAATAACTTTATTATTGCCTCTAGGGAATATTTCCTTCAGTATGATCACCACTTGTGCTTCCAAAACCCTTTAAACTAGTTTTGCCACTTGAGTCCACTATATCTACCTATATGCGGTATTCTTTTGCCGTTCTAAGCAAATTTGTATGTGACATCTCTACTTTTCAAAATAAACTTCTCTTTTGTGTGTTCGTACCGCTCGCGAGGCGGTGAGGGGTGGCTAATATTTTCCATGCTAGATGTGTTATTCTCACGATGAGTGTTTATTCACTTGTCATTGCACGAGAATAAGGCAAAGGTATTAGGGATGCCCAGTCCCGAAATGAAAAATGAATTTACTATATGTTGTCAAATAATAAATTACTTGGAAAGTGTTGGTATGGAGGGCACCCATGGATACGGTTAGCCATGGAAAGTGAAAGTATGGTGGAAAAAGGAATAAACCTTATTTTCTGTTTGGGAACCGCCTATGATATATCTAGCATGGAAAGTGTTCGAAACTCTAAGTCGTTTTTGTTGGTGGGAAAAGCAGACCTCCCAAAATGTTTTTTATCTCTAAGTTTTTTCGCTTTGAGCTCTAGCACCTCTACAAATCCCTACTTCCCTCTGTGAAGGGCCTTTCTTTTACTTTATGCAATTTTTAATTTGAGTCTCCATCCTCTCTTATAAAAGCACCAACTAGGAGGCATTATGATCGTACTTGAGTATTGGGTGTAGTTAATATGCGAGTGTGTTTCATGAATGGATCAACGTTCGAGCATGATGGGCTAGGAATAACTTATTTTAGCGTTGATATTTTGAAAGACATGGTTGCTTGTTGATATGCTTGAGTATTTAAGTCGTCATGTCAAAACTAGACAATTTCTTTGAACCATATAAAAGTCCAAATGTCCATGCTATAAAGAAAAGAATATGAGATGACATGTTAGGCAGCATTCCACATCAAAAATTCTGTTTTTATCATTTACCTACTCGAGGACGAGCAGGAATTAAGCTTGTAGATGCTAATACGTCTCCAACATATCTATAATTTTTGATTGTTCCATGTTGTTATATTATCATTCTTGGATGTTTTACAATCATTTTATATCATTTTTTGGTACTAACCGATTGACATAGTGCCAAGTGCCAGTTGTTGTTTTTTGCATGTTTTTTACATCGCAGGAAATCAATACCAAACCGAGTCCAAATGCAACGAAACTTTTTGAGGATTTTTTTGGACCAGAAGACATCCAGTGGGCCGGAGAAGCGCCTGGGGGTGCTCAGAGGGGAGCACAACCCACCAGGGCATGCCTGGGGGCCCAGGCGCACCCTGGTGGGTTGTGCCACCTCGGGTGCCCCTCCAAACCGCCTCTTTGCTCAATAAATACCCCAATATTTTAGAAACCCTAGGGGACTCAACGAAAATCAATTGCAGCCGCCGCAGAGTGTAGAACCACGAGATCCAATCTAAACACCCTCACGGAGGGGTTCACCACCTCCATCGGTGCCTCTCCGATGATGCGTGAGTAGTTCTTTGTAGACCTACGGGTCCGTAGTTAGTAGCTAGATGGCTTCCTCTCTCTCTTTTTTTTGATTCTCAATACAATGGTCTCCTGGAGATCCATATGATGTAAGTCCTTTTGCGGTGTGTTTGTTGGGATCCGATGAACTTTGAGTTTATGATCAGATCTATCTTTTTATATCCATGAAAGTTATTTCAGTCTTCTTTGATCTCTTATATGCATGATTGCTTATAGCCTCGTATTTCTTCTCTGATATTTGGGTTTTGTTTGGCCAACTTGATCTCTCTGATATGTGGGTTTTGTTTGGCCAACTTGATCTATTTATCTTGCAATGGGAAGAGGTGCTTTGTAGTGGATTCGATCTTACGGTGCTTGATCCCAGTGACAGAAGGGGAACCGACACGTATGTATCGTTGCTATTAAGGATAAAACGATGGGGTCTATTTCTACATAAATAGATCTTGTCTACATCATGTCATCGTTCTTATTGCATTACTCTGTTTCTCCATGAACTTAATACACTAGATGCATGCTGGATAGCAGTCGATGTGTGGAGTAATAATAGTAGATGCATGCAGGAGTCGGTCTACTAATCTTGGACATGATGCCTATATAATGATCATTGCCTGGATATCGTCATGATTATTTGAAGTTCTATCGATTGCCCAACAGTAATTTATTCACCCACTGTTTGCTATTTTTCTCGAGAGAAGCAACTAGTGAAACCTATGACCCCCGGGTCTCTTCTTTAATATATTTGCCTTTGTGATCTATTTTCCTTTGCTTTTATTTTCATATATATTAAACCAAAAATACCTTGCTGCACTTTTCTTTTATTTGGCATTCGATCTATCAATATTTACAACTTTCTCCCAGCTCCGCGCAATTTCTGGCGCCATTACTCGAAAGGGATTGACAACCCCTTTAACACGTCGGGTTGCGAGTATTTGTTATTTGTGTGTGCAGGTGATGTTTACATTGTGTTGTTTGGTTCTTCTACTGGTTCGATAACCTTGGTTTCATCACTGAGGGAAATACCTACCGCCGCTATGCTGCATCATCCCTTCCTCTTTGGGGAAATACCGACGTTGCTTCGAGCCGCATCAAAAGGATTTTCTGGCGCCGTGGCCGGGGAGGATCTTCAACATATACCAGGTTCCTAATCACAAATCTCATCTCCTTGCAATTTACATTATTTGCCTCTCATTTTCCTCTCCCCCACTTCACAAAAATTTGATGTTTTATTCACCCTCTTTTTCGCCCGCCGTTTCTCATCAGATCTATCATTTGCTCGCAATCATGAGTGATTTCGGTATGACACCAACATATTATGGCCTAATTCCTAAGATGGGACGTACAAGCAATCTGGATGCTAGAACATTTATTTTGGGGCAAGGGAATGTTACGGGAAAGGAACATATCCGAGAATTTTTCAATTGTGTTGGAAATCTAAGTCTTGATGATGCTCCTATACTTAGAACTACCAGATCTTATGCGGATGCTATTTCACCGCTAGTTCTGAAGCTTGAAACTAAATTTATCCGTACTCATCCTACCTTGCAAAGATTGTTTTGTCAGCTACCCATTATAAAAAAACAAAGCTAAAAAGTTAGCCACTCTTGTCCTTATGAATGAGTTTGACTATATAATAGGGGAACCTAGGGAAATTTTTAATTTTTATGGTATGAATCGTGAAAAATTGGCGATAGATGAAATTATTTACAATAGCGATTATGTGTAAAGACATTTGCTTGGAGATAATCAAATATTTGATAACAATCTTAAAAAGGAAGTCCCTATTTTAGGTATAATCCATCAGGTTTTTAATAATGTTAATGAACATTATTCTTGGATTGTTGCCGGAAATCAAACAGGTTATCATGATAAGCAACTTAATAGTGCCAAAGTTTCTATGGACAATATGTTTTATGTTGTCTTTACAAAACCTCATGACAAAAATACCTCTAAAGAAACTAAGAAGAAAGATGACAAAACTCAGATCCTTGCTTTATGCCTAGCTAGGGGCGTGAAATAATAGCACTTGTTGGGAGGCAACCCAATGAATAAAATTTATTTTTGGTTTTTGCTTTTTGTTCTTGAGTGTTTGCACATGCTACTATTATGATTGTGTTTTTGTGTGTTTTAATTACTGTTTGTGCCAAGCAAAGCCTTTAGGATCTTCTTGGTTGATAGTTGTTTGATCTTGTTGAAAAACAGAAACTTTGTGTGCCAGTCACATAATTATTTAAAATCACAGAAGCGCGATAAAATCCTGAATTTTTTACACAAGTTTGATATACAAATTACCTAGGACGTCCTAATTTTTCAGGACTTTTGGAGTTACAGAAGTATTCAAAGTTTTGAGATTTCTACGGATTGTTCTGTTTTTGACAAATTCTGTTTTCTTTGCGTTGTGTGCTTGTTTTGATGATTCTATGGTTTTCTTTAATGAGTATTCGCCATAGAAAAGTTGGAATACAGTAGATATAATGCAAGAATAAAATATGAATTGGTTTGCAATAGTACTTATAGTAGTGATCTGATTTCTTATACTAACGGATCTCGTGAAGGTTTTGTTGAGTTTTGTGTGATTGAAGTTTTCAAGTTTTGGGTGATGTTACGATGGGTGAAGGAATAAGGAGTAAGAAGAGCCTAAGCTTGGGGATGCCCATGGCATCCCAGGCTATTATCCAAAAAGAATCAAGCAACTAAGCTTGGGGATGCCAGCGATTGGCATCCCCTCTTTCTTCTAACGACCATCGGTATCCTACTTGAAGCTATATTTTTATTCGTCACATACTAGGAGTTTTGCTTGGAGCGTCTTGTATGGTATGATTCTTTGATTGTTTTGCTTTGTGTTCTAAGTCATGAATCCTTGCTGGAGACACCTATTTGAGAGAGCCAAAATTATGCCATGACTTGTTTGAATTGCTCTCTATGCTTCACTTAAATCTTTATCAGCTATGGACTTGCTCTAGTGCTTCACTTATATCTTTTTTAGCACGGTGTGCTTTAGAATTTTTGAAGAAATGCTCTCATGCTTCACTTAGATTAATTTGAGAGTTAGTAAATTTTGAAGAAATTCCCTCTTGCTTCACTTGAATTAATTTGAGAGAAAGAAATATTATGCTCATGATCTTTACTTATATTTGTTTGAGCTATCAAAAGCAACACATGAAAATTAGTCCCAAAGTGATAGATATCCAAGAAGGATATAATAAAAACTTCCATGAAGAACATTGGAAAAAATAAACCTGATTCCTTGTAATATTTTTGAGATATGATGATGTGATATGTGAGTAATTTTGCTTTAGTAAGAATATTGGTGTTAAGGTTTGTGATTCCCTATGCAAGCACGAAAGTCAATAGTCATGCAATGAAATTACATCCTACTTGTGATGCATTATTCTGTGTTAATTATGCTTAATGCTCGCTTATGAGATTATTCATTTCTTGGTTGGTCGCTTCTCAATCTTTTGCTAGCCTTCATTTTGCACTAAGTATGATCACCACTTGTGCATCCAAAACCCTTTAAACTAGTTTATCCACATGAGTCCACTATATCTACCTATATGCGGTATTCTTTTGCCGTTCTAAGCAAATTTGTATTTGCCATCTCTACTTTTCAAAATAAACTTCTCTTTTGTGTGTTTGTACCACTCACGAGGCGGTGAGGGGTGGCTAATATTTTCCATGCTAGATGTGTTATTCTCACGATGAGTGTTTATTCACTTGTCATTGCACGAGAATAAGGCAAAGGTATTAGGGATGCCTAGTCCCAAAAAGAAAAATGAATTTACTTTATGTTGTCAAATATTAAATTACTTGGAAAGTGTTGGTATGGAGGGCACTCATGGATATGGTTAGCCATGGAAAGTGAAAGTATGGTGGAAAAAGGAATAAACCTTATTTTCTGTTTGGGAACCACCTATGATATTTCTAGCATGGAAAGTGTTCGGAACTCTAAGTCGTTTTCATTGGTGGGAAAAGCAGACCTCCCAAAATGTTTTTTATCTCTAAGTTTTTTCTCTTAGAGCTCTGGCACCTCTACAAATTCCTACTTCCCTCTGCGAAGGGCATTTCTTTTACTTTATGCCATTTTTAATTTGAGTCTCCATCTTCTCTTATAAAAGAACCAACTAGGAGGCATTATGATCGTACTTGAGTATTGGGTGTAGTTAATATGCGAGTGTGTTTCATGAATGGATCAATGTTTGAGCATTATGGGCTAGGAATAACTTACTTTAGCGTTGATATTTTGAAAGACATGGTTGCTTGTTGATATGCTTGAGTATTTAAGTCGTCATGTCAAAACTAGACTATTTCTTTGAACCATATAAAAGTCCAAATGTCCATGCTATAAAGAAAATAATATTAGATGGCATGTTAGGAAGCATTCCACATCAATAATCCTGTTTTTATCATTTACCTACTCGAGGACGAGCAGGAATTAAGCTTGGAGATGCTGATACGTCTCCAACGTATCTACAATGTTTGATTGTTCCATGTTGTTATATTATCATTCTTGGATGTTTTACAATCATTTTATAGTCATTTTATATCATCTTTTGGTACTAACCTATTGACATAGTGTCAAATGCCAGTTGCTGTTTTTGCATGTTTTTTACATCGCAGGAAATCAATACCAAACTGAGTCCAAACGCAACGAAACTTTTTGAGGCTTTTTTTGGACCAAAAGACATCCAGTGGGCCGGAGAAGCGCCTGGGGGTGCTCCGAGGGGAGCACAACCCACCAGGGCTCTGCCCCTACGAACCGCCTCTTTGCTCTATAAATAGCACAATATTCCAGAAAACCTAGGGGAGTCGATGAAAATCAATTACAGTCGCCACAGAGTCTAGAACCATGAGATCCAATCTAAACACCATCACGGAGGGGTTCACCACTTCCATCGGTGCCTCTCTGATCATGCGTGAGTAGTTCTTTGTAGACCTACGGGTCCGTAGTTAGTAGCTAGATGGCTTCCTCTCTCTCTCTTTTGATTCTGAATACAATGGTCTCTTGGAGATCCATATGATGTAAGTCCTTTTGCGGTGTGTGAGGGAGTCCTGGATTAGGGGGTCTCCGGACAGCCGGACTATCTCCATTGGCCAGACTGTTAGACTATGAAGATACAAGATTGAAGACTTCGTCTCGTGTCCGGATGGGACTCTACTTGGCGTGGAAGGCAAGCTAGGCAATACGTATATGGATATCTCCTCCTTTGTAACCGACCTTGTGTAACCCTAACCCTCTCTGGTGTCTATATAAACCGAAGGGTTTTAGTCCGTAGGACAACAATCACAACATACAATCATACCATAGGCTAGCTTCTAGGGTTTAGCCTCTCTGATCTCGTGGTAGATCTACTCTTGTACTACCCATATCATCAATATTAATCAAGCAGGACGTAGGGTTTTACCTCCATCAAGAGGGCCCGAACCTGGGTAAAACTTTGTGTCCCCTGCCTCATGTTACCATCCGGCCTAGACGCGTAGTTCGGGACCCCCTACCCGAGATCCGCCGGTTTTGACACCGACATTGGTGCTTTCATTGAGAGTTCCTCTGTGTCATCGCCATTAGGCTTGATGGCTCCTACTATCATCGATAGCGATGCCATCCAGGGTGAGACTTTTCTCCCCGGACAGATCTTCGTATTCGGCGGCTTTGCACTGCGGGCTAATTCGCTTGGCCATTTGGAGCAGATTGAAAGCTACGCCCCTGGCCATCAGGTTAGATTTGGAAGTTTGAACTACACGGCCGACATCTGCGGAGACTTGATCTTCGACGGATTTGAACCACAGTCGGGCGCGTCGCACTGTCGCGATGGATATGACCTAGCTCTGCTGCCGAACAGTACCCCAGATGCCGCGCCCGCATCAGCTCCGACCCTTAGTTTGGAGCCAACTGCGCCAATCGAGGACGGGTGGTTAGACACCGCCTCAGGGGCTGCGGTCTCAACGGCGATCGAGCCGAACACTTGCACAATCCTCTGCGCAGCCCGTGACTCTAAGGTGTCGGACTCTTTTTCTGACTCCGAACCGCCCGCGCCCCTGCCAATCGAATCCGATTGGGCGCCGATCATGGAATTCACCGCCACGGATATCTTTCAGCACTCGCCCTTTGGCAACATTCTGAATTCACTAAGGTCTCTATCTTTGTCAGGAGAGCCCTGGCCGGATTATGGCCAACATGATTGGGATGCGGACAACGAAGAAATTCGATGCCCACCCACCACCCACTTCATAGCCACTGTCGATGATTTAACCGACATGCTTGACTTCGACTCCGAAGACATCGAAGGAATGGACGACGATGTAGGAGACGAACACGAACCAGCACCTATAGGGCACTGGAAAGCCACCTCGTCATATGACATATACATGGTGGATACACCCAACGAAGGCAATGGCGACGAGATAGCGGAGGATGACCCCTCCAAGAAGCAACCCAAGCGCCGACGTCACGGCGCCGCTCTAAGTCCCGCCAAAGAAAAAGTGGTGATACCGACACAGGAGATAATAATACTCCGGATAATGCCAAAGACAACAACAATCCCCTCCAGCAGGATTTAGAGTAGGAGGATGAAGGAGCCAGCTCCCCCGAGAGAGCGGCAGACGGAGAGAAGGAGGATGATCACATGCCCCCCTCCGAAGACGAGGCAAGCCTCGGCAACGATGAATTCGCCGTCCCAGAGGATCCCGTCGAACAAGAGTGCTTCAAGCGCCGACTTATGGCCACGGCAAACAACCTGAAGAAAAAGCAGCAGCAGCTTCAAGCTGATCAAGATCTGCTAGCGGACAAATGGACTGAAGTCCTCGCGGCCGAGGAATATAAACTCGAGCGTCCCTCCAAGAGTTACCCAAGGCGCAGGTTACTTCCCCGACTGGAGGAAGAAGCGTATGATATGGCTGATCGGCCACCTTGTGGCCGCGATAGAGAGGCATTCCAGCCAAAAGCTCAGCCTCCACCCCAACGCCATTCAAATAAAAAGGCATGGGGAGATACGCCAGACCTACGAGACATATTGGAGGACAAGGCAAAGCATTCAAGATCGATCTACGGATCACAAGGGCACACCACTCTGCGAGACGACAAACGTCATGCCGGATACAGTAAAAGCAAATCCGGCCGGGCCGAACACAGCGGGCAAGACCCATTCGAGATGCGTCGCGATATAGCCCAATACAGAGGCGCCGCACACCCCTTATGCTTCACAGACGAAGTAATGGAACATCAATTCCCAGAAGGTTTCAAACCTATAAACATTGAATCATACGACGGCACAACAGACCCCGCAGTTTGGATTGAGGATTTTCTCCTCCACATCCACATGGCCCATGGCGATGACTTACACGCCATCAAATACCTCCCATTAGAACTCAAAGGACCAGCGCGGCATTGGCTTAATAGCTTGCCAGCGGACTCCATTAGCTGTTGTGAAGATCTGGAAGCCACATTCCTCGACAACTTTCAGGGCACTTATGTGCGACCACCAGACACCGATGACTTAAGCCACATAATTCTGCAGCCAGAAGAGTCGGCCAGACAATTCTGGACTCGGTTCCTTACAAAGAAAAATCAAATCGTTGACTGTCCGGATGCAGAGGCCTTAGCGGCTTTCAAGCACAACATCCGAGATGAGTGGCTAGCCCGGCACCTTGGTCAGGAAAAGCCAAAATCTATGGCAGCTCTCATGACGCTCATGACCCGCTTTTGTGCGGGAGAAGACAGCTGGCTGGCTCGCAGTAATAACATATCAAAGAACCATGGTACCTCAGATACAATAGCAGGTCACGTCGCAACAAGCATAAGTGCCGCATTAACAGCGAAAATACTGAGGATACGGCAGTCAATGCCAGATTCAAAGGCTCTAAACCCGGTCAGCGGAAAAAGCCGTTCAAACAAAGTACGCCGGGTTCGTCCAGCTTGGACCGTATACACGATCGCTCGTGTCAAATACATGGTACCCCAGACAAGCCAGCCAATCACACCAACAGGGATTGTTGGGTGTTCAAGCAGGCCGGCAAGTTAATTACCGAACACAAGGACAAGGGGGCGCATAGCGATGACGAGGAGGAGCATCGGCAGCTGCACACTGGAGGACAGAAGAGGTTTCCCCCGCAAGTGCGGACGGTGAACATGATATACGCAACCCACATCCCCAAGAGGGAGCGGAAGCGTGCGCTCAGGGACGTATATGCGTTGGAGCCAGTCGCCCCAAAGTTCAACCCTTGGTCCTCCTGCCCGATCACCTTCGATCGCAGGGACCACTCCACTAGTATCCGTCATGGCGGATTTGCCGCACTGGTCCTAGACCCAATCATCGATGGATTTCACCTCACTCGAGTCCTTATGGACGGCGGCAGCAGCCTAAACCTGCTTTATCAGAACACAGTGCGCAAAATGGGTATAGACCCCTCAAGGATCAAACCCACAAAAACGACCTTTAAGGGCGTCATTCCAGGTGTAGAGGCCCATTGCACAGGCTCAATTACACTGGAAGTGGTCTTCGGATCCCCGGATAACTTCCGAAGCGAAGAGCAAATCTTCGATATAGTCCCGTTCCGCAGTGGTTATCACGTGCTGCTCGGGCGAACCGCATTTGCTAGATTCAATGTGGTACCGCATTATGCATACCTCAAGCTCAAGATGCCAGGACCACGCGGAGTTATTACAGTCAATGGAAACACAGAACGCTCTCTCCGAACTGAGGAGCACACCGCGGCCCTTGCAGCAGAAGTGCAAAGCAGCCTCTCAAGGCAATCAACCAGTCCGGCGCTTCAAAACTCGGACACCTTCAAGCGCGCTCGGGACAATCGGCAAATAGACCGCCTGGCGCGATCTGAGCTCGCGTAGCAATGCGGCGGCCACCCCAATCCAAGCCCAACGGCAATATTCGCGCCGCGCGTACATAATTACGCATTAAAAATACCATGGGCACAGGTGGGGAGGGGGGGCACAATTGCGGCACGCCCCAAAACACAGCCTAAACCGCACTAGGGGCTTCCCGTTTGGTTATTTTTTCTTTTTTCAGGACCTTAATCTCTAGAAACACTGCCCGGCAGCATTATTGCCGAACACATGATGCAGCAACCAAGAAGGCAGACATCTACGTTATACAACAGAATTCCCAGGTTGATCTCAGATTTCATATCATCCCTCAGCTCGCCCTTGGAAGGGACTTAGTCCTACTTTTTGCTTATCGCACTATCTGTATCACTCTGCTTTAACACAACTTTTTTATAAACAATGCATTACATTACGACCATTATTGCATTTTTTACATATATATGTGTGTTCATTAACGACGCCTTGCAACCGTACACTTTGGTATGGCCAATACACCAGGGGCTCACGTACCCCACAATGCGGTGTGAAAAGTCCGAACACTTTCACAAGTGCGGCACCCCGAACTTATAGCATTATATGCATCAGCTCCGAATCATGTCTTTGGTGAAATGTTGGGTTTGCCCGGCTCCTATGTTTTGGTACCTTACGTTCCGCTCTATCGGCGAAGGTAGCGCTAGGAGAACTACTGCGATTGTGCCCCGGTTCTGCCGGGCTGAGCACCTCAGTAGAGAAAGCTAAAACTGACTGTCATGATAAGGCGAGAGACTGGTCACTGTTCGGCGAGGTTTTTCGAGTCCCTAAAGACTTATGCCGCTTAGGGCGATGGGCCGGCCCTGTCCAGCTTACAGGAGTGTATCGCGTCCCGAATTCGGCCTTCCGAATATCAGGGGCTTCGCCGAAATTTAAAATTATAGAATTCTATGGCTAAGTGAGAGTGATAAAGCATTATTAGTCCGGTTGCCTTGTTCGTTGTGCTGAGAACCTCCCTCGAAGGACCCAAATATGGGAACAAGAGTGCTCAGGTTTATCCCGAACACCCCAGCACTCGTGGCATGGGGGCAGAAGCCGAGGACTAGCCATCTCTCAGATTGGATAAACAGCCAAACAGAAGGTAATATTTTAAATTCAAACAAGTGTTGCATAGCGCATATGAAACATGTTTTCATAAATATAGGATAAAATGAGCGAGTTTACTCAAATATTACATCTTTCGAGCACTCATCCGCAATGAGACGGGCACCCGGCAGAACACCCTCGTAGTACATCTTGGGGTGGCGGTGCTCCTTGCCCTTCGGCAGCCCCTCCTTGACCAGCTTCACGACGTCTAGCTTGACCCACTGCAATTTCACACGGGCAAAAGCCCGACGTGCACCTTCAATGCAGACGGATCGCTTGAGGACCTCCAGCCGTGGGCAGGCATCCACAAGCTGCCTCACCAGGCCGAAGAAGTTGTTCGTAAGGGCGTCGCCAGGCCACAGCCGGACTATAAATCCCTTCATGGCCTGATCGGCCGCCTTATGTAGCTCGACCATCTGCTTCAGCTGGTCGCTCATCGGCACCGGATGTTCGGCCTCAGCATCCTGAGACCAGAACAGCTTCTCCATCGAGCTTCCGTCCTCAGCCTGGAAAAATCATGCGGCATCGGGCACACTGCGGGGCAAATCTGCGAATGCTCCTGAAGAGCTCTGGATCCGGGTAAGTAATCGGTAATTTACTTTTACATGCTTGCTTTGCATATAGAAAGCCTTACCCGCCGCTATCTTCTTCATTGCGTCGATCTCCTAGAGGGCCTTCTGGGCCTCGGCCTTGGCACTCTTCGCGCTCTCAAGGGCCGCGGCAAGCTCAGACTCTCGCGTCTTCGAGTCAAGCTACAACACTTTGTGCTTTGTCACGAGAGCCTGGAGCTCTTGTTGCACCTCGCCCACCCGAGCCTCGTGCTTCTCTCGCTCAGTGCGCTCCTGGGCCGCCTTCTCTTCGGCCTGGGACAGCGCTTGCTTCAGGGTCGCCACCTCGGTCGTGGCCCCTGACAAACATACAATGATCCTGTCATTTGGCAATCACGTCCTTTTTCTCATATATACATATCTATAGACGGGGTATTGCTTACCCTTGTTCTCCTCGAGCTGCCTCTTAGCAAGGCCGAGCTCTTTCCGGGACCCCTCGAGGGCCTCCTTCAGTACGGCAACCTCCGCAGTTAGTGCGGCGGACGCCAGCAGCGAAGCCTGCATATGCATATTGACATACTTATATTAGACTCCTGCGATATTGTTTGATCCTCTGTTCGGCTTTTCTTTGTGAACACGGAACAAAGCATCAGGGGCTACTGTCTATGCGGTAATACTTCTACTACATTTTAAACACACTTACCTCAAAGCCTGTTAGAAGGCTGGCACAAGCTTCAGTCAATCCGATCTTGGCGGACTAAACCTTCTGGATCACCGCACTCATGATAGTGCGGTGCTCCTTGTCGATGGAAGCGCTGCGAAGCGCTTCCAGCAGATTGTCCGGTGCCTCTGGATGGGCAGAGGTCACTGGCACAGGCGTCTGGCCCCTCTTAGAAGGAGGCCGCCTGCCCGAATCCGGAACCGCTGGAGGGTCCGGCACGGTGTTCGGCTGAGGGCCGAACTCAGAGCTCTCGGGGGCCCCGTCCCCGCGGCTCCCGGAGTCCGGAAGGTCGCCTTGAGGTGCCTCCGAGACTGGCTCCCATCGATCCGGTGCCTCTTGAGACAACACCTCGGTGTCTTCGGCAGGATGGGGGGAGGTGGCGGTCGGGACTGGATCGCTATCCATGTCCGACGAGCCCAGGGAGTCGTCCGATGATACCTCGATATTGGCTCGGGGCGGCCTGCATAATTGTGTTCGGCGTTAGGGAAAGCAGTGCGACAAAGGAATCCTACGGGTAACTTTGGCATACGAATACTTACGATCTCCCCGGGGGCTTGACCCTGGGCAATCACTCGCCTTCGCCTTCATCGGCGGCGGTGGAACTGTCCGGAAGGAGAGTCCTTCCCTTCTTGGACCCTCCGGCCTCCCCGGTTGGGGCGGCCTTCCTTTTCTTGTCTCCCCCAATCGGTGGGAGCATCCTCTTCCTCTTCTTCCTCGTCTTCGGGGGAAGAGTGCGCCACAGAGTCATCGGACGGCGAGTCCGGTGACGCCTGGCATCGGGAACTCTTTCGAGCTCCCTTGGCCTTCTTGGTCTTCTTTGGCACCTTATAAGGGGCCGGAGTCAGCATCTTCGTCAGAAGAGCATCTGCGGGGCCTTCGGGCAAGGGAGCCGGACAGTCAATATGTCCGGCCATCTTCTGCTAGTCCTGTCAAAATCATGGGGGTTTAGATCCCGCATAGAGTCAATCTATATAAAAACAAGTATCATGTAAAAGGTAAAGCAGCTTACCGCACTAGCTTGGCACTTCGCGCTGAATCCGCGATCCTCGGTGATAGGGGGAGGGACCTCGGCACTCTTGAACAGCACCCTCCAGGCGTCTTCATGAGTCGTGTCGAAGAGCCTGTTCAGAGTTCGGTGCTGCGCCGGATTGAACTCCCACAAGGTGAACTCCCGTGGTTGGCACGGGAGTATCCGGCGGATGAGCATGACTTGGACTATGTTGACCAGCTTGAGCTTCTTGTCCAACATGTTTTGAATACATGTTTGGAGTCCGGTCAGCTCCTTCGAACTACCCCAGGACAGGCCCTTCTCTTTCCAGGAGGTGAACCGCATGGGGATGCCAGATCAGAACTCGGGGGCCGCTACCCATGCGGGGTCGCGCGGCTCGGTGATGTAGAACCACCCCGATTGCCACCCCTTTATGGTTTCCACAAAGGAGCCCTCGAGCCATGTTATGTTGGGCATCTTGCCCACCATGGCACCTCCGCACTCCGCCTGGCGGCCGCCCACCACCTTCGGCTTGACATTGAAGGTCTTCAGCCATAAGCCGAAGTGGGGCTTGATGCGGAGGAAAGCCTCGCACACGACGATAAACGCCGAGATGTTGAGGATGAAGTTCGGGGCCAGATCGTAGAAATACAGGCCGTAATAAAACATGAGCCCCCGGACGAAGGGATGAAGAGGGAATCCTAGTCCACGGAGGAAATGGGTGAGGAATACCACCCTCTCATGGGGCCTGGGGGTGGGGATGAGCTGCCCCTCATCTGGGAGCCGGTGCGTGATGTCGTCAGGCAGGTATCCGGCTCTCCTCAGTTTCTTAATGTCTCCCTTCGTGATGGAGGAGACCATCCACTTGCCTCCCGCTCCGGACATGGTTGGAGAGGGTTGAGGTGGAAGTGAGGACTTGGGCGCTAGAGCTCAAGTATGCGGGAGCGGATGAGCAAAGGAGGAAGAAGGCGTGGATAGAAAGATGAATCCTTATCCCTTTATATAGGCGGACGAAACTGAGCGTCCACTTGCCTGGTAAAACTCGCTTATCCCCCAAGCGCCGCAATTGATGGCGTGGTTGGGTTACCCACGCCCGTATTGATGAGAATCCCGTAATAAGGGGACACGATCTCTGCTTTGACAAGACGTGTCGAAAAACTGCCTCGCGTTATGTGCGGGGCTGGTTAAAAGAAACGGTTCGAATAATCACCGGGCCATGACATAACGTCATGTTGCCAGAACAAGCCAGCAAATTAGACCTGTGAAAATATTATTCTCTCTACGGTGGAATGTGGAACTTATTTTGCAGGGTCGAACACTATCCTCGTATTCAACTTCTTCTGTGATGTAATCGGAGAAGGAACCCGCCTTGCAATGCCGAAGACAACATTGCGCGCCGAACTCATCGTCATTGAAGCCTGGTTCAGGGGCTACTGAGGGAGTCCTGGATTAGGGGGTCTCCGGACAGCCGGACTATCTCCATTGGCCGGACTGTTAGACTATGAAGATACAAGATTGAAGACTTCGTCTCGTGTCCGGATGGGACTCTACTTGGCGTGGAAGGCAAGCTAGGCAATACGTATATGGATATCTCCTCCTTTGTAACCGACCTTGTGTAACCCTAACCCTCTCTGGTGTCTATATAAACCGAAGGGTTTTAGTCCATAGGACAACAATCACAACATACAATCATACCATAGGCTAGCTTCTAGGGTTTAGCCTCTCTGATCTCGTGGTAGATCTACTCTTGTACTACCCATATCATCAATATTAATCAAGCAGGACGTAGGGTTTTACCTCCATCAAGAGAGCCCGAACCTGGGTAAAACTTCGTGTCCCCTGCCTCCTGTTACCATCCGGCCTAGACGCACAGTTTGGGACCCCCTACCTGAGATCCGCCGGTTTTGACACCGACAGTGTGTTTGTTGGGATCCGATGAACTTTGGGTTTATGATCAGATCTATCTTTTTATATCCATGAAAGTTATTTGAGTCTTCTTTGATCTCTTATATGCATGATTGCTTATTGCCTCGTATTTCTTCTCCGATATTTGGGTTTTGTTTGGCCAACTTGATCTATTTATCTTGCAATGGGAAGAGGTGCTTTGTAGTGGATTCGATCTTACAGTGCTTGAACCCAGTGACAGAAGGGGAACCAACACGTATGTATTGTTGCTACTAAGGATAAAACGATGGGGTCTATTTCTACATCAATAGATCTTGTCTACATCATGTCATCATTCTTATTGCATTACTCTATTTCTCCATGAACTTAATACACTAGATGCATGCTGGATAGCGGTCGATGTGTGGAGTAATAGTACTAGATGCAGGCAGGAGTCGGTCTACTAATCTTGGAAGTGATGCCTATATAATGATAACTGCCTGGATATCGTCATGATTATTTGAAGTTCTATCAATTGCCCAACAGTAATTTGTTCACCCACTATTTTCTATTTTTCTTGAGAGAAGCCACTAGTGAAGCCTACGGCCCCCGGGTCTCTTCTTTAATATATTTGCCTTTGTGATCTATTTTCCTTTGCTTTTATTTTCATATCTATTAAACCAAAAATACAAAAATACCTTGCTGCACTTTTATTTTATTTGGCGTTCGATCTATCAATATTTACAACTTTCTCCCGACTATGCACAATTTCTGGTGTCGTTACCCGAAAGGGATTGATAACCCCTTTAACACGTCGGGTTGCGAGTATTTGTTATTTGTGTGCACGTGATGTTTACGTTCTGTTGCTTGGTTCTCCTACTGGTTCGATAACCTTGGTTTCATCACTGAGGGAAATACCTACTGCCGCTGTGCTGCATCATCCCTTCCTCTTTGGGGAAATACCGACGTAGCTTCGAGCCACATCAAGAATCAAAGAAAGATAAGAAGCAATCTAGCTACTGGCTATGGACCCGTAGGTTTGAGGTAAACTACTCACGCTTCATCGGAGGAGGAATAGAGTTGATGTAGAAGCCCTCTATGATCGAATCCTCATCTGGCAAGATGCCGGAAAAGGCCCCTAGATGGGATCTCATAGGTACAGAAGTTTGTAGCAGTGGAAAAGTGTTTTTGTGGATGCTTCTGGGGGTTTGGGAATATATGTGAATTTATAGGACGAAGAGGTAGGTCAGGGGGGTTGGAGTAGGCCACAAGGCTGGGGCGCGCCCCCCTGGGGTGCTCCCCTGGGGATTTTCATCTACTCCAAGGTCCTCTAACTTGGAGTCCAAGTCTCACAGGTGTCTTCTGGTCAAAGAAAAATCATCACGAAGGTTTTATTCCATTTGGTATTCCTTTTCTACGAAGCTCAAAAACAAGGAAAAAAATAGAAACTGGCACTGGCTCTAGGTTAATAGGTTAGTCCCAAAAATAATATAAAATAGCATATTAATGCATATAAAACATCCAAAACAGATAATATAATAGCATGGAACAATCAAAAAATATAGATACGGTGGAGACGTGTCAGCGCCCCGCCATCCTTATTTACCGGAGAGGGAAGGAAATAGGAGGTAGGAGGGAAGGAAGGGCGAGGCCGAATCCACCCCCTTTCCTTCTCCCTACCCCTCTTTCCTTCTCCTGTGGTTCAGCCCATATGGGGGGTACACCGGCCCCTGGTGGCTGGTGCATAGGCCCATATCTTTTGCTGGGGGTGCCTGGAACCCCATCTGGTGATCCGGTATGTACCTGGTACCCTCCGAAACACTTCCGGTGTCCGAATACTATCATCCTATATATCAATCTTTACCTCTCGACCATTTCAAGACTCCTCGTCATGTCTGTGATCTCATCCGGGACTCCGGACAAAATTCGGTCACCAAATCACATAACTCATATAATACTATATCGTCATCGAACGTTAAGCGTGCGGACCCTACGGGTTCAAGAACTATGTAGACATGACCGAGACACCTCTTAGGTCAATAACCCATAGCGGAACCTGGATGCTCATATTGGCTCCCACATATTCTATGAAGATCTTTATCGGTCGAACCGTTATGACAACATACGCAATTCCCTTTGTCTATCGGTATGTTACTTGCCCGAGATTCGATCGTCGGTATCTTCATACCAAGTTTAATCTCGTTACCAGCAAGCCTCTTTACTCGTTCCGTAATACATCACCTCGTGACTTGATACGTCTCCAATGTATCTACTTTTCCAAACACTTTTGCCCTTGTTTTGGAGTCTAACATGCATGATTTGAATGGAACTAACCCGGACTGACGATGTTTTCAACAGAATTACCATGGTGTTATTTATGTGCAGGAGCAGACGTTCTCAGAATGACCTAAAACTTCACGGAGCAACTTTTCAGAAAATATGAAAAATACCTACAAAAGATGAAGGCCAGGGGGCCCACCACCTCTCCACGAGGGTGGGGGGCGCGCCCCCTACCTCGTGGGCCCCCTGTTCCCTCTCCGACTCCAACTCCAACTCCATATATTGAGTTTTGGGGAGAAAAATCAGAGAGAAGAAATCATCGCGTTTTACGATACGGAGCCACCGCCAAGCCCTAAAACCTCTCAGGGGGGCTGATCTGGAGTCCGTTCGGGGCTCCGGAGAGGGGAATCCATCGCCATCGTCATCATCAACCATCCTCCATCACCAATTCATGATGCTCACCGCCGTGCGTGAGTAATTCCATCGTAGGCTTGCTGGACGGTGATGGGTTGGATGAGATCTATCATGTAATCGAGTTAGTTTTGTTAGGGTTTGATCCCTAGTGTCCACTATGTTCTGAGATTGATGTTGCTATGACTTTGCTATGCTTAATGCTTGTCACTAGGGCCCGAGTGCCATGATTTCAGATCTGAACCTATTGTGTTTTCATCAATATATGAGTGTTCTTGATCCTATCTTGCAAGTCTATAGTCACCTATTATGTGTTATGATCCATTAACCCCGAAGTGACAATAATCGGGATACTTACCGGTGATGAACATAGTTTGAGGAGTTCATGTATTCACTATGTGTTAATGCTTTGTTCCAGTTCTCTATTAAAAGGAGGCCTTAATATCCCTTAGTTCCCGTAAGGACCCTGCTGCCACGGGAGGGTAGGACAAAAGATGTCATGCAAGTTCTTTTCCATAAGCACGCATGACTATATTCGGAATACATGCCTACATTACATTGACGAACTGGAGCTAGTTCTGTGTCACCCTAGGTTATGACTGTTACATGATGAACCGCATCCGGCATAATTCTCCATCACCGATCCATTGCCTACGAGCTTTCCACATATTGTTCTTCGCTTATTTACTTTCCCGTTGCTATTGCTATCATCACTACAAAATACCAAAAACATTGCTTTTACTACCGTTACCTTTTGTTACCGTTATCACTACTATCATATTACTTTGCTTCTAAATACTTTGTTGCAGATATTAAGTTTCCAGGTGTGGTTGAATTGACAACTCAGCTGCTAATACTTGAGAGTATTCTTTGGCTCCCCTTGTGTCAAATCAATAAATTTGGGTTGAATACTTTACCCTCAAAAACGGTTGCGATCCCCTACACTTGCGGGTTATCAAGACTATTTTCTGGCGCCATTGCCGGGGAGCATAGCTCTATTCTTTGAGTCACTTGGGATATATATCTTCTTATCATTATGAAGAACTTGAGAGATCCAAAAACCAAGATCTATCCCTTAACTACGAGGGGAGGTAAGGAACTGCCATCTAGCTCTACACTTGATTCACCTTCTGTTTTGAGTAAGCTTGCGACACCTACACCTGCTTCTGCTATTCGTTCTGATATGTTGCATGTTATTGATGATGCCACTTCTGCTATGATGATACTTATGATGAAACTACCTCTATGCCTGATACTACTATGCCAGTTAGTGATTTTCTTGATGAACAACTTGCTAGGGCTAGAGAAATTGAAAATATTGAATCTGATGATACTGATGAAAGTGATGATGAAGAATCACTTGTTATTCCTAAGGGTTATGTTTTTGATCAAGAAACTTCTTTAGCTATTTTAGCTTGCAAAAATAGAAATGAACTCAAAAGGTTATTAGCTAAATGGAGTAAGCAATCTCTAAATGCTAGAATGAAACCTGGCCCTACTTTTGCTACTTCACCTATCTTTGTTACTGATAAGGATTATGAATTCTCTGTTGATCCTGATATAATTACTTTGGTTGAATCCGATCCTTTTCATGGTTATGAATCTGAAACTATTGTGGCACATCTTACTAAATTGAATGATATAGCCACCCTGTTCACTAAAGATGAGAGAACTCGCTACTTTTATATCCTTAAAATATTTCCATTCTCATTAAAGGGTGATGCTAAGATATGGTTTAATTCTCTTGATCCTAGTTGTGTGCGTAGTCCCCAGGATATGATTTATTACTTATCTGCTAAATATTTCCCTGCTCACAAGAAACAAGCTGCTTTAAGGGATATATAATTTTGTGCAAATTGAAGAAGAGAGTCTCCCACAAGCTTGGGGGAGGCTTCTCCAATTACTTAATGCTTTGCCTGATCATCCTCTTAAGAAAAATGAAATACTTGATATCTTTTATAATGGACTAATCGATGCCTCCAGAGATTACCTGGATAGTTGTGTTGGTTCTGTTTTTAGGGAAAGAACACTGGATGAAGCTGAAATTCTATTGAATAATATGTTGACAAATGAAAATAATTGGACACCTCCAGAGCCAATTCCTGAGCCTATTCCTAAACCAACTCCGAAGAAGAGGGGTATTCTATTTCTCAGTCCTGAAGATATGCAAGAGGCAAAGAAATCTATGAAAGAAAAAGGTATTAAAGCTGAAGATGTTAAGAATTTACCTCCTATTGAAGAAATACATGGTCTTAATTTACCGCCTGTTGAAGAAACATATAATCTTAATCCTTTACCTATTTAAGAAACTCATGGTCTTGATAACCCGACACAGGTAGTAAAGGTAAATTCTCTCTATAGATATGATAAAGCTGAAATCCCATTTACTAAATTTGCTAGCCCATGCTTAGATGAGTTTGATAAATTTATGGCTAAGCAAGAAGACTTTAATGCTTATTTTGGTAGACAATTGAAATACAATTCAATATGCTTGAACACTTGGGTGATTATATGGCTAATGTTTAAGGTGAACTTAAACTTATTAGTAAACATGCTTCTATGGTTACCACTCAAGTAGAACAAGTACTTAAAGCTCAAAATGATTTGCTCAATGAATTGAAAAGTAAAGATAATGATAATGCTGTTAGAGTGGCTACTAGAACTGGTAGAATGACTCAGGAACCTTTGTATCCTGAAGGCCACCCTAAGAGAATTGAGCAAGATTCTCAGAGAAATAATATAGATGTACCTAGTTCTTCTAAAAATAAGAAAAAGAAAAATGGTAGGACTTTGCATGCTTCTAGTGATCCTATTGTTGAAGCACCTGAGAATCCAAATGATATTTCTATTTCTGATGCTGAAACTCAATCTGGTAATGAACCTGAAACTAGTGATAATGTTAATGATAATGTTCATAATGATGCTCAACCTAGTAATGATAATGGCATAGAAACTGAACCTGCTGTTGATCTTGATAACCCACAATCAAAGAATCAATGTTATGATAAAAAAGACTTTGTTGCTATGAAACATGGTAAAGAAAGAGAACCATGGGTTCAGAAACCCATGCCCTTTCCTCCCAGACCATCCAAGAAAAAGGATGATGAGGATTTTGAGCACTTTGCTGAAATGATTAGACCTATCTTTTTGCATATGCGATTAACTGATATACTCAAAACCAATCCTTATGCTAAGTACATGAAAGATATTATTACAAATAAAAGAAAGATACCGGAAGCTGAAATTTCCACAATGCTTGCTAATTATACTTTTAAGGGTGGAATACCAAAGAAACTTGGAGATCCAGGAGTACCCACTATACCATGCTCTATTAAAAGAAACTATGTTAAAACTGCTTTATGTGATCTTGGAGCCGGTGTTAGTCTTATGCCTCTCTCTTTATATCGTAGACTTGATTTGAATAAGTTGACACCTACTGAAATATCTTTGCAAATGGCTGATAAATCAACTGCTATACCTGTCGGTATTTGTGAGGATGTGCATGTTGTAGTTGCAAATGTTACTATTTTAACGGACTTTGTTATTCTTGATATTCTCGAGGACGATAGTATGTCTATTATTCTTGGAAGACCCTTTTTGAATACTACAGGGGCTGTTATTGATTGCACTAAAGGCAATGTCACTTTTCATGTTAATGGTAATGAGCATACGGTACACTTTCCGAGGAAACAACCTCAAGTTCACAGTATCAATTCTATTGGAAAAATTCCATCGATTATATTTGGGGGTTTTGAATTTCCTCTTCCTACTGTCAAGAAGAAATATGATATTCTTATTATTGGGGATGTGCATATCCCCATTGAGGTAACATAGTGCTATTCGAAATTTCTCCGGTTCCATGTTATTCGGAATGAGTTCATTAACAATACTTGATCAACCTTGTTAGTGGATTCCTTTTGATGATCATGAGATGGATGAAACTAGAAGGCACAACCTTCTGTACCCCACTTTTACTTTCTGTTATTTATATTAAATAAAATAAAAATAAATACTTTTCTGTCTGTTATCTGATTATCCGTGCAATATAAAAATACCTCGAAAATAAAAGTTCTCCAAATGCCCTGAAATTTAAATATGATTTTTTCCAGAATATTTGAGAATATTTGGCACTGAGAACACATCAGGGGGGCAACCACCTGCCCACGAGGGTGGAGGGCGCGTCCTACCCCCTTGGGCGCGCCCCCTGCCTCGTGGGCCCACGGTGGGCCTCCTCCACTTATCCTTTCACCCATACACTTCTTCTTCCTCCCACAAACACGAATACCCAGCTCAAGCACAAGTTCTAGCTCACTTTGCTGCCATTTTCGATCTCCTTGCTCAAAGCACCTCTCACAAAACTGCTTGGGGAGATTGTTCCTTGGTATGTGACTCCTCCATTGGTCCAATTAGTTTTTGTTCTAGTGCTTTATTCATTGCAAATTTTTTTTGCTTAGGTGACCCTATTCTTGAGCTTGCATGTCAAATTTATATGGTCAAAAGTAGTTTTGATGCATGATATAGGCTCTAGGCACTTGTAGGAATAGTTGCTATCAATATTATTAAGTTTGGTTTACTTTTATTTTGAAGTTACTAAAATTTTCAGAATTATTCAGAAAATGATGAGGAGACTTTTAAGGGGCTCATCGAGCTAAAGCTCGAAGGAAAAGGCACCAAAGCCTAAGTATAATCTGCCTCGCACCGCGGAGATTCGGGCGTGTGAATGGCCTTCCGATGATTTCTTGAGAGCAGCCGGGATTTATGAAGATTTTCATGAATTGGCTAAAAATGCAGGCCTCACCGCTTTCCTCCACGGCCAATGCGATCAGTATCTCTTACTCACAAATACCTTTGTGCAAAACTTTCATTTCCATTCTAGGAGCTCACCACCTACGGTGGAGTTTCATTTATATGATGAGCATAAGGAGATGTCACTTTATGATTTTTGTCGAGTTTGTTTAGTCCCGTTTGAGGGCAAGACAGAAGAACCACATCGCGATGATGTGGAGGGGTTTATTGACACTATCACTGTAGGGGAAACAAGGAAGGTTTCCGATGCACGAATCATTAGCATACTTTTTCCTGTTTTATGTTACTTTGCATTATTTGCTAGTCGTTGTTTAATTGGTCGCGGAAACAATGGAAACCTTAGTATCCCTGATATTATTATTTTGCTCCACGGTTTATATGGTGATAACTCTGTTAGTATGGGCGGCATTATTGCTAAATGGTTAAGTCTGAACCATACAAAGGGCCCCATCTTTGGAGGCATCTATGCTTCACGCCTAGCTGCACATTTTAACATACCTGTTAGGCATTATGAGAAGGAAGAAAAAGTGCTGCCTCGTGTTTATTTAGATTATAAAAGTATGGTGGCACATGATATTAAGAATCGGGAAGGAGAGCTTAAATATCAATTGTTCTTTAATAAACATCATCCTGAGACTATTACCCTGCCTGCTCCTTCTTTGTTTGATTTATCTGTAGGCACGTACCTTGTTCCGTTGAAGGCTATTCACGCCTACCGGAACCCTGCACCAGCCGTGGAGCCAGAGTCGGAACCACAAGTTGATCCTTCACGACAGTCTAATTACCAGTGGGATCCGGAGATGATTGTCAGCCAGTGGCAAGCGGAGTCTTCCTCTTCTTCTTCTTAGTACGACCCCAACTATTATTATGGGTATCCGCCAGGCCAGCCATGGCCATAGACCAACTTAGGCCAAAAGCCTAAGCTTGGGGGAGTACGTATTTCCCACCGACATTACATTTATGTTCACACACCCATTGCTAGATGTCGGTGCTCATACTTTTTCATTGTATCATCCATGCTAGTTTAATTCCCTTTTTATGTTTTCTTCTTGTGTGTTTAATAAACCTTAAGAAAAACCAAAAAAAATAGTTGTAGCTTTTAATCAGTTTAATTTCCATGCTTGTAGTAGTAATTAAAAAAGAAAACCCAAAAATATTTCTTGTTCTTCTTTTGCTTGTTGGGAGCTTTCCCGTGTAAATAGTTTTATTTCTTTTCTTTTCTTTGGGGGTCGATAGGAGAAGACCATAATTAAATTGTTGAAGTGGCTCTTGTATGCATTATTGTTTATCTGACAAAAGAGCCCATATTGCCGTGTCTTCTCATGTTTATTGAATGCCTGTAGATTCCATCTTAGTCCAATGCATGTGCACTATTATTATTATTCACATCATTCGATCGTGCAAGTGAAAGGCAATTATGATGATATATGATGGACTGGCTGAGATGAGAAAAGCCGGTATGAACTCGACCTCTTTTGTTTTTGTAAATATTATTAGTTCATCGTTCCTGATTCAGCCTATTATGAATAAACATGTTTGCAATGACAATTAGAGATCATAGTTTCTTGTGACATGCTTGATTATCTATGAGTTATAATGGTTTACCTTGCGTGCCAACATGCTATTGAGATAGTTATGATGTGGTATGATAGGGTGGTATCCTCCTCTGAATGATTTAAGTGACTTGACTTGGTGCATGTTCACGCATGTAGTTGAAACAAAATCAACATAGCCTTCACGATATTTATGTTCATGGTGGATTATATCCTACTCATGTTTACATTCGGTGTTGATTAATTTTAATGCATGTTCATGACTGTTGTCGCTCCTAGCTGGTCGCTTCCCAGTCTTTTGCTAGCCTTCACCTGTACTAAGCGGGAATCCTACTTGTGCATCCAATCTCTTAAACCCCAAAGTTATTCCACATGAGTCCACTATACCTACCTATATACGGTATCTACCTGCCGTTTCAAGTAAATTTGTATGTGCCAAACTCTAAACCTTCAAATAAATATCATGTTTTGTATGCTCGAATAGCTCATGTATCAACTAGGGATGTCTGTATCTTCCATGTTAGGCGGGTTATTCTCAAGAGGAGTGGACTCCGCTCCTCACTCATGAGATAAATGGCTGGTCACCGGGATGTCCAGTCCCATGCTTTATGCAAACTAAATCAAAATAATTGCAAACAGAACTCCCCCTGGGACTCTTGTTAGTTGGAGGCACTCGTTGTTTCGAGCAAGCCATGGATTGATGCTTGTTGGTGGAAGGGGGAGTATAAACTTTACCATTCTTTTTGGGAACCGCCTATAATGTGTGTAGCATGCAAGATATCGCCATCTCTTGGTTGTTATGTTGACAATGAAAGTATACCACTCAAAATATTATTCACCTCAGTTTCAAAACCGAGCTCTGGCACCTCTACAAATCCCTGCTTCCCTCTGCGAAGGGCCTATCTATTTACTTTTATGCTGAGTCCTCATCCTCTAATTAAAAAGCACCAGTTGGAGAGCACCGCTGTCATTTACATTCATTATTGTTAATTTACATTGAGTATGACTTGACTGGATCTCTTTTACCATGAATTACAATGTCTAGTCAGTCCTTAGTCTTTAAAGGTGCTCTGCATTTATGTTTTGCGGTCTCAGAAAGGGCTAGCGAGATACATCTTGTTATATCATATTTACGATTGTTTTGAGAAAGTGTTTTCATCCGAGATTTATTATTATGGCTCGCTAGTTGATTATGCTATTGATATGAGTAAACTTGAGACCTATGCGTTATTGTGAATGTGGTTAGTTATAATCTTTGCTAAAAACTTGAATGCTGGCTTTACATATTTACAACAACAAGAGCAAACAAAGTTCGTAAAAGTTTTTCTTTATCACTTTCAGTTTATCAACTGAATTGCTTGAGGACAAGCAAAGGTTTAAGCTTGGGGGAGTTGATACGTCTCCAATGTCTCTACTTTTCCAAACACTTTTGCCCTTGTTTTGGACTCTAACTTGCATTATTTGAATGGAACTAACCCGGACTGACGTTGTTTTCAGCAGAATTACCATGGTGTTATTTATGTGCAGGAGCAAACGTTCTCGGAATGACCTGAAACTTCACGGAGCAACTTTTCAGAAAATTGAAAAATACCTGCAAAAGATGAAGGCCAGGGGGGCCACCACCTCTCCACGATGGTGGGGGGCGCGCCTGCCCCCCTAGGGCGTGCCCCCCTACCTCATGGGCCCCCTGTTGCCTCTCCGACTCCAACTCCAACTCCATATATTGAGTTTCGGGGAGAGAAGAAATCATCGCGTTTTATGATACGGAGCCGCCGCCAAGCCCTAAAACCTCTCGAGAGGGCTGATCTGGAGTCCGTTCGGGGCTCCGGAGAGGGGAATCCATCGCCATCGTCATCATCAACCATCCTCCATCACCAATTTCATGATGCTCACCACCGTGCGTGAGTAATTCCATCGTAGGCTTGCTGGACGGTGATGGGTTGAATGGGATCTATCATGTAATCGAGTTAGTTTTGTTAGGGTTTGATCCCTAGTGTCCACTATGTTCTGAGATTGATGTTGCTATGACTTTGCTATGCTTAATGCTTGTCACTAGGGCCCGAGTGCCATGATTTCAGATCTGAACCTATTATGTTTTCATCAATATATGAGTGTTCTTGATCCTATCTTGCAAGTCTATAGTCACCTATTATGTGTTATGATCCGTTAACCCCGAAGTGACAATAATCAGGATACTTACCATTAATGATCGTAGTTTGAGGAGTTCATGTATTCACTATGTGTTAATGCTTTGTTTCGGTTCTCTATTAAAAGGAGGCCTTAATATCCCTTAGTTTCCGTAAGGACCCCGCTGCCATGGGAGGGTAGGACAAAAGATGTCATGCAAGTTCTTTTCCATAAGCACGTATGACTATATTCGGAACACATGCCTACATTACATTGACGAACTGGAGCTAGTTCTGTGTCACCCTAGGTTATGACTGTCACATGATGAACCGCATCCGACATAATTCTCCATCACCGAACCATTGCCTACGAGCTTTCCACATATTGTTCTTCGCTTATTTACTTTCCCGTTACTATGGCTACCATCACTACAAAATACCAAAAACATTGCTTTTACTACCGTTACCTTTTGTTACCATTATCACTACTATCATATTACTTTGCTACTAAATACTATGCTGCAGATATTAAGTTTCTAGGTGTGGTTGAATTGACAACTCAGCTGCTAATACTTGAGAGTATTCTTTGGCTCCCCTTGTGTTGAATCAATAAATTTGGGTTGAATACTTTACCCTCGAAAACTGTTGCGATCCCCTATACTTGCGGGTTATCATGACCAAATCCTTAGTCGTTTGCTTGCAAGCTTAGAGGGCCCAGAGATACCTCTCCGATACTCGGAGTGACAAATCCTAATCTCGATCTACGCCAACTGAACAAACACCTTCGGAGATATCTGTAGAGCATCTTTATAATCACCCAGTTATGTTGTGACGTTTGATAGCACACAAGGTATTCATCCGGTATCACATCATGTAGACATGTGTTCGAGAACTATCTTCGGAGATATTCCAACTGAACAAACACTTTCGGAGATATCTTCGAGAACTATGTAGACATGTGTTGTCATTTGATGAACGGGATCACATCATTAGAGAATGATGTGATGGACAAGACCCATCCGTTAGCTTAGCACTATGATCGCTTAGTTTACTACTATTGCTTTCTCCATAACTTATACATGTTCCTATGACTATGAGATTATGCAACTCCCGAATACCGGAGGAACACTTTGTGTGCTACCAAACGTCACAACGTAACTGGGTGATTATAAATGTGCTCTACAGGTGTCTCCGATGGTACTTGTTGAGTTGGCATAGATTGAGATTAGGATTTGTCACTCCGATTGTTGGAGAGGTATCTCTGGGCCCTCTCAGTAATGCACGTCACTATAAGCCTTGCAAGCAATGTGACTATGAGTTAGTTACGTGATGATACATTATGGAACGAGTAAAGAGACTTGCCGGTAACGAGATCGAACTAGGTATTGAGATACCGACGATCGAATCTCGAGCAAGTAACATACCGATGATAAAGGGAACAACGTATGTTGTTATGCGGTTTGACCGATAAAGATCTTTGTAGAATATGTAGGAGCCAATATGAGCATCCAGGTTCCGCTATTGGTTATTGACCGGAGATGAGTCTCGGTCATGTCTACATAGTTCTCGAACCCGTAGGGTCCGCACGCTTAACGTTCGGTGACGATCGGTATTATGAGTTTATGCGTTTTGATGTACCGAAGGTTGTTCGGAGTCCCGGATGAGATCAGGGACATGACGAGGAGTCTCGAAATGTTCGAGACGTAAAGATCGATATATTGGAAGGCCTTATTCGGACATTGGAAAGGTTCTGAGTGGTTCGGATATTTATCGGAGTACCAAAGAGTTACGAGAATTCACCGGGGAGTATATGGGCCTTACTGGGCTTTAGGGGAGAGAGAGGGGTTGCCTAGGGCAGCCCCCCCAGGCCTAGTCCAAATTGGACTAGAGGGAGGGGTTGCGCCCCCTCCTTCCTTCTCTTCTCTCTTCCCCTGCCTTCTCTCCTACTCATACTACTTGGAAAGGGGGGAATCCTACTCCCGGTGGGAGTAGGACTCCCCAGGGCACGCCATAGTAGAGGGCTGGCCCTCCCCTCCTCCACTCCTTGTTATAGGGGGAGGGGGCACCCCATAGACACACAAATTGATCATTGATCTCTTAGCCATGTGCGGTGCCCCCCTCCACCATAATCCACCTCGGTCATATCATTGCAGTGCTTAGGCGAAGCCTTGCGCCGGTAGCTTCATCATCACCGTCATCACGCCGTCGTGCTGACGAAACTCTCCCTCGACACTCTGCTGGATCGTGAGTTTGTGGGACGTCATCGAGCTAAACGTGTGCTGAACTCGGAGGTGCCGTGTGTTCGGTACTTGGATTAGTCAGATCGTGAAGACGTACGACTACATCAACCGCGTTGATAAAATGCTTCTGCTTACAGTCTACGAGGGTACGTGGACAACACTCTCCCGCTTGTTGCTATGCATCACCATGATCTTGCGTGTGCGTAGTATTTTTTTGAAATTACTACGTTCCCCAATAGTGGCATCAGAGCCAAGTTTATGCGTAGATGTTATATGCACGAGTAGAACACAAGTGAGTTGTGGGCAATACTAGTCATACTTCTTACCAGCATGTCATACTTTGATTCGACGGTATTGTTGGATGAAGCGGCCCGGACCGACATTACGCGTACGCTTACGCGAGACTGGTTCTACCGACGTGCTTTGCACACAGGTGGCTGGCGGGTGTCAGTTTCTCCAACTTTAGTTGAATCAAGTGTGGCTACGCACGGTCCTTGTTGAAGGTTAAAACAACACATACTTGACGAAATATCGTTGTGGTTTTGATGCGTAGGTAAGAACGATTCTTGCTTAGCCCGTAGCAGCCACGTAAAACTTGCAACAACAACGTAGAGGACGTCTAACTTGTTTTTGCAGGGCATGTTGTGATGTGATATGGTCAAGACATGATCCTAAATTTTATTGTATGAGATGATCATGTTTTGTAACGGAGTTATCGACAACTGGCAGGAGCCATATGGTTGTCGCTTTATTGTATGCAATGCAATCGCCCTGTAATTGTTTTTACTTTATCACTAAGTGGTAGCAATAGTTGTAGAAACAATAGTTGGCGAGATGACAACGATGCTACGATGGAGATCAAGGTGTCGCGCCGGTGACGATGGTGATCATGACGGTGCTTTGAAGATGGAGATCAAAGGCACAAGATGATGATGGCCATATCATATCACTTATATTGATTACATGTGACATTTATGTTTTATGCATCTTATTTTGCTTTGATTGATGGTAGCATTATAAGATGATCTCTCACTAAATTTCAAGGTATAAGTGTTCTCCCTGAGTATGCACCATTGTGACAGTTCTTCGTGCCGAGACACCACGTGATGATTGGGTGTGATAAGCTCTACGTTCACATACAACGGGTGCAAGCCAGTTTTGCACACGCAGAATACTCGGGTTAAACTTGACGAGCCTAGCATATGCAGATATGGCCTCGGAACACTGAGACCGAAAGGTCGAGCGTGAATCATATAGTAGATATGATCAACATAGTGATGTTCACCATTGAAAACTACTCCATCTCACGTGATGACCGGACATGGTTTAGTTGATTTGGATCACGTGATCACTTAGATGATTAGAGGGATGTCAATCTAAGTGGGAGTTCTTAAGTAATATGATTAATTGAACTTTAATTTATCATGAACTTAGTCCTGATAGTATTTGCATATCTATGTTGTAGATCAATAGCTCGCGATGTAATTCCCCGTTTATTTTGATATGTTCCTAGAGAAAAATAAGTTGAAAGATGTTAGTAGCAAAGATGCGGACTAGCTCCATGATCTGAGGATTATCCTCATTGCTGCACAGAAGTATTATGTCCTTGATGCACCGCTAGGTGACAGAACTATTGCAGGAGCAGATGCATACGTTATGAATGTTTTGACAAAAGCTCGGTATGGTGACTACTTGATAGTTTAGTGCACCATGCTTTACGGCTTAGAACCGGGACTTCAAAAATGTTTTGAACGCCACGGAGCATATAAGATGTTCCAAGAGTTGAAATTGGTATTTGATACTCATGCCCGTGTCGAGAGGTATGAGACCTCTGACAGTACTTTGCCTACAAGATGGAGGAGAATAGCTCAACCAGTGAGCATGTGCTCAGATTGTCTAGGAACTACAATTGCTTGAATCAAGTCGGAGTTAATCTTCCAAATAAGATAGTAATTGACAAAGTTCTCTAGTCACTATCACCAAGTTACTAGAACTTCGTGATGAACTATAATATGCAAGGGATGACGAAAACAATTCCCAAGCTCTTCGCGATGCTAAAATCGGCGAAGGTAGAAATCAAGAAAAACATCAAGTGTTGATGGTTGACAAGACCACTAGTTTCAAGAAAAAAGGCAAAGGGAAGAAGGGGAACTTCAAGAAGAACGGCAAGCAAGTTGGTTCTCAAGTGAAGAAGCCCAAGTCTGGACCTAAGCCTGAGACTAAGTGCTTCTACTGCAAAGGGACTGGTCACTGGAAGCGGAACTACCCCAAGAATTTGGAGCATAAGAAAGATGGCAAAGTGAACAACGGTATATTTGATATACATGTTATTAATGTGTACTTTACTAGTGTTTATAGCAACCCCTCAGTATTTGATACTAGTTCAGTTGCTAAGAGTAGTAACTCGAAACAGGAGTTGCAAAATAAACAGAGACTAGTTAAAGGCGAGGTGATGATGTGTGTTGGAAGTGATTCCAAGGTTGATAAGATCACCATGGCACACTCCCTTTACCTTCGGGATTAGTGTTGAACCTAAAATAAATGTTATTTGGTGTTCGCGTTGAGCATGAATATGATTGGATCATGTTTATTGCAATACGGTTATTCATTTAAGTCAAAGAATAATTCTTGTTCTATTTACATGAATAAAACCTTCTACGGTCATACACTCAACTAGATCATGACGGTGGGTGTTGCCGCACCCATCCATTTTTGTAGTAAATTGGTAGAAATTTATGTAATTGTGTGGAGACACACAGCTGGATCTAATGGGCAGTTTGTCATGAAGTTGCAATTCTTGCTTAACTCCAAGTATCACTTCTTTTAGCATGTGGTCAATCAATTCCAAACGACTCAATTAGAGGAAGGTAGACCAGAGAAAAATGTTAAGAGGAAAAGGACCAGATTACATATATATATATGTGTAATGGTAACTTCGCTCAAGCTGCTCATCGTTGCACCTGCCTATCTTGGCACACGCCATTTCCGTTACCCCATCCTCATGATGGCTGCAACACAAGCAATAATAACTGGACTATAATTTTTTACAGCAGACAAAAACTTCACAAATTTCATGTAAATAATACGTGGCTTGCACAGCCAGAACAGAAATCGTAAAATAATTTCAAAGACTAAAAATGGTATGCACAAACAAAGACTTGTGGTGAACTCGTACCTATACTATTGTTATCATCAATCAATGCTTTTCAGTGGAGTGCTTGAAGCACAACATGTGTAGCACAATCATCAGCGATGACACAGAATGGTGGTGGTTCTCTTCAGTGCCATCACATTCCTTAAAGATCCATCATGTGATGCATGCCATCTATTTTTCATACCCCATAAATTATCATGTTATTTTCAAATAAAGCAATCTCATCCACCAATTCCAGCTTCTATAGCTATCACTTCATCTATACTTTAGTTTTAGCTATGGATAGGAATTGGCGAGCACTAATTAAAGGAAGGTTCATCTATTGAAGAGAGGGCAGCAGACAGTTGTGAAATCTAGTAAAAAAATTTACCCACACTTTCAGAAATAAATACACAACCCTTCATCCTCTGCATCACATTTGGTGAGATAATTTGTGAAGTAAGCAGAATAGTAAAGTCAATGGAGCGGAGATTTTCCGGTAAAATGAAAGTGAATTTATAGTTGTATATCTCATATGTTGCTCTATAAGGTCCTAGACACAGTTGATGAAGTAGAAGGACCTGTTCCCTATGAACAGCAACATGCCTATTTAATTCGATGGAGTCTCGTATTCTCTCCTAAAATAACCTGACTAATCTCTAGTTTGGAGGTAGCCCTCATGGGTAGTTTCATCCACAATTATGTCACACAAGGGAAATAAATTTTTTTGAAATTCAAGATAGAATTTACAAAAAGTGTTAGATGCAATTTTGAATAACAGTATGACCAACTAAATAAGTTTTCCCCCTGTTCACTATCAAAGAAGTGGTCGAGCACCATTGGAGAAACATAAATATTTATTGGTAAAAAGGGATACCTCAGTTAGCTAGTCGTTGCAGATTTTGCAATTGGTAAAAGTTGAAGTCTTATCAAATCCCCTACACTGTCGAAAAGTCCGTCTTATGAAGAATCTGCAATGTATCTTTTTTAGGAGAAGGAACACAAAGCTGTAGATGAGATCTACTTAGATAATTCGAAATTTCGTAGTTCATGCATCAACTTCCAAATGGGTAAGGCGTAAATCTTCTAATCCAATAGAACGGAGCTGAAATACATCAACCCAGAGAACCTGTTTGTGAGCAGGAAGAACAGTATAAAAACAAATTCTAAATCAAGATAGAATTGGGGATAGAGGGGGTGTAGGATTAGGAAGGAAAAGGATCGGATTAAATTAGAGACCTAAGAATTACCCATGGCTGTCGCGCGATGGTTTGCAGAAGTATGGTGGGTGGAGAAGTAGCGTCCGCACCATGGGGATTATATGGGCGTGTGTGAATTAAAGAAAAGCATGAAAAGGCATTCGTAACTGACCTGCAATTATCATCAGGCGGCTCATCGATTGCTATTGATGGGCTCTGATTAGTTTGTCAATGAATTGACAGAGTTCAGTCGTCAGCCGGCTGTTCGCCACCCAGGCCAGCCACCACCATCGTGTAGCGTGACCGGCTACGCAACCCGATGGACCCCGTGCGGTCATTCGGAGAGGCGCCCCATCTCGGTCGAACTGGAAGACGCCGTCGGACGCATTTTGGTGCGTCCCTGAGGGCCGCCGCCATGAGACGAAGTCGCTCCCTCTGCCATGCGAGGGTTGGTGCTTCCTTTTTTTGAGAAATGTGAGGGTTGGTGCTTCTGTGCAAACGAAAAGGAGGAGTGACTGATAGAGGCCTTTTTCCTTGGCTATGCCGATACAGAGATAGCCCATTAGGCCCAATTTTACATTAGGCGTCCGAAATTGTCACCGGAGCAGCAGCCCGTGACAGAAACTGCTTGGTTGTAGCGAACTTAGCGAGCAGAGGTGGGATTAGAAGCAATCGGATGACCGAAAACACTCAAATCTCAAGATCCAATGGCTGGGAGGGCTAATGGCCTGAGAGGGCAGGAAAAGTGCTCAGTTATGATATATCTAAATATAAATGGTTTATTGAATCTCGATCGTAGTGATACACATATTCATAATATTGAAGCCAAAAGGTGCAAAGTTAATAGTGATAGTGCAACTTATTTGTGGCACTGCCCTTTAGGTCATATTGGTGTAAAGTGCATGAAGAAACTCCATGCTGATGGGCTTTTGGAATCATGTGATTATGAATCACTTGATGCTTGCGAACCATGCCTCATGGGCAAGATGACTAAGACTTCGTTCTCCCGAACAATGGAGCGAGCAAATGACTTATTGGAAATAATACATACTGATGTATGCGGTCCGATGACTGTTGAGGCTCGCGGCGGGTATCGTTATTTTCTGACCTTCATAGATGATTTGAGTAGATATGGGTGTATCTACTTGATGAAACACAAGTCTGAAACATTTGAAAAGTTCAAAGAATTTCAGAGTGAAGTGGAGAATCATCGTAACAAGAAAATAAAAGTTTCTACGATATGATCGTAGAGGTAAAATATTTGAGTTAACGAGTTGGCCTTCAGTTAAAACAATGTGAAATAGTTTCACTAGTCACACCACCTGGAACACCACAGTGTAATGGTGTGTCCGAACATCGTAACCGTACTTTATGAGATATGGTGCGATCTATGATGTTTCTTACCGATCTACCACTATTGTTTTGGAGTTATGCATTAGAGACAGCTACATTCACGTTAAATAGGGCACCATCTAAATCCGTGGAGATGACACCGTATGAACTGTGGTTTGGCGAGAAACCTAAGCTGTCATTTCTTAAAGTTTGGGACTGCGATGCTTATGTGAAAAAGTTTCAACATGATAAGCTCGAACCCAAATCGGAGAAGTAAATCTTCATAGGATACCCAAAAGAAACTGTTGGGTACACATTATATCACAGATCCGAAGGCAAGATATTCGTTGCTGAGAATGGATCCTTTCTAGAGAAGGAGTTTCTCTCGAAAGAAGTGAGTGGGAGGAAAGTAGAATTTGATGAGGTAATTGTACCTTCTCTCGAATTGGAAAGTAGCTCATCACTGAAATCAGTTCCAGTGATGCCTACACGAATTTGTGAGGAAGTTAATGATGATGATCATGAAACTTCAGATCAAGTTACTACTAAACCTCGTAGGTCAACCAGAGTAAGATAAGCACTAGAGTGGTGCGGTAATCCTGTTCTGGAAGTCATGTTACTAGACCATGACGAACCTGCGAACTATGAGGAAGCGATGATGAGCCCAGATTCCGCAAAATGGCTTGAGGCCATGAAATCTGAGATAGGATCCATGTATGAAAACAAAGTATGGACTTTGGTGGAATCGCTCGATGATCGGCAAGCCATTGAGAATAAATGGATCTAGGAAGACAGACACTGATGGTAGTGTTACTATCTACAAAGCTCGAATTGTCGCAAAAATATTTTCGATAAGTTCAAGATGTTGAATACAATGAGATTTTCTCACTTGTATCGATGCTTAAAAGTCTGTCTGAATCATGTTAGCAATTGCTGCATTTTATGAAATTTGGAAAATGGATGTCAAACCTGCATTCCTTAATGGATTTCTTAAAAGAAGAGTTGTATATGATGCAACCAGAAGGATTTGTTGATCCTAAAGGTGCTAACAAAGTGTGCAAAGCTCCAGCGATCCATCTATGGACTGGTGCAAGCATCTCGGAGTTGGAATATACGCTTTGATACGTTGATCAAAGCATATAGTTTTATACAGACTCACGGTGAAGCCTGTATTTACAAAAGTGAGTGGGAGCACTACAGCCTTTCTGATAAGTATATGTGAATGACATATTGTTGATCGGAAATAATGTAGAATTTTCTGGAAAGCATAAAGGAGTTTTTCAAAGAAAGACCTCGGTGAAGCTGCTTACATATTGAGCATTAAGATCTATAGACATAGATCAAGACGCTTGATAGGTTTTTTCAATGAGTACATACCTTGACAAGATTTTGAAGAAGTTCAAAATGGAATAGTCAAAGAAGGAGTTCTTGCCTGTGTTTCTAGGTGTGAAGTTGAGTAAGACTCAAAACCCGACCACGACAGAAAATAGAAAGAGAATGAAAAGTCATTCCCTATGCCTCAGTCATAGGTTCTATAAAGTATGCTATGCTATGTACCAGATCTATTGTATACCCTGCCCTAAGTTTGGCAAGGGAGTACAATAGTGATCTAGGAGTGGATCACTGGACATTGGTCAAAATTATCCTTAGAGGACTAAGGAAATATTTCTCGGTTATGGAGGTGATAAAGAGTTCGCTGTAAAGAGTTACGTCGATGCAAGCTTTGACACCGATCTGGATGACTCTAAGTCTCAATCTGGATACATATTGAAAGTGGGAGCATTTAGCTAGAGTAGCTCCGTACAGAGCATTGTAGACACAGAATATTTACAAAATACATACGGCTCTGAATGTGGCAGACCCGTTGACTAAACTTCTCTCACAAGCAAAACATGATCACACCTTAGTACTCTATGGGTGTTAATCAAATAGCGATGTGAACTAGATTATTGACTCTAGTAAACCATTTGGGTATTGGTCACATGACGATGTGAACTATGGGTGTTAATCACATGGTGATGTGAACTATTGGTGTTAAATCACATGGCGATGTGAACTAGATTATTGACTCTAGTGCAAGTGGGAGACTGAAGGAAATATGCCCTAGAGGCAATAATAAAATTATTATTTATTTCCTTATTTCATCATAAATGTTTATTATTCATGCTAGAATTGTATTAACTGGAAACTTGATACATGTGTGAATACATAGACAAAACAGAGTGTCATTAGTATGCCTCTACTTGACTAGCTCGTTGAATCAAACATGGTTAAGTTTCCTAGCCATAGACATGAGTTGTCATCTGATTAACAGGATCACATCATTAGAGAATGATGTGATTGACTTGACCCATTCCGTTAGCTTAGCATTTGATCGTTTAGTATATTGCTATTGCTTTCTTCATGACTTATACATGTTCCTATGACTATGAGATTATGAAACTCCTGAATACCAGAGGAACATTTTGTGTGCTACCAAACGTCATAACATAACTGGGTGATTATAAAGGTGCTCTACAAGTGTCTTTGATGGTACTTGTTGAGTTGGCATAGATCGAGATTAGGATTTGTCACTCCGATTGTCGGAGAGGTATCTCTGGGCCCTCTCGGTAATGCACGTCACTATAAGCCTTGCAAGCAATGTGACTAATTAGTTATGGGATGATGCATTACGGAATGAGTAAAGAGACTTGCCGGTAACGAGATTTAACTAGGTCTTGAGATACCGACGATCGAATCTCGGGTAAGTAACATACCGATGACAAAGGGAACAACGTATGTTGTTATGCGGTTTGACCGATAAAGATCTTCGTAGAATATGTAGGAGCCAATATGAGCATTGAGGTTCCGCTATTGGTTATTGACCGGAGATGAGTCTCGTTCATGTCTACATAGTTCTCGAACCCGTAGGATCCGCACGCTTAACATTCGGTGACGATCGGTATTATGAGTTTATGCGTTTTGATGTACCGAAGGTTGTTCGGAGTCCCCGATGAGATCAGGGACATGACGAGGAGTCTCGAAATGTTCGAGACGTAAAGATCTATATATTGGAAGGCTATATTCGGACATCGGAAAGGTTCTAAGTGGTTTGGGTATTTATCGGAGTACCAGAGAGTTACGGGAATTCGTCGGGGAGTATATGGGGCTTATTGGGCTTTAGGGGAGAGAGAGAGAGGGGCTGCCTAGGGCAGGCCGCACGCCCCCCAAGGCCTAGTCCGAATTGTACTAGAGGGAGGGGTTGCGCCCCCTCCTTCCTTCTCTTCTCTCTTCCCCTTCCTTCTCTCCTACTCCTACTACTTGGAAAGGGGAGAATCCTACTCCCGGTGGGAGTAGGACTCCCCAGGGCGCGCCATAGTAGAGGGACGGCCCTCCCCCTCCTCCACTCCTTGATATACGGGGGAGGGGGCACCCCATAGACATACAAGTTGATCATTGATCTCTTAGCCGTGTGTGGTGCCCCCCTCCACCATAATCCACCTCGGTCATATCGTTGTAGTGCTTAGGCGAAGCCCTGTGCCGGCAGCTTCATCATCACTGTCATCACGCCGTCGTGCTGACGAAACTCTCCCTCGACACTCTGTTGGATCGTGAGTTCGTGGGACGTCATCGAGCTGAACGTGTGCTGAACTCGGAGGTGCCATGCGTTCGGTACATGGATCGGTTGGATCGTGAAGATGTACGACTACATCAATCGCGTTGATAAAACGCTTCCGCTTACGGTCTACGAGGGTACATGGACAATACTCTCCCGCTCGTTGCTATGCATCACCATGATCTTGCGTGTGCGTAGGAATATTTTTGAAATTACTACGTTCCCCAACAGGTGGACTATTCATGATGGTCGTATTGCCTTTCTTGAGCCTATGGGCAGTTCTTCCATTCCCAGTGCATGCAATCCAGGGATCCGAGCATACCTGGAAACCCTCTTGATTATCCAAGTGACATGAACCTTGTTGTGTCTTCGGCATTTGGTTCTCTCAAGTACTCTAATCCAAACACCTTGACCACTATAGTAGGAAATATGACCATGGCTTTGAGACATGTGTGATATATCTCCACTTTTCCAAGCACTTTTGCCATTGTTTTACCCTCTAATTTTCATAATTTGGATAGGAACTAACCGGACTGACGTTGTTTTTAGCAGAATTGCTACAATGTTATTTTGCACAGAAAAATAAAAGTATATTAAGAAATTAAATAAAAATATGCCTCATTTTTTTCAAGGAAAAGGAGGGGAGCCAGAAGGTGGGGCCTAGGGGTGCCCAAGGCCACCACACAGCCCGGGCTCGTAACCCCCTGGCCGTGAGCTAAGGGCGCATGTGGCCCCTGGGGCACACCTCTTGATGCCCTTTGGCCTATATATGTTTAAACACTTGACGGAATTTATCATTTTTTATGTAGAACGTAGCCACTGTCATCGATGTTCTTCTCCCAAAGGGTTGTTTGGAGGTTGATAAAGCGAATTATTCTTCATCGTCATCACCAGTCACTTCTCCACCATCACTATCATTATCTCCTCGCTGATGTGTGAGTAATTTATAGGCACATGGGGTGGATGAGAATTGGATGAGATCCCTTATGTAATAAATGTCAGTCGTGTTAGGGTTTGATGCCTAGTGCCCTATATGTTCTAAGAACGACGTTGTCGTGACTTTACTATACTTAATGCTTGACATTAAGGCACGAGTGTTATGATTTCAGATCTGAACCGTTTAAACTTTTCATGAATATACATGTGTTATATATATATAAGTTGTATGCATGTGTTATAGTTCTAACCGAAGACCTCGAAGTGACAATAATCAGCGTACCAAAGGGAATGACTGTAATTTGAGGATTACATGTATTCATTGAGTGTTAATGCTTTGACCCGGTACATTTGGAAGGAGTACCTTAATTAAACTTAATTTTCATTAGGATCCTGCAAAAATGGAAGTGTGGGCAAAATATATTGTGCAAGTTCTTATTGCAAGAACGTACAACTACGTACAGAATACATGACTACATATGATTGATGAATTTAAGCTTTCTTATAGTTGCCATGTGTTATCACTATTACATAACTGATTCCATCCCTGTGATTTTCATTATCCATCTCCACACCTACGCTTTTGATCATTGTTTCTCTCTTAAAGTCACTTTTTCTCTTGGCAATTGTTGATAATTATTGGTTTAAACATTGTTCTATAATTCCACTAAAATCCATACATCGCATTTGCAACTAATAAATTCTCTCGAGCAAGTATTTGTTTCCAAGTGTGGTTGATTTGAGAACTTAGCTACTAAGACTTATAAATATTCTTTGGCTCCCCTTGCGTCAAATCAATAAATTTGGGTTGTGATTCTTCTCTCGAATACTGTTGTGACCTTCTATACTTGTGGGTTATCAAGACTATTTTCTTGCGCCGTTACCAGGAGCATATCTCTATTTATAAATTCACTTGGAGTAAACTTGTTTGTCTAAAGAAACTTGGAGAGTTGGAGCACACTTGTACTACCTCTTGAGCATGGGTTGGTTTTTCCTTGAAGAGAAAAGGGTGATGCAGCACAGTAGCATAGGTATGTCCCTCAGTTTTTGAGAACCAAGGTATCAATCCAGTAGGAGGTAACACACAAGTCACCTAGTACCTGCACAAACAAACAAGAACCTCGCAACCAACACGATAAAGGGTTTGTCAATCCCTTCACGGTCATTTACGAAAGTGAGATCTGATAGAGATAATAAGATAATTTTTTTGGTATTTTTATGATATAGATTGGAAAATAAAGATTGCAAAATAAACGGTAATAGAAATAGCAAATTGATATGAAAATAATATGATGGAAGATAGACCCGGGGGCCATAGGTTTCACTAGTGCCTTCTCTCAAGATAGCAAATTCTACGGTGGGTGAACAAATTATTGTCGAGCAATTGATAGGAAAGCGAATACTTATGAGAATATCTAGGCATGATCATGTATATAGGCATCACGTCCGCGACAAGTAGACCGAAAAGATTCTGCATCTACTACTATTACTCCACACATCGACCGCTATCCAGCATGCACCTAGAGTATTAAGTTCATAAGAACAGAGTAACACATTAGGCAAGATGACATGATGTAGAGGGATAACTCAAGCAATATGATATAAACCTCATCTTTTTATCCTCGATGGCAACAATACAATACGTGCCTTGCTGCCCCTGCTGTCACTGGGAAAGGACACCGCAAGATTGAACGCAAAGCTAAGCACTTCTCCCATTGCAAGAACGATCGATCTAGTAGGCCAAAACAAACTGATAATTCGAAGAGACTTGCAACGATATTTAAATCATGCATAAAAGATTTCAGAGAAGAATCAAATATTGTTCATAGATAATCTTGATCATAAACCCACAATTCATCGAATCTCGACAAACGCACCGCAAAAAGAATTACATCGAATAGATCTCCAAGAGAATCAAGGAGAACTTTGTATTGAAATCCAAAGAGAGAGAAGAAGCCATCTAGCTAATAACTATGGACTCGAAGGTCTGTGGTAAACTACTCACACATCATTGAAGAGGCTATGGTGTTGATGTAGAAGCCCTCCGTGATCAATTCCCCCTCCGGCGGAGCACCGGAAAAGGCCCCAAGATGGGATCTCACAGGTACAAAAGGTTGCGGCGATGGAAATAGGGTTTCGTGGTGCTCCTGGATGTTTTCGGGGTATATAGGTATATATAGGAGGAAGAAGTACGTCGGTGGAGCGGCGAGGGGCCCACGAGGGTAGGGGCGCGCCTACCCCCTGGACGCGCCCTCCTGCCTCGTGGCCTCCTCGCTTCTTTCTTGAAGTCCACTCCAAGTCTCTTGGATCACGTTTGTTCCAAAAATAGCTCTCCCGAAGGTTTCATTCCGTTTGATATTCCTTTTCTGCGAAACACTGAAATAGGAAAAAAAATAGCAATTTGCACTGGGCCTTTGGTTAGTAGGTTAGTCCCAAAAATAATATTAAAAGGTAAATTAAAGCCCATTAAACATCTAAAATAGATAATATAATAGCATGGAACGATAAAAACTAATAGATACGTTGGAGACGTATCAACTTGTTTGTTGAATTTATTATCCATCATGGAAAAAACTCAAGATCCTTAACCCAAGATCATTCCATCCAAGACAAGAAAAGGTACAACCTTATGTACTAGTGCAAATCTTGAATCACCTATTGTTTTGAGTTAACTTGTGAGACCACCACCACAACCACCTTCACATGCACATGCTTCACACTATGTTGTGTCACTTATAGTTGATTCTGTTTATGTTTCTAATGAAAATTATGATGATTCTTCGACTATGCTTGATAATATTGTTCCACTTGAAGATATTTTAGATGCTCATATTGCTAAAGCTAAAGAACTTGAGAATATTGAAAATCTTGAAATTATTCAAGCACTGGTCACAAACTATGTCATTATCATCAATCGATCACTACAGTTCTTCTAGTTCATTCCTATTCTCTGATCTTTGGAGCAACATTAATATGCTTGGATCTTGACGCCAACTGCTTAGTTATTGTTCTTAATTTTCCCTTATCTCTATTGTGTGCAACTTGTATGTTTCAATTGCAAATGAGTTGAGCAACAAACAAGAAACATGTCAAAGACATACACAGATATACTACTCCATCTTTATCAACTTATCTATTCTCTCGTGTCATGAGAAGCTTGAATATATTTTTCATCATCTGTCATCTTAATTGCATTGTATTGTACTTGCACCCTATCGATATGTTCTTCCTTTTACATTTCAAAATTGATTTGGACCGCTTGAAATACAAGTTAAAACAGAAATAATCAAGACTTCTCTTTGAGATGTAAAACTACAACTATACATAGTGAGGTCCTTGGTCCAACCTTTTTATTTGGGTAAACATAGGGAATGCAATTGACACTTTCACTTGCTAAAGGAATGATGAAAAGAATGTTGCGGATTTTAAATAAGAAATTGATTTTTTCAATAGTGAAATTCTTAAGGCCTAAAAAAACTTAACCCATAACAATGCACATGCATATTTGCTAGTCAATGAAAAAAGTGTGAAAAAATACGACCCCAAGACGGATGCTTGGAGCTACCATCGAGGATCGTTCCTAGGCGGTAAGCTTTTCAACTCCGCTCTTGTACGACTAGGGGTGCAGGATGGCGTCCCGCGTAGGCCTCCATATGAACGGCAATACAGATTGACCTAACTCACCATGACTCAATTATAACTAAATTGTCCACGTTTGTCTATGGAGCGGGGCGGATCGGCCGCTCCACTACACCCCTATGTACGTCACGGTAATCATCATCAGGCTAGGTCAATCTCTCATGTGGGGTATCTAATCCCAAATAGTTGTTCATATTTTTTTCGAAAAGGGGAACATAGCCCGGCCTCTATTGTTTTGCATATACTTGGTTTTTTTTTCAAATGGTTATGTGCATCATGATAATGCAGAGGCCGGAGTCATTCATCTTTTTCAAATATTTTCTTTAACTTTTAAGATATCTACATTTAAACGGGGTGTACGTCTGTCCAGTGGTCCACGGGCTACCTGCCATACAATTCCCATTGTCCTGATTGATGACTACTTCTCTAAAAATCCAACGTATTTTCATCCGAAAAAAAATCCAACACATTTTTTTAAAGCTTTTGATCGGTTCCTCATCAATTATGGCAATACGATGAACACAAAAAAATATAATACAAGGGAGAAGTATATTTTTCATCTCTTAACTCTTTCGAAAGTCTAGATGATCCCTCAACTTCAAAACCGACAAACCTTAGTCTCTCAACTCTTCAAACCGGGTAAGTTTAGTCCCTCGTCTCAGCAAAGCCGGTATTGCTGCTGACTCAGCATGGTTTTGACCAGTCTTCGCTGACGTGGCAAATTTTATCTCTCCTACTCATCCTATCCAAAGTTGAATCCTATCTACTCTTCCTGTGATCTCTCTCTAGTGGGCATTTGTTCGAGCAAGTGGCATGCGCGCCTGCTCTTTCGCCACTGGCATCACTTCATCACCCGGCTAGGCACCAACTAGGAGCACGCCGCCCGCACCACCTGCCGGACCTACATGCCTAGGCTGGTCGTCGACGATGGCCGATGGATCCCGGATCTCGGCCTTTCGACACGTTGACGATGGCCGCCGTCGTAGACGTTGCGGAGGCGCTTGTGTTCACCGGCTTCGTCCTCGTCGCTGATGCTCGAGTGGCGCGGTAACGTTCGCAAAATTGAGAGCCCGGCAGGCCGCTGGTCCGAAGGTGTGTAGGTGTGGTGAGATGCCGGCGAGGGCTCGCCGTTCTTGCGCACGCTGGTGGGTGCAGAGCATGACGAGCGGGTGCGCACCCACTTCTGCCTGTATTTGGCCACGCATTACGCCTCGGTGGTGCTCAGCGGACACGGCGGGCATGCCACTCAGCCTCCACGTCCGGGAAGGGAAGGACCCCGCGAGCCACAGATACACCATGTGTCATGTCCTTGTTCTGGGCCGCCACGACACGGCGAAGTGTGAGACGAACTCAGCTTCCGGTCGCAGCAGCTGAGCTGCGTCCTTCCAGTACATCCTTGAGGTAACGGTGGGGATGGTGGTGGTTGCGACATTGCAGATGGTCGGGGCCGTCCTTGGCTGGGCGCACGCCGCGTGTCATAGCCGGTGTCTTTTTTTTTTTTTTGAGGGAGTCATAGCCGGTGTCTAGCAGACTAGAAGTGGCTTCTACCACGAGGATGCCATGGCCGATGTGGTGCGCGGCTGTACTGGTGCAGTCACATGGTGAGGAGACGTGGCTGCAGTTCTGCCTCGGGCAGAGCTTTCAGATATAAAAGTATCTAGCTCCAGCTTAGGTGGTGTTTGGTTCTCTAGTCCTATGACTTTTTTAGTCTCAACTAAAAAGTCTCTAGTCCCTAAAAAGTCTTTTCATATTTGTTTTCAGAGACTAAAAAGTTCCTAGTCTCTTGCTAGAGGTTATTAAATAACCATGTTGCCCATAGTATATAGAAAAATAACAATCAAACAACAATATGGAATGGCGGGCCAATGGGTGCATAGAGAGGCATTGTTGAAAAAGTCTCAAAAACTCTTCTTGAGAGTCTTCTTCATTTAGTTCCAAATATCTAATTTAGTCCCTAAAAAGTCTCTCCCGTTTGTTAAAAAAGTCTTTAAAATGGACTTTTTCTAGTCCCTACACAAAAAAATGCCTGAAAACAAACACCCCCTTAAACACAAAGTGGTGTTTTCTTGATTGGTTAACTCTTGTGCGTACCCAAAAATCTGAGCTCTACCGGGTGATTGAAACCCTCTTCTCCCCTCGCCGGTCTTATTTTCATTTTGGTATTTCTTTCTCCCTGCTGGCAAATGGGACCCAATCACCTGTAAACTGACCTGTCAATATTTAGTCAAAACCATCTCCACATCACACGAAAACTACCCAAAATGGTACAAAGGATTAAAGTTATCCAGTTTGAAAAATTATTAAGGGACTAAATTTTGCTTGTTTTAAAGTTAAGGAACTATTTTTATACGTTCAAAAGAATTGAGGGACGAAAAATATCCTTCTCCTAAAATACAAATGCAACACTTATCCGAAGGATTTGTAGGTATCTTTTCTTTCAATAAAAAAAATCTAACTATACTACACATGGGATTTTTTTCATGGGAAGGTCTCTCACTCTCTTCTGGTGAGCCCATCCATGACTTGTAGAGAGCATGCATATTAGAGCATCTCCAACAGGCGCGCTAAATAGGCGTCGCGCCTCAAATATACTCAGTTTAGCGCGTGCAACCTGGCGGGTGGCTCCAGCGGGCGCGCAATAACCGTGCGCGCGGTATAAGGAGTTGGGCGCGTGACAGGAATCGCTATCTCGCGCGGTGTATTTGGGGCGCCCGCTTCCGCGCGCGGCACACTCGAGCGCTCGCGCTGCACTCTGTCTTCTCCGCCTCCAACACCCCGTGCGCGCCGGCGCCGGCGACCCGCACCCCATGGACGCACGCGCCGGCACCCCGCTCACCCCGTCCTATAGCCGCGACCTCCCCTCCCCCCGCCGCCGCCGCCGCCGCAAACCCTAGCCCGGGTGGCGTTGGCCTCGCCTCCGCCGGAGCTTCTCCGACCATCGGCCTCGCGCACGGCCTCTTCATGCTGTCGCGGATGACCTCGGCGGCGGGTGGCATCGCACCGGCGCCGGCCCGAGCCGCCGCCCCCTCCTCCTCAAAGCTCCCCAATGCGGCGCGGCCAAAGAAGGGCAAGACAACGGCGAAGAAAAACAAGGCGGCGGACGGCTTCGGCACCTCCAAGGCGAGGAGGAAGAAGCTTGCGGGGCGTGCGACGGGCGCGGCGGCTACCGAAGCGCCGGCGAGCTCACTCGTTGAGCCGGCGGCCGACGCGCACAACATGTTCGACGAAATGCCCCCAAGGTAAAAAAAATTCTAACATTTCATTTTTTTGTTATTTTTTGAATGCATTCACATATAGATAGCTTATTTGCATTGTTCAAAAAACTTTGTAGTCTCAATGATGATGCATACATGTCAACGATGGGTGTTGGCTCCAACAATTCGCATTGGTCTCAAACCAATGACATGTATTTCAAAAACCATGAGTTCGAGGTGGACGAGGAGGGTGAGGGCATTGTCGACGCACCGAAAGGAAGAGCGGGCAATTACACCAACGCCGATGACATCTTACTATGCAATACTTGGTTGCAAGTGTCGAGAGATCCATCCGTTGGAGGTGATCAAAGTAGAGATGCTTATTGGCTTCGGATGAAGGAACACTTTGATGTTCGCAACGTGAGTGGAATTGACCGCTCCGACCGATCACTTCGGTCCCGGTGGTCGACAATCAACTCAGATTATCAAAGGTGGGCGGCCTGTCAAAAGGCGGTTGACAAGTTGAACCCAAGTGGCACAAATGAGGACGATAGAGTAAGTGGCATTTCATACATGTTCATCATACTTGTTGTTGGTGCTAACTTGCTTTGTTTTCATGTAGTCCAACATTGCGCAAAACTTGTTCAAAGAAGAGGAGAGGAAAACCAAGAAGGGGAAGATCAAGAAAGGAAGGATATTTACTTTGCCTCATTGCTATGAAGTGTTGAAGGATGATGAGAAATGGAAGAAGTGTGAAGATTTGGATGATTTGCATTTGAGCAACAAATGGAAGCAAACAATTAAGTTGGATGATGATGAGGATGATGCATCAAGTGATGATGGCAAGAGAAGCCCCACACCCAACTCGGTTTCATACTCGAAGCCAAAGCGACCGGATGGGTGCAAGAAAGACAAAACCGAAAAGAAGAAGAGGAAAGGAGATGATGAGCTCAAAAATGCTATGAAAGCTATTGTGATGGCAAGAAAAGAAGCCAGCGAGGTGAGGAAAATGGCAAGGAACCAAGATGCCGCGGCCGAGGAGAGGAGGTTGGCGGCCGAGGAGAGGAGGGCGGCGGCCGAGGAGAGGAAGGTGGCTTTGGAGGAGAGGAAGGTGAGCAATGAGAAGCGAACAAGATTGTTGGAATGGGAGAAGCACTTGTTCTTCTTGGACACATCTATCCTCAATGAGGTGCAAAAGGAGTATGCCAATCTTGCCCGCGAAAAAGTCTTGATCCAAAAAAGAACCATGATTCGCGCAATGGGTGGCGGTGGCCTTGGCGCCATGGGTGGCGGTGGCCTCGGCGCCATGGGTGGCGGTGGCCTCGGAGCCATCGGTGGCATGGGTGGCTTCGGAGGTACCGTGGGCGGTGCAATGGGGGGCATGGCTGGCTTTGGAGCACCCCCCGACGCTATGGCCACCATGGGAGGCATGAGTTTTGCTTCTCTCATGGGAGGCATGGGTGCACCTCCGGCCGCCATGGGCGGAATGTCTTTCGATGTGCCTCCTCGCACACATTCTCATGAAGATGCCGTTGAAGATCTTGCCAACACCATCGGAGCTTCACGTGATGCGGTGCGCGATGAGGAGAGGGAGGAAGATTCATCTTCGGAGGCGGAAGAATCGTCTTCCGAAGATGAGGACGAAGACGAGGACGAGGAATGATGTGTCTTTCATTTGTGTATTGAACTTGATTTGCATTTTGAATTTGGTTGGATGAACTTGTGGGCATAAACTTTTCTTCATCAACTTGTTTGTGTGAAATTTTATATATCATGTTCATTGTATTTTGAATGTTTCATCGACTTCATTTTGTGTTCAAAATGCCATATGCAATGCACCGGCGAGTCGCGCGCGCTGCATTTTAGCGCGGTTGCTAGAGCCAGCGCTGCGCGTCGCGTCAAACCAAGCGATGGGCGCGCGGCAAATCAGTTTTTTGCGCGCGGCGCGTTCGACGTCTGTTGGAGATGCTCTTAGTCTATGCATGCATGCCTACCCGCCAAGTTTGACCAGCAGTCAGCATCTAGGATTTTGACTATGTTTTGACCAGTGCTTGCCTCGCCAGGCTTGCTGCCAAAATGTTCCCATCGTCGTCTTTTTCGTCGTCCAGTACACCAATTGGCAATGGGCAATGAGCATATATCTCCTCGTGCATGGCATGACTGATGGCCACAGAATTCCCATCATCGTCTCAACCAATCAAATCAAATGTACCAATGGATATATATGTGCCCGGCTGTTCATGGAAGAGGCCCCCAACCGAAGTGAGAGACCGGTCACTTCCGCCGGAGCACCATGAGCACTCCACCCTCGGCATATGCCTTCCCCGTCCTCCTCCTCCTCCTCCTCCTCGGCGGAGCGGTCATCGCCTCCACCAAGAATAACAAAGACTGCCACCCAAGCGATAAGGCCGCGCTTCTCGTTGTCAAGTCTGCCTTCGGCAACCAGAGCCACTTCGCCTCGTGGACTCCTTCCACCCCGTGCTGCGAACGGCACGACGCCACTTGCAACGACGCCGGTCACGTCATCTCCCTCCTCTTCTTCGTGGATTTCACCCTTACGGGCACCATCCCGGACGCCATGTCCGGCCTCATCGAGCTTCTCGTCCTCAACCTCTATTACCTCACGGCCATCTCCGGCCATATCCCCAAGGGAATCGCCAAGCTATCCAAACTCACCTCGCTCAGCATCTCTCTCACCTCTGTTTCAGGCCCCGTTCCGTCCTTCCTGGGCGCACTGACCAAGCTCGGAGTGATAGATCCTATGGATCGTGGTAGGCTAGATCTTTCCGGTAACCTACCTTCCTTGGGTGCGGATGAGCTCGATCCAAAGCCGGCCATGGTGATGTAGGGGCCGGTGATCGCAGAGGGATCGAGATGGAGAGGTGGCAGTGGTGCTTCCCATGAGCACTGCGATTGCCCTAGATCGAAAGGGGATATCAGTGGGGAGTCTGGCGGCGCGGTGAACCTCGTACCGTGCGCCCCGGCCCCCACCTCTTTATATATCGCAGGTCATAGGGGCCCACCAACCATAGAACGGTTGGGCGCCCCCGATCAGGGCGCGAATAGATCAGGGCCCGATGGGCCGTTGAGCCCATTCGGTGGAGAGATCAACCTAACATTCTCCCCCTTGATCTCAACTTTTACTTTAACCTTATACTTTCTAGTTTATTTGTTTCATCACATATTGGTACATAGAGCATGTTTCATCATCACAGCTTAATTGCCGTTAGAATCATACAGCTGCAACATACGTTATGATCAGAAGCAAATTCTGTTCCTTTTGGGCCTATCCAGGAATTATAAGGCTTTCCCTTAAACCCATGACGGCTATGTATTCCTTGAACACATTGGGTGGTAAGCCTTTCGTTAGCGGATCCACAAGCATATCCTTTGTTCTTATATGCTCGAGACTTATAGTTTGATCCTGGATTTTATTTTTCACAACATAATACCTTATCTCTATTGTTTTGGCAGCATTACTCGACTTGTTGTTGTGAGCGTAAAATACTGCGGGTTGGTTGTCACAGTACATCTTTAGTGGTTTGTGAATACAATCTACCACTTTCAAGTCGGGTACAAATTTCTTTAGCCATATCGCCTGCCCCGTGGCTTCGAAGCATGCTATAAATTCTGCATACATCGTGGATGATGCAACTATTGAGTGCTTGGAGCTTTTCCACGAAATAGCTCCCCCAGCGAGAGTGAAGACGTATCCTGGCGTGGATTTTCTATCATCTCTGTCCCCCGCAAAATCTGCGTTTGAATACCCTTTTATCTCTAGGGAATCACTTCTCCTGTATATTATCATGTAGTCCTTCGTGCCTTGCGCATAACACAATGCTTTCTTTACCATCTTTCAGTGCTCCATGCCTGGATTCTCTTGATATCTACCGAGTACCCCGGTGATAAAAGCTAAGTCAGGGCGAGTGCACACTTGTGCATACTGTAAGCTGCCAACTGCCGAAGCATATGGTACTGCTTTCATTTGATCGATCTCGTACTGGTTCTTGGGACATTGGAATTTCCCAAAACTATCGCCCTTGGCTATAGGAGCAGGTGTGGCTTTACTCGCATGCATATTATACTTTTTAAGAACCTTTTCTAAATATGCTTTCTGCGATAGTCCTAAGACTCCATTGTTCCTATCTCAGTGAATTTCTATGCCCAAAACATGATGCTTCACCAAGATCTGTTATGTCAAAATTTGAGGATAAGTATTTCTTTGTTTCTTGTAGTAGACGAACATCACTGCTAGCAAGCAGGATATCATCCACATACAAGATTAGGAAAATATATTTCCCATTTTTAAATTTTGCATAAATGCAATTATCCTCAATGTTTTCTTTAAATCCAAAACTTTTAATCGTTTGATTAAACTTTAGATACCACTGCCGAGAGGCTTGTCTTAATCCATAAATGGATTTCTTTAGGCGGCATCCCATATTTTCCTTGCCTTCCATGATAAAACCCTTAGGCTGTTTCATGTAGACATTTTCTTTTAAATCACCATTCAGAAATGCCGTCTTAACATTCATTTGATGTAACTCTAAATCAAAATGAGCAACTAATGCCATTATGATTCTGAAGGAATCCTTCCATGAGACTGGAGAAAATATCTCATTGTAATCTATCCCTTCTCTTTGTGTAAATCCTTTTGCCACGAGTCGTGCTTTATACTTTTCTATATTCCCTTTAGAGTCATACTTAATTTTGTAGACCCATTTACAGCCTACTGTTTTGGCTCCTTTAGGAATTTCCTCTAAGTCCCAAACATCTTTGGAACTCATCGATTTCATCTCGTCTTCCATTGCCTTCATCCACATTGATGAATGAGGGCTTCTCATGGCTTCTTCATATGAGGTGGGATCTTTTTCCATATGAACCATTTCTGTGTTATAAACTTTAAAGTCAGTAGAAACAGCTGACTTTCTTGGACTTGTAGACCTTCTAAGGGCCTCAGTTTCTGGCACGTTCTGTGCCTCAACTTCTAGCACTTCTTCTAAAATTTGCTGTTGCACATCCCTTTCATGCTCAACAACGGGTTCAGTCGGCTCCTGACGGACAGGTTCCGGGTCTACCCCCATAGTTGTCATGGGTGGAGTTGCAACCGGTAGTGAGAAAAATGGCTCATGAATCATCGGATTAGGTGCATGCACCCTCTTCTCCTCAAGATCAATTTTCGAGCTACCAACCTCCCCCTCATCATTTCGTCCTCAAAGAAGGCTGCATGTCTCGTTTCTACAAACTTTGTATATCTATCTGGGAAGTAGAAACGAAAACCTTTTGATCTGTCTGGATAGCCAATGAAGTGGCAACTTAATGTTTTGGGATCTAACTTTGCAATGTTTGGATTAAACATTTTGGCCTCAGCAAGACACCCCCACACCCTGAAGTGATGTAGGGAGGGCACCCTTCCTGTCCATAGCTCGTACGGTGTTTTGGGCACCGACTTGCTTGGTACTCTATTGAGAATGTGAATGGCGGTTTTAAGCGCCTCCATCCATAATCCCAATGGCAAGTTGGAATAACTCATCATGCTGCGCACCATATCCATAAGTGTACGGTTGCACCTTTCAGCTACCCCATTTTGCTGAGGTTCACCCGGCATTGAATACTGGGCGACTATGCCAGTCTCCTGTAAGAACTTTGCAAAAGGTTCAGGGACTTGGCCATATGGAGTGTGCCGACCATAGTACTCTCCCCCACGGTCGGACCTTACTATCTTTATTCTTTTATCATGTTGATTTTCAACTTCAGCTTTGAATATTTTAAATTTATCCAACGCTTCAGATCTTTCTTTGATTGGATAAATATAACCATAGCGAGAGTAATCATCTGTGAATGTTATGAACGAGTCATATCCATCCACACTTTTCACCGGAAATGGTCCACAAATGTCGGTGTGGATGATTTCTAGTGTGCTTGTGCTATGGATTGCACCTTTTTTGATTTTTTATATACTTTCCTTTAATGCAATCTACACATTGTTCTAAGTCTAAGAATTCTAACTGTGGAAGAATTTCACTTTTGACTAATCTTTCTATTCTCCCCTTCGAAATATGGCCCAAGCGACAGTGCCATAATTTCGATGAGTCGAATGTTCTCTTTCTTTTCTTTCGTTCTTTATCCGACGCGGAAACATGTTCATTCACATTGCATACATAATGCACTTTTTCACGAAGTGATAACAGATAAAGCTCATCATGTAGCAAAGCATTACCAACATAAGCATTATTATACCAGATGGCACACTTGCCATGTCCAAAATAACACTCATAATTTTCTTTGTCCAAACATGAAACGCTAATTAAGTTTCTATTACATGAAGGAACATAAAGAACATCTCTAAGTAGAAGCTTGAATCCATCAGCTAACTCCAAGGAGATGTCGCCGACAGCATCAACTTCCGCTTTTATTCCATTGGCTACTTCAATGCCTCCTTCTCTTCTTAGCGTAGTCCGGGTCGAATGGAATCCCTGTAAGCAATTTGCAACACGAACAGTTGCCCCTGAGTCAATCCACCAAGCAGATTTCGAAAACTGTGTGTACAAGGATTCATTAACTAAGGAAACAATGTTGTTACCTTGCTTTGCCATTAAGGACTTCAGCCAAACAGGGCAGTCTTTCTTGTAATGCCCGGTCTGCTTACAGTGGAGACAAGTGTCTTTGTCCACTGGGAAAGACTATTGCTGACGCTGATGCTGATGGGGAGCTTTTCCTTGTGGCTTTGAAGGAGAACTTTTGTTGTTTTGATTGTAGTTCTTTTTCTTGTGGTCCTTCACATAGTTGAGTGTTCCACCATGTGAAGCTTTTAGTCTGTCCTCTTCTTGAACACACATAACAATTGTCTTTTCTATGTCCCATGTTCCAGATGACATATTATAATTCATAACAAAAGTTTCAAACTCCTTTGGCAGTGAAGAGCTTTGGTTTGATCTCCAGATCCTCATCCATGGGCTTTAACTTTGCTGCCATATTGCTCATCCTCAGGATGTGCTCTTTTATTCTACCACCTGTGTATTGTTCTGTCACAAGTTGTTTTAACACCTGGGTGGCATATATCTTTGAAGAGCCAGTGAACTGGCTCTTTATCTTTGTCAGCAACTCTGCTGCTGAAGTGCACTCTGCAATGGAGCCCACAATGGTGCTCTCAATTGTATTCTTTATAAAGGCCATGCATTTTTTATTTGCATTGACCCACTTTTGATTGTCTATGATGTAGGACATCTTCAAAGGAGCATAATCCGCCCCTCTTTTTATCCCATGCAGCATCATCAGTAGTCTCTCTTACCGGCTCTGTAGGTCTGACCGGCTGTGGTTCATCCAGAACCCAGTCCAGATCAGCACAAACAAATGCCAGTTCAACTTTCTTCCTCCACTCAGTGTCGTTGTCACCTCTGAGTGTCGGAACTTCTTTTAGGCAACTCATCAAGTGAAAGCCTCCTGAAATCACAATTTAAGTGACATCAATATAACAATCATATGCATTAATCTAACGTTGGTCAAATTAAACATATAATTGTCTATGCAATTAGATCTATATTACCGTTGGGCAAAATACTAGAAATAAATGCACCTTTAAATTTCAATAATAAAACATGATCATGTTATTAAACAACGTTGGTCATAAAAAATAACATAATCATATTTATTTTAATAATCACTTTAACATGCTCTTAAAAACTTAATACTATATAAACTTTTATTTTCTATGTAAAAGAGCATTAATTATTTATATACGCAGCGGAAAAACATGAATAAAAATTTACGAACTTTTTAATCTTTACAGAAACTTTTCTTTTACAAAATAAAAGTTCATGAACTTTTTTATTTTCTTTATAAAAAATTCATGAACATTTCTTTTCTGAGAATTTCCTGTTATCATTTTCAGGAATTTTTACTGTATACTTTTCTATTTTCTAAACAAAATTTTCGTTGGAAAAAATTACACAGAAAAAACTATTGTAAATCTGCCCAAAATATGGACAAAAGCACTGGAAAATTATATACAGAAAACAGCAGCTGAGCCCCTGCGTCGGTCTGGCGCGCGAGGCCTGCAGCGAAGGAAAGCGGCCCACGGCCTGCTCTCTGAGCCGCTCGCAGCCTGCTCAGCGCGTCAGCCAACCAGAGCCCAGCCGCACGAGTCCACTTTCGGCCCAGTGGCCCATCCCAGCGCTAGGGTTTGCATCATAGCCGTCGGATTGGATCTGACGGCCACGCGTTCGTTGCGGGCGAACAAAACCGACCGAAACGGCAGGGGCGAGGGGAAACCCTATCCATTTCCTCCCCTCACGCACCGCTCGTCTCTCTTTATTCTCCCCGGGCGTTGCTGTCCCGTTCACCGGGCCGCCACGGTACTAGGCCGGCCGCCGGCCACCGGAGACGGGGCTGATAGCCACCGCTCCCTCGAGCTCTCCTCCCTCCCCCTTTTTCTCTTTGCGTGAGCCTCCTGTGGCAGAGAGAGAGAGAGAGAGGAGCCCGTCTCCGATCTGTCTCCTCGCCCGGTCTGTGATGCAGCGGGGTCGGGGCTCCGCCGGCCGCCGGCGACGACAACGCGCCACCGCGTCGCCCGAGCACTCTTTTCCCCTTCTTTTCTTTTTACTGTCTCCATCCACCACCTTCCCACAGAGAGAAAGAGAGGCAACTGCCGCACGACGGCGACCTAGATGGACGGAGCGGCTGCGCCCCTGCCGACCCCTTCGCCGGTCGTGCGTTCCCCTTGTGGTGAGCGCACCGCTGTCGAATGGATCGGTGGTGGTGATCTTTGCCCCTGAAAAGGGGTCGTGTTCTTCTTCTCGATGCCTCGGCTTGCCGATGCGCATCGAGATCGATAGGAACAACGCGGCCTTGTGGCAACGCTACTTTTTCCGTTTCCTTGAAGGATTCGTTCTTTGCCCTGTCTAGGGTTCTTGGGGGAGGGGATCTCTATTTCTTTCTCTGTTTTATCTTTTTTACCGAAAAACATCTAACCAAGATGGCCTCATACCATTGATAGATCCTATGGATCGTGGTAGGCTAGATCTTTCCGGTAACCTACCTTCCTTGGGTGCGGATGAGCTCGATCCAGAGCCGTCCATGGTGATGTAGGGGCCGGTGATCGCAGAGGGATCGAGATGGAGAGGTGGCAGTGGTGCTTCCCGTGAGCACTGTGATTGCCCTAGATTGGAAAGGAATATCTGTGGGAAGTCTGGCGGCGCGGTGAACCTCGTACCGTGCGTCCCGGCCCCCACCTCTTTATATATCGCAGGTCACAGGGGCCCACTAACCATAGAACGGTTGGGCGCCCCCCGATCAAGGCGTGAATAGATCAGGGCCCGATGGGCCGTTGAGTCCACTCGATGGAGAGATCAACCTAATACAGAGAACTCACCCTCTCCTCCAACTTCCTCTCCGGCACCATCCCGGCGGCGCTCGGGGGCCTCCGTTACTTAGACTCCATCGACCTCAGAAACAACAGCCTCACAGGCACCATCCCGCCACTCTTCTCCAAATCCACTCTTCTCCCAGTCCTTTTGCTCTCCGACAACCACCTCTCCGGCTCCATCCCGGCCGAGTTCGCTGCAGTCGGCTTCCTGCAAGTCGACCTCTCCCACAACGCTCTCACCGGCGACGCGTCCGTGTTCTTCGGCAGGACAAAGGAGCTGCAAAGCATTGACCTGTCCCACAACGCCCTCAGCTTCGACCTCTCCGGCGTGGAGTTCCCGGAGGAGATGCAAGCCATGGATGCGAGCCACAACGCCATCCGCGGCGGCATCCCAGCGCAGGTGGCGAATGTAACGAACCTGCGGCAGTTCAACGTGAGCTACAACAAGCTGTGCGGCCAGGTTCCGGCCGCCTTGGCGAGGTTGGATGTCTACAACTTCCAGCACAACAAGTGCCTCTGCGGCGCCCCACTCCCAAATCCATGCAAGAAATAATTTAAGCATCGTTTATGTCAACGGATGCCAGACCAGATGTATTTATGTAATCTTTGGCTGAAATAAAGCCAAACGCATATGCGATTTTAGTAGCTCTTGTTCCGTCTATTTATCTTTGAACTCTGCTACAAGGCACACACATTTGTTGAGATAAGAATGGAGTCTAAAATAAACCTCAACTCTGCTACAAGGCACACACGTTTGTTGAGATAAGAATGAAGTCTAAAATAAACTTTGAGGTTGTAGGTACCGACGCAAATAAATCCTCTCCTCTAAGGTGCTCGAAGATGCTCCAGCTCCTCAGAAAATAGCGCTAGTACAGAGATGTTCGGCAGACAGCTCTGCTCCCTATTCATGTGGAGCTGGGCAGGGGACCAGGAACGAGCGAGTTGGCATGGGCACGCGGACCGTTTTCACTTAGGCCCCTATTTGGTTCTAAATAAGTCATCAACTTATAAATCGAAAAGTGCAAAAGGTGATTTATTTTGTCAAACAGACCTAACTTATAAGTCACGCCAACTTATAAGTCATAAGTTGCTTCACCCAGCTTAAAACTTATAAGTCATCCCCTTTTGCATGAGTCCCACCATCTTTACATAAAAAAACAAGGTGGGAGGGTGTGCTCAGGTGATTTATAAGTCAGGTGATAACCAAACAGACATGACTTATAAGTCACTGGTTTTAAGTCACCTGACTTATTGAAACCAAACAGGTCCTTAGCGGTTTCTCAAAAAACTTAGCGGTGGCAGTTTCTTCGTAAATCTTATCAACTCCTTGATATAAGGATCTGAGATCTCAGAAATAGCAGCTCCACATTTCTCACCAGTAACCAGCTCCACTCCCCGTTTTCTACTCCACGGAATTTACCTGTTCGGTGTCTCCACCAACTCCAGGAGTGGAGTTGAGGAGCGGAGAGCATCCAAACACGCCCTAAATCTCTGAATTTGATACCCTGTATTTACACATCCCAGGCAATCCCGGCCTTGCATGAGTAAAATATTGTTTAGTCTAATAAGAAATGCACAATCCCAGCCGGGATTGATTGTTACTCTTGGTGACTACATTGTCGTACTTGTCATCTCTATCTTCTATCCCGAGTCTTGTGAGACAGCGTCAGTTTGCATCGATTGCATCGATGGCACTGCCAAGCAACTACACGGCCCGGCACAACCAAAAAATGGCCCCGATCGGAATCGAGCCATCCAGCGTGAACTGCCTCCGGAGAAACAGGATCGTCACGAGGCGGAAAGAAAGCAACCGCGGGTTCCCTTTGCGAGCCGCCAGCGCCGCTCCTGGTTCCCTCTCTCTCCGTCAGCCGCTCCGGCGGCGGGAGAAAGGGGGGACCTCATTTGTGTGTTGAATGGGTTCTCAATAGGGTTAAGATTGAGGGAGTTGCCGCCGAGGCTGCTGCGGCGCAGTCGTGTCTCCATTCTCGTTAAGGCAGGGCTCTTGCCTTCGTTTAGGAGCCAACAGGGTAAGGGATCCCCGGATCTCATCAAGGTCGCGGGCTATGGTGTCTGGAGGTCAACCGGTACTGGCTTGGTTGGTCCTCGGATGGGTGATGATTGTGTGGAGACAGAGATTCTTCTTCCTCATCGTCGGTATGATTTCATGTTGCGTCTCTTCCTCCTTCTTTGTGATGCTATTGGAGGGATATCCTGGTTTGCTCGAGTAGTTGGCGCGACTGCAGCGTCGGAACTGGATTCAAGTTCTCTTCCATCTGGAAGGGGCACATACATCGATACTCAAAGCCGCAGATGGCGAAGGCTAGTGCAGGCGTGTTGGATGCATATGTATGTCCATATCTTTTCGGTGCGGGAGTGAAGAAAAGGAGGAGCAGCGCGGCGACGATTATATCATAATTGAAGATGATGGTCTGCTTAGGTCTAATTGCAGATGCGTGTGTTGCAGAGGTCTTATCGTACGTTTTAGGGATGATGACATAGAGCTCCAGAGATCTTTGTATTTTACTGATTGTTTTAGGGCGCCCTTTATTATTTTGATATTTGTTCATGTGTTAGAGTGCACTTGTATGGATTAAGGACTTTGTATTATTTTATTATTTGAATACAAGCATATTTTCTCAAAAAAAAACTACACGCCCCGGCAAGAACCCGACGGGCCTGCCCTGGAGTGGGGAACACGACCCGGGCGCCAGCTATATGGTGGTAACCCTACAAAAAAAGCTATATGGGTGGTTCGGCCGAACCTATTCACCACGGAAGCCTTTCACATGCATGAAAAATATCACGTACTAGCACTGCTAATGTAGCGAACCAACCTCTGGTTGAGATGGTTAGGTGGACAGTGGTATCCCCAACCCACCAAGGTTCAAATCCTGATGACTTCGTAAAATCTCAAGATGATATGCCGGCTCAGTCTTTCGAAGGTGCTCATAAGGATAGGGTGTGCGTGTGTGCTAATGTAAGGATTAGTAGTTGAAAGAAATTAAATAAAGTGGCTTCCGCCAAACATGTTAGGAGGTTTCAAAGCCTTCCGCTAATGCAAAGGAAAAAAACAGTGAGCAACGACTTTTCGCGCTCCATACTGAGAGAAATGAGGGATACGTAGTGGCTTCTAATTAACCAGATGATTGTCAGAACTCCCACAAAGTTCCCCCTTATTTGGATCCAGTTTGCGGAAAACCGAACATCCAGACATCCATTCTTAATTTCACTTGAATCTCGTTCAGTTCTGCTTGCAGGCAATGTTGATTGCCAATTGTGCATTTTATCTCAAAACTAAATGTACTAAACTGCCCTTTTAACCAAAGGGGCAAGTTGTAATCTTCACCATGATATACACCGTAAGTCGTAAACTTTCTTATCTTAAGGGGTGTACAAAAGAATAACTCTCACGGACATCAATAAACCTACACGCGCGGACGATTATGGAGGTTTTACTTAATCTTTCCGACTAGTCTCATCCACAACTTTCAATCCCAAGCACTCACATTAGCCAGTCCGTTGATCCCGTGAACCTAGCATTGCTCGTGGTGACATACTAGCATCGAAAATCATGATTTAACCTCTAAGAACAGCCAGAGTACTGGTGTACTACATACTCACTCAGATTCAAAAAATAACTGGAGTTCTAAGTTTGTCCAAAGGCAATCACGGCTCTCGCGGCCTCGTCGACCCTGCGAGCGATCGGCCGCGCCCCTCTGTGCCTCCTCCCTGAGCCCTCCCCCTTCCCTCCCTCCTTGCCGCCGTTGCTGGCATTCGGCGCTGGCGGTGGAGGCCGCTGGATATTCCCCTCTCGGGTTGCGCTGACGCGGGGCGGGGCGGCTCCGCGAGGTGCTCCTAGGCGGCGGCGGGGCTCTCCGGCGTGGTGATGGGCGATCTACTAGGCGGCGGCGGGGCTCTCCAGCGTGGTGATGGGCGATCTACTGGGCGGCGGCGGGGCTCTCCGGCTTGGTGTGGTCGATCTACTGGGCGGCGGCGCTGCCGTTGGCGGCGGAGTGACGCGGCGGCGTGATCTGGCGATGCCCGCTGGGCCCAGATCTAGGCCCTTCGGGCCCCATCTGGGTCTGAGCGGGCCGGCGACGGGGAGGGTCGTTTGCGTGGCTTCCGGGAGGCGGGAAGCGTTGATGGGCGGGTGGCTGTTGGCGGTGCTGGTGCCGCCCTGCTGCAGCGTGGCCGGCGGGGCTTTGCGGGCCTGATTTGGGCCTGGCCGGGCCAGGGGTGACCCGGTATGCACTGTTGCCGCGTACGGACTGCGACCGCGACGGTGTCGGAGGCACGGGCCTCCCGCACGACGGCGGTGGAGATAGTTCTCTCTCGCGCGACTTCGATGTTGCTGCTCCTGTCACCTGGTGCATCTCTCTCTATGCTCTTGGTCTCGTGGTGGTGATCTCAGCGAGGCGGCGTGGGTGACGTCAAGACCGTTGTGGTGCATGCTGGCGGGCGGTGAGGGGGCTGGTCGGCTTCGACCCGGTTGGACTGTGGGGTTTGGAGTGCGGGAGAAATCTCTTGCCGGCTCTTCCGGCTCCGATGTGGTGACATCTACAGGTGCCGCCATCCCTTCCTGAAGGGTGTTGAAGGTATCCATGCCTCACTCCGTTTCGCGTGTTAGAAGAAACTCTAGGACACTTTCGGGCAGCAGCGTCGTTGAGGTCGCATCCCTTTTTGGAGGTGTTGCTTGGTACACGGTAGATCGAAGTCTTGGTCTGTGGTAGGTCGATTCCGAAGGGCGCAGCGTTCACGGGTTATCCGTACTTTGTCGAGTTGCCGTTGTTGGCATTTCTTTCTTCTTCTTTATTCTTTCTCTTTTCTTTTGGCTTGTTGTGCTTCTCGCCCAAGCAATTGCTATGTGATCGGTGTTGGTTCCTTTGTAATACAAAGGCAGGGAAATCCCTTTTTAGGTAAGTTTGTCCAAGTTGGACCAACTCTATAGAAAAATTTCCTATGATTTACAACACCAAATACAGAACAATACGAAAATATATGGCATAAAGAATTTCAAGAGACTAATTTCATGTTCTAGATGATAACATATTTTTCTATCAACTGGAACAAACTTAAACAAGTTCGACTTGAGACAAATCGAGAACTTCAATTATCCAATTATGGAATGAAGGTGGTACAAATCAACTGCATCTTGCAAAGTAACTCATTTCGTCATCGGTCATCAGATTTGCATGATCTGTTAATCGACAGAATGCCTTAAGCAGACGACACCAAAAATTAAGCTGCATAGCCCAATTGAGATCCACAATAGACAGGGAAATGACTAGCACAATGCGGTACAGAGTCCGATTGTTCATGCGTCTCTATATACAGACTTATTTAGTGACAGAAACGTCCACAATACAGCTAACTACGTATCATACACCAGGCGAACAGTCTGACAGAGCCAAGCTTCTCGTTTGGCAGCCTACGGAAGAACGGTTCTCACCACCTTCCTGTCCACCCCAAAAGACTGCATCATGGCGAAGAGTTGGTTAGTTAAGATGCATTATCATATACAGTTCAGAAGGTTACTCGAAGCTAAATTGGAACTGTCAAGTCTACTCCATTGTCAAATGAGGTATGATCTCAGTAAGGCACTTGGAATAATAGTGTGATTTCACATTTTGAAAATATGACATACATGAATCGGTTCTATATGAAAAATAATACTGAAGCATATCATCATTGGCATCTGCTTACCTCCAGACCGCAGTCATTGACATATACATTCTTGAACAGCTCGGACGTATCTGGCATCGGGCTTTCCTGCAGGTATTGAATTGTACAAGGCACCTCATGAGCACAATTATTTCAAATAAATTGAATAACTTTTAAGACATCAGACGTGTAGCTGCATTTCATACCTTTGCTTTGGCAATTGCAGTGTCAACTTCCTTCCTGATTTCCTTCTCCATGTCCTAGAAGAAAGAATAGATTGTCACAGTGAAAAAAAGAGCATGCAGCTACTTAAGATTTTCTGCATTGTGCAATCCACCAAAACAGATACTATGAGATATCATTCTAGGTCATATGCTTTCTGATACTTAATTTTTTCTAGTTACAGTGCCATACCTTGAGCTCCTGGACTGTTGCCAAGTCATGGGTCAATAATAGCTTTCTGACCCGCTCAATTGGATCACGCTCCTGTTATATCATGACAAACAACTAAGCTCAGAAGGTCAATCTTTGGTAGAACACAAAATTCAAGCAGAGAGTTGCCAGCAATCTTGACCTGTCTTATTCCTGCAATCTCATCTCTAGTGCGGTAAGTGCTGCCTGGATCTGACATAGAATGACCATGGTATCTGTATGTGTCCATCTCAAGAATCTAAAACACCAGGAGAATACACAAAAACATGTTACCCAGTAGCTATCTTCCAAAATATAATCTACAGGGAAAAAGTTACTACAACATGTAACATCGCATTTTATAACCAGAATGAAAATTCTATCATGCTCTTTTAATGGCCAATTGAGAAACTAGACAATTAGAAGTACACTGAGTATGATTACACTTGGTACACAAGATCGCAGGTGCAAAATCAGCACTTCCCAGGGAAGGGGGAGATTCACTAACATAAAAGCACGAGAAGCCAGACAAACAATCAACAACTTGTAACATGGGTGAACTTTCCTCTCTTTTTGTTTTGTTCATGGTGACCAAATATAGAGTGATCCACTATAATAGACAGTGTGCATATCTGTGGTTCATTCTTTAAAATCCATATAAATCATAACAGGTAGAAAAAACAGAAACACCTCCCCTAGCCATGCAAAACCAATTTGATGGATCTCACAAGTACAAAAACTACACAAGGGTACGCCCCCCCCCCCCCCCCCCCCCCCCCCAGAAGCTAAATGAACAACAATACAGTGTGAACAATAACAAAAATGGCATGCTCTTAATGTGTCAACTAGCTATCAACACTGAACCTGTACATACCAGCTAATCTAGTAGGGCATTACTGAAGCAGGGCAGCAGTCAATCTTAAGCTAGCACCAGAAAGACACATGAAAATTCAAAATTATCAACGGTTGCTAGCTATTAGTGTCGAACCAATCCAACAGAGGAATTATCAACCAGCAGCGTATTTGAATTTCTGACCCAATCCATCCCCGATGGATCCCGAGAAGTACACACACGCACAGGATCTAGTCAGAGTGACAAGTTTCCTGAATACTTACAATCGGTCCATTTTCAAGAACATGTTCTTTGGCAAATTTACAAGCCTGCTTCACCGCAAGAAAATCCATCCCATCAACCTGCATCAAACACAAGGTATTAAATAATGAAAATCCACGACCAGCATCCAGCTTCAAAATTTTCACTGGAAACAGGACACTTCAATGAAAGAACAACTGAACCTATTCAGTCTCAAGCTGATACTAGGTGGTGTGCTGTTCATCTATAAGAACAACTGAATCTGACAAATACAAACATAGTGTGGTATTCGGTAGTCCAAGAGGACGCGAAAATCAGAACGATTAGCTGCTCTGTTTCATCATATAATCCATATGGCAACATGAAAGATAACGGTGTAACAAAGCACCGAAAACAAAATTGCATTCAGTTCAAATAAAATTGCATTTAAAGTTCTCATCAACGTCAATTGAGCAGTTCATTTCATATGGACAGCAACTCTAAGGTAAACCAAACTGACAAGAGTCCGAGTCTGTACCTTCAATCCGGGCACATAGTCCCCGCGCTTGTAGTACGCGGGGCTCTTGGAGGCCTTCCACTCGGCCGTCCCCATCCCATCTGAACAAATCCAACAGTTAATTAATTATAACTGGAAATTGCACTGACGAACACTCTGAAGAATCTGAAGAGTCTGAAGAAGCACTGACAGTGGTTGTTCTCGCAGACGAGTATGACGGGCAGCTTCCAGAGCGCGGCCATGTTGAGCGCCTCGAAGAGCTGGCCCTGGTTGGCGGCGCCGTCGCCGTAGAGGTCGAAGGTGACGGTGCCCTCCTTCCGGTACCGCTGCGCGAAGGCGAGGCCGCAGCCGAGGGGCACCTGCGCGCCGACGATGCCGTGCCCGCCGTAGAAGTTGGCGTCCTTCTTGTAGAAGTGCATGGAGCCGCCCTTGCCCCTGGAGCAGCCGCCGACGCGGCCCATGAGCTCGGCGAAGGCCGCGACGAGGTCGCCCCCGCGGGCGAGGTAGAGGCAGTGGTCGCGGTAGGCGGTGATGATGGCGTCGCGGCGGGTGATGGCGGCCTCCATGCCCACGGCGACCGCCTCCTGGCCGTCGTAGAGGTGGCAGAAGCCCCGGATGAGCTTGGCCTTGTAGAGCGAGTCGGCGGCGATCTCCGCGCGCCGCATGAGCGCCATGTCGCGGAAGGCCGCGGCGAGCTCGCGCGGGGTGGTGGACACGTCGCGCGACGGCGGGTCCACGATGTGGGACGTGAAGGGGACCGAGGTCTCCACGGTGAGCGGCTCCGTGGAGTCGGAGACCGCGCGGGCCAGCGGCAGCAGCGGGGACGCGCGCTGGGCGGCGGCCGGGCTGAGGCGGCGGAGGATCGCCGCGGCCATGGCGGGGGTTGCTCTGCTCGCCCTCGCCGGGTTCAGGGGAATCTGCGGGATTCTGTGACAGGGCAGAGGAGCACTGGGCGGGCTGGAGGGGACGGGAGCGGAGTGGAGCGTCGACGAGGTAGTTGGGGAGGCGGGGCAGGGGCGTGTGGCGCCGCCGCGTGGTGCGGATTCGTGGGCGCGCGGTGGCGTGGCACGGAGGGGTGGGGCGCGTGGCGTGCCGAGCGTCGACGGGAGGGTGGAAAGGGCGCCAAACAGGAGCACGTACTACTCGCGTTTTCTCCGTCCGTGCGCGAGCGATCGACGGTCCAGCTTTGCGCCGACGGCTACAGCGGCGCCGTGTCACGGGGACGCTAACGCCGCAACAGGAGAAAGCGAGATGCGGTCGGCGTCCATTATGGCAGCACTTGAGCGCCCGTCGTGACGAGTTCGTGACCCCACGATCTGTCAAGTACGCACGACGTTGAAGCGGGCGGTTCCGTCACGTGATTCGGGCGTACAGTACGAACGGTAGGCACGGTTTCAGGCAGTGAGTAGTGGAGTACGATGCACGTTGTGCTGCTCGGTTGATCCTTCGAGTTTGCGGAGAATCAAACCTAACCCGTGACCGTGAGTGAATCGCGACGCTTTATTATTAGTAAAAAGTAGCAGTAAACAAAGGAGCCAAAGGGCACAGGTGTCTCGCCGGTGAAGCGACCAGAGAGTTCCAACGGCGACACATGGTCGTCCTCCGTTGGGCTCCGGCCGGCCGTCGCTCTCGAGCTGCCAACTCATGTTGTCTTGCCAACCGAGGTTTGATCAGTCAAAAAAGGCTTTCTATTTCAATTCAGCCGACTTTCTTAGCCAGCTCTGTGACGTGTGGGACAACTAGCTAGCGAGGAGACCCCGCAACAGAGTGACTAGTGGTTATGTTTGAAGTAAAAATGTAGTTGAGTCACTTATTTTGGGACAGAGGGAGCTAAAGTTAATACAAAATTGAGTCATTTATTTTAGGACGGAGGGAGGAGTATTTATCTCATTCACCCATGTTTTTTTAATTTGATTATATAGTTTGTATCAATTATATCTTTTGAAAAAATGTCCGGTTGACAAAATATTAGTACTCATGATATTTAAATCTTCAAATTAAAATCAGTTTTAGACATGTTTGAATTTTTTCAAATTCAATTTTTTTCCTTGCATGTTTTTATTACTATCGGTACTATTTCAGTTGGATATCGGTACTATTGCATGTTTATTGGATATCGGTAATATTTCATTTGGATATCAGCCTCGACCCATTGTTCGAATGGATCAAAATGGACAACTGACTATATTGTACTCCCTCCGTTCGGAAATACTTGTCATCAAAATAGATAAAGGAGGATGTATCTAGATACATCTCTTTCTATCTATTTTGATGACATGTATTTTCGGATGGAGGGAGTATGTTTTTTCGTTTGGATATCAATACTATTTCATTCAGGTTTCATTTCTATTTTTGGAGTTTTGAAATAAGTTTCAGATCATTTTATTTTGTTAAATTACTTTTCATAGTTGGGCTGAGTTCTAAAAGTATTATTTAAAAAAAAGCTCTTCTATACAATTTCATTTATGTGTCATTGCTATTTTAAATGTTTTCATCACTATTTCATTCCATAAATCATTAATGTTTCAGCTCAGATTTGATGCTATTGTGCTGCTGTGGTACTTGAGGAGGTACTCCACTTTCCGCTGGTAACTTGGAAGTGAAAACAAGTTGGTTGAATTTTATTTAAAAAATGGAACCAGTAGAAACCATTTTTTTCTAAAAAAGAGAGCACGGCAGGAAAAGAAAAGGGGAAACGGACCGGCATTTAGAAAAGGAAGAAAGGCCAGCCTGGCCAGCAATCACCTTGTAAATGGGCCTCTACTTCCTCGGCTTGTTGGGCTTTTGATGGCCTGCTCGTGAATAGTGAAGAAGAGCCGGTGGTCAGGAGCCCACGAGGGCGCTCTCGGAGACCCCGTTGACCCGCTGCGCCGCCTCCGGCCGCGCCCGCGCGCCATAGTCTCCAACCAACCATGGCTCGGATGTGAATTTATCCTAACTAGTTGCGCGCACAACTTATATCTCTGCCGTCGATTCAGGGTGCTGTCTAATCGTCCTGCCCCACCATGTTGTCAGCATGCACTGTATTTCCTGATCATGTGCTATTCTATCGTGCGTATAAGAGGTTGTATTTGAACTGATGCGGGGCCACTGTCCTATAGATTCATCTGACAACGTGTCTTGTAGTGCCACGACCTATGGATTCCTCTCTCACCGTACTGCGCTTCTCTTTATCCTTCTATGCTCGTGTTTCGGTAGCATGCAAGCCCATGAAATAATGTTTGTTACGAACCATCCAGCTTGTTAGTTAGCACCGGACACGCAGTTGTTTAATCCTTCGATGATTATCTCGTATCACATATTTTTGTTATGTTAGATATAAAGTTCTTCGATCGCGATGCCGAAAGTTCTTCGATCGCAGCTGTTTTCAGTGTGCCGCATAAATTGCCATGGATTCTACCATGCATGTGATGAACAGATAGCTCCTCCCCCGGTAGATGCATCCCTTGTCACCCTTGGACACTCCACCACCAGTGTGTCATCTCATTTTTAAATGGGCACCAGCTTTATGACTGACATGCATCTCGCCCATGCTTTGGCCGTATCACCTTGTGCAGTCAAGTTGCTTCCAGGGACGGAGCCAGAAAATTTGTCCATTGGATTCACTCCAGACCTATATTTCATATAGCTTTATTTTGGTTTGCCAAAGTATGTACCAACTCTTGAAAAATTTCCTTATTTTTTGACTCTTTTGACTCATCATGGCCTCAAAAAGTTAAGCCTTAATGCAACAAGTATCTCGGTCAGTTTGCTTATCAAGAGCAACCTGAATTGACTGAACTTGATTCATCAAAGCAACACATCTTTCTACTATTACATTATGAAAGCTAATAACACTACCCTTACCCTCATGAGTATATAGTCTGCTTTTCTTGTTCCAACCGTTCTAGCCGTTAATTGCAAACGCACCAGTCCCAGCTTATCCCTCGTCGTAATTTTTGAAAAGGTAGCCGAAGAAGGCCTAATTCACTTTATCATTATACTCAAGTCAAGGACACTACTCATCAACAATCTAGATTAAATCTTCATTGAGTATCTCCAATCTTCCTCTGTGGATAATCAAAATCAGACGATGGCCTATAAGGTCCCCTTGTTAAATATTTGCACCTTCTCTCATCTTGCTTCTTTGGGTTTCTTGTGTACTTCGAAATTCTCATTCGATCATCCGTATCATAAGGCAACTCATCTAAGTTAATTTCTGTATGAATAGTAGGCTTCAGGAGACTTAACTGCAGTGACATTCGATGCACTTTGCCTAGGTCTAATTGATGACCTCGATGTGCCTATATCATTATCTTGATCTAGTGACCGATTTCCCTTTGAAAAATACCGCTCCATAAAGTAGATCAATCAAAGTGCATGGATTTCTTTATAAGACTAGGGCAAAACAATCATTGTTGTATTGGGCTATTAGGTCATCAGATAGAACATAGACAAGAGAGAGAGAGAAGATGCGGCAATGCAATCTAATTACCTCAACTTTTGGGATTTAATTGTTGCCGATGTCGATCTGTGGCTGCCTGCTTGCCGTGGTCATGCGGCGGTGGCCGAGTCGCCAAGCAACACGAAGAGGCGAGATGGGAGTCAAAGAAACGAAAAGACGAATGATGAAAAAAAAAACAGACGATAGATGAGGCGTGCCGCGTGTGGCTGCATGTTTGCGTGACTCACGGACTCATGGTTTAGGCATGTGAATGGATTAGTGGGCTGTTGCCTTTGGGCCCTTTGTTCCACGTGAGATATATTTGTTGGGGTCAGACAAGATATTTTACTGGGTTCACGTCGCGTAAATACGTATAAATACAAACGTATCAAGCAAAATTCATTGGGTTCACTTGAACCCAATAGCTCTACGCTGGCTTGCTTCGCAGCGCACTTTGCTAGCCAAGACGCTTTTTGGTATTTTTTTGGCCGTACCATCAAATGTGCGGTGATCTCAAGTTGCTGCACAGCGCACAGTATTTCGTTCGCCACAGATACGTTTGGTATTTTTTCATAACATTTCACACGGAAGTAGATCGGGGACCCAAATTTAGTATCCCAAAATTCAGATTTTTTTTTATTTTTGAGTATTTTTTATGATTAATTTTTATATAGGGCTGTGGAGCACCCAAGAGCTCCTGTGTATTTTCCGTATATTGTTACTATATACGGAAATATTTGTCGGAGAAATAGATAAAAATAGATATATCTAAAACTAAAATATATCTAGATATATCTATTTCTACGACAAATAAAAAATAGTCCGTAAAGAATCTAATGAAACTAATTTGATGCTTCAGATGTTAATATTTTTTAATAGGCTTGATCAAACTTAAACTGGGCTGACTCTGTGCAAAATCCGAAACTTCAATTTGTAGTTAAAGGTGGCGCTACGAATCCTTTGTAGTTGAAGTTCTTCTACCTTGGAATGAAGATAGTATTATAATATTTTGGACATGCCAGCGCTTCATGATTTGTAGTTGAAGTTGATGAGATCCAACTCGGACTTCTACCTTGGCAGTTTATATCCTTAGTTGCAGGCCTTTTGTCGTAGACATCGCGATCATTGTAGAATTTGTTTCTAAAGAGCCTGACTAACATGACCAATCACTATAGCATTAAAGTTACTGGTGGTCGAGAGCAAGAGGCATGCATCCACGGTGATATGTGATATAAAGGTTAGTATCCAAAAAGCCCAATGAATGGAAGTTTTCAAGAAATTGTTATATAAATGCCCTCTAGATGAATAACCACACTGTAAGGAAAAGTCCTTCGTCGAACACCATATGAGTGTTCGGTGCTTTCAGAAAAGTCCTTCGTGTTTGAACACGAAAGCACCAGACATGCTATCTTAAAGTTTGTCATGCGGGGATCTATCCTTGTGCAGTCGCCGAGTGAATTATGTAAAGTCCTTCGTGTTTGTACACGAACGCACCGGGTATGCAGGACTAAAGTTCATTAAGTGGGGGACTTGTTGGAAATATTAGCACTTTTCCGATTAGACTTATCCACGAGTAAGCAGTAAGTATGGCATAAAAGGCATGCATCTCATAGCAATACCTAAGCATATTAGCACGTACAGAACATAGAATCGAACCTTCTATGAGCAGCACATATATGGCTAGCATAAGTATGAGTAAACGAGGGATGAATAGATCATACCCTCCGGTTGGCCTGGCCAGCGCGGCGGCTGCAGCAGCAACCTCGGCGTCGTCCGTGGCCTTCTTCTTAGCGGCGGCGTCGTCGGCCATGGTGTCGATGCAGAGGAAGTAGTGGAAGCAGAGGTGAACAGAGTTGGGGACGGATCGGGAGCAGTCGCGTCGAGACGCTCCCCAAAAACCTCATTGCCGTTCTCCCAGGCAGGATCTCGAATGACAGGGTTCCGGAGGCACCTGCTCTCCCGACCGGCCGTGCACGCGGTCGTCGGGATGGGATCGCCGGGGGCAGCACAGAGTGAGGAACAGTAGATGACGGCTAGGTCACACGAGAGGGAGTGAGTCAACCGAACCGGGGGCGGACCCAGGACAAAAATGACCCGGGGTCCCATCTCTATCACATATATGTCGATCTCATGTAATTATGTAGATAAAAGTAACACACTTATAACAAACAATATACCAAGAATACAATATAACGTTGAATATGCTTACGAGAGATCTAAAATAAAGAGTTTCACTTGAAATATTAGTTGATAGCAGGAAATTGAACGTTGAAGAAGAACAGAAGTGTCCAGATTCTAGATAAAGTATCACCGATGACAAGAAAATGCAACACTAGATCTTGATTGCCTACAAATCAAAAGAAGCAAAACCACTTAGAAAAATATTAATTACAGTTGTGCAATAATAAGTCTGATAAACCAAGGGATAGACAACATGTTTTCTTGTCTCCGTTTTTCGAGAGAGCTCACAAATATTACTTAAACCAGAGGAGCGATCATCTTGCTCGGACACAACAATGTAAAGATGAAGGTGATGTCTAAGGTCCCTGAGTTCTCCATCATCAAAATATTTTGGATAAAATTTAGCAAGACTCATCAAATGCACTATGTTGAAATCACGAAATAATTCATTTGGGCTCAAAGTCGCCGAGCAAACAAGCAGTTCATAATTTTTCTCCGTGAAGCTATTATCAAATTCTTGAAGCAACCAATCAATAACATCATTAGAACAATCCACTTAAGAATAAGTACAAGGTTGAGAAGGCTCATTGGCCAAATATTTCCTTCTTACCAAATCTTGCTGATTTGGATGGTACTCATCAATGCTTCTCCTTTTACCTCGATCAATTTTTTTTCCTTCCCAATTGATCTCTTCTTCAGCTTGAAATGAATTCCTTGTATTATTGGCAGAACTCCATATCTGGAGGCATTATTTTGTCCATGTGGTGATGGCGGGGTGGGACATTAATCCGGTTCGTGCGGTGAGGCATTACTTTGTCCATCTGATGGTGGCGAGAAAGAGACATCATTCTGATTATGTTCGTGTGACAGACCAACATTTTCATCTTGCACTGAGGTTCTCCTCTTTTTTAGAAACCTTTCAATAAACCGAGCTTCACCTGAAATTTGTAATTTATTCAAATAATTAAAATTTGCAAGGAAGAAAAGAACTATGAATCATGTGTACACACAGAATACTTGAATTGCAATTGCACGGTTGTAACATAAAAATTATTTGATATTGTGCTGCCGTCCTAGAGTGTTGCAATATTGGTCTCCACTCGGTGCGAAATTATTTAAAATAGTCCAATTACCCAATACAATCAAAATATTTAGTCTTATTCAGTAGCCCTAATTCCCTAGGGTTAGAGAAAAAAGCAATAATTAGAACCGGATATGCAATAGAGGCTGAGGCAGACCTCATTGGGTTTGGGGACTGATGCAGCGTACCTGTTCCTTCTTTTCTCCGCTGATTCGACGACTCGCCGTGATATGGCGATAGGCGGCGAGTACGGCGTACGGGGGGATACAGACGAAAGCCAAAGGTCAAGGGCCCAGAGCGCAGCATGTAGCGGACGAATAGGAAATCACGTATGGATCTATTGATCGATCGATCCACTGCGCGCATTAGACAGGTTGGACTGGGCCTTCGTCACGCGCTGGGCTGCACTTGAGTTGTGCTGGGTGGAGTTGTACGGGTGTCCCTCTAGAAAAATTAGGGGTGTCCCAGGGTACATGGGCTCTATAGGTATAATGTAAGACATTTTTTACCCGGTGTCCTGTGCTACCTGCTGGCACAACGTGGGCTCGCCCCTGAACCGAACTAGGTTACTTCACTGGCCAGAGCCTTCTTATATAGTCCGTAAGGAAGAAAGTCGTGGGCCTTGCGGGGGCCCACGACTGAGTCGGCCCACTCCCGGCAAGGGAGTCGTTGTTCCCGGCAAGCGTCGCACCCCGGCAAGGGGTCGACGAATCACGGCAACGAGGGTCCCAGCAAGGGGTCGACGAATCCCGGCAATGCAAGTGAGCCCACAGTCCAACGTCTTGGACAATGGCCCACATGTTAGCGACTCGTTAATTAATCCCACGTCTTGGACAATGGCCCACATGTTAGCGACTCGTTAATTAATCCCTGATTAATTAATTCATTCCTGAGCGGCAAAAATAAGCTTCGGCTCGGCTCATTCCCGCAATCCGAAACCCATGGTGCGCGCGTCGTGACGAGGCGTGGTGAGACGGGCGGCGGAGGAGGAGGAGCGCGCATGTACCACTCCTCTTCCCAAGCTCCCAATGGCAAGTGGTAGAGCAGCCCTTATAAAGGGGTCTCAACTCTCCTCAACTAGCAAGGTGGGACTAAACTTCCCACCACCTGCCATCTCATACATGGGCCTCAAGATTAACCAGGGATTAGTGTCTTATATGGGCCTAAGCCCATCCATAATCCAATAGGACTATCTTTGTGCAATCGCCCGGTTCTTTTAGTAAAGTCCTTCGTATTTGAACACGAAAGCACCGGGCATCCTATATTAAAGTTTGTCATGCGGAAAACTATCCTTGTGCAGCCACCCAATGAATTATCTAAAGTCCTTCATGTTTGTACACGAACGCACCGGGTATGCGGGATTAAAGTTCATCAAGCGGGGACTATCTTTGTGCAATCGCCCGGTGCTTTCACTAAAGTCCTTCGTGTTTGAACACGAAAGCACCGGGCATCCTATATTAAAGTATGTCATGCGGGAAACTATCCTTGTGCAGTCGCCCAATAAATCATCTAAAATCCTTCATGTTTGTACACGAACGCACCGGGTATGCGAGATTAAAGTTCATCAAGCGGGGACTATCTTTGTGCAATCGCTCGGTGCTTTCAGTAAAGTCCTTCCTGTTTGAACACGAAAGCACCGGGCATTCTATATTAAAGTTTGTCATGTGGGAAACTATCCTTGTGCAGTCGCCCAGTGAATTATGTGAAGTCATTCATGTTTTGTACACGAACACACCGGGTATGTAGGATTAAAGTTCATTAAGTGGGGGACTATCTTTGTGCAATCGCTTGGTGCTTTCAGTAAAGTCCTTCGTGTTTGAACACGAAAGCACCAGGCATCCTATATTAAAGTTTGTCATGCGGGAAACTATCCTTGTGCAGTCGCCCAATGAATTATCTAAAGTCCTTCATGTTTGTACACGAACACACCAGGTATGCGGGATTAAAGTTCATCAAGCGAGGGACTATCTTTGTGCAATCGCCCGGTGCTTTCAGTAAAGTCCTTCGTGTTTGAACATGAAAGCACCGGGCATCCTATATTAAAGTTTGTCATGCGGGAAACTATCCTTGTGCAGTCGCCCAATGAATTATCTGAAGACCTTCATGTTTGTACACGAACGCACCGGGTATGCGGGATTAAAGTTCATCAAAGGGGGAACTATCTTTGTGCAATCGCCCGGTGGTTTCAGTAAAGTCCTTCGTATTTGAACACGAAAGCACCGGACATCCTATATTAAAGTTTGTCATGCGGGAAACTATCCTTGTGCAGTCGCCCAATGAATTATTTAAAGTCCTTCATGTTTGTACACGAACACACCGGGTATGCGGGATTAAAGTTCATCAAGCGGGGGGCTATCTTTGTGCAATCGCCCGGTGCTTTCAGTAAAGTCCTTCGTATTTGAACACGAAAGCACTGGGCATCCTATATTAAAGTTTGTCATGCGTGAAACTATTCTTGTGTAGTCGCCCAATGAATTATGCAAAGTCCTTCATGTTTGTACACGAACACACCGGGTATGCAGGATTAAAGTTCATCAAGTGGGCGACTATCTTTGTGCAATCGCCCGGTGATTTCAGTAAAGTCCTTCATGATTGACACATAAGTCTTTCAGCAATGTCAACTCTTTCAAAAGTCCTTTATCTCGAGCCATATGAGTTCTTTTCATGTGCATTTTCGTGAACTACTTATCAAAGTCCTTCATGTCGTAACACATAAGCACCAGACATACATAAGTAAGGTATTATAGTGGAGCAATGTCAACTATTGGAGACGTCTATCTCGGAATAAATATGAACTAGTAAAACATGAGATAAGATCCTTTCATCACTAGACAAAGGAGCACCATCGATACTGAACGACATTGTATGACCATGCCTATACATTACTGCACGAGTCCTCCGTCCGATACTGAACGCACGAGATGGGAATGTGAGTGTGAGAAAAATCATTACTGTATAGTGCCGGCGAATTTGGCTATGAACTATGAACTCCTTCCATTTGCCCCGACCACGACGCTATGTCGGTTTGTTATCGCATCTGTCACACGGTGCCAAGATTCGGGCCATCGGCTAGGACTAGATGCTATAATGGCCAACGCACCTGCACCGGAGTTGTCGTCTCTCCACTATATATATCACAATAAAAAAATCAACTGGGCTCCATCATCTCAAAAATCGCGACCTAACCGTCACAGTTGTTGCACGGTCTTTGGTAAGCGACACAATATGTCTTATATGACTTGTATGACTTGTAACCAGGGGTTATCACGGCACTGATGGAGGCTCCTTGTAACTGTTGGTGTAGAAGCATTACTATATTGGAGACGTCTATCTCTTTGGGACGACATTGTATGACCATGCCTATACATTACTGCACGAGTCCTCCGTCCGATACTGAACGCACGAGATGGGAACGGGAGTGTGAGAAAAATCATTACTGTATAGGGACGACGCCGCCGTATTGCGACCATGGTGAATTTGGCTATGAACTATTTACTCCTTCCATTTGCTCCGACCACGTCGCTATGTCGGTTTGTTATCGCGTCTGTCACACGGCGTCAAAATTCGGGCCATCGGTTAGGATAGATGCTATAATGGCCAACGCACCTGCGCCCGGAACTGTCGTACCTCCGCTATATATATCACACACAAGCAATCATCTGGGCGCCATCATCTCAAAAATCACGACCTAAGAGCATCTCTAGTGGCTTGTGCAAATGGTAAAAAACGTTTTCAATGGCTTGTCTATTGCGTCGTCTAAAATTTAGACAATGTCCAAACTAACTACCCGACGTCCACATTTAGACAACCAACCCACAATGTCTAAACCAAAAATGTTGGCTCATGAGCTAAGCCATTCACCAATTCGGAGCAATTGGAGGACGTCGGCAGGGAGGCGGCCGCGCCGGCGTTGGACACGGAGACTGTTGCGCCTGGACCGCCGCCTCATCAGGGTTGAACCTGTTGCTATTGTTTATTTCTCGTAAATTATATAGGGTGTTGCTAGTGTTGAACCTAAAATAATTTCGCGGCTGGTAAGATTTTTAGAAAATATAGATGCTAAAAGATACTATTAATATATATGAAAGAGAATATAGACATCATGTATATAGACAATCCGCTGGAAAACTTAGGTTGTCTAAAAGAAAATCTTTTTACACCATTTTGTATATGTAAATATACACTATCAAATTTAGACAGGCCACTAGAGACGCTCTAACCGTCACAGTCGTTGCGCGGTCTTTGGTTGGGCTGCCCAGTAGCTAGAAACAGGAGGAACACTAACCAGGGGTTGTCACGCCAAGATAGATTATCTCCCGCATTTTTTTTGCCAAAGAACATTACATACCCGTCTCATACTGTGGTATCTAGCAGTACCAGTCTCCCCTCCCCCCTCCCACCACCAAACCACCTCACCCTCTCCCACCACCTGAAGCCGTAGCCACAAGATCCCCTCGTCCTCCCCAACCCTAACCCTATCTCTGATCTGAATCTTTGGTTGGGCTGCAGGCTTGTTGTATCTCAGATGGCGTCCTCTTCGTTATCATCAGGAGCGCGCGATATACTTATTTGTGGTAGGTAGGCATCGATGGCGACTCCCCGGGGGACCGCGGAGGCGTCCGCCGCGCCCAGTCCTCCCGCCGAGGCTGCTCGGGCGGGCATCGGCGGCCGCTTCTGGGCCCTATTGGCTACGGACGAAGAGGAGGCCGACGGAGATAGCGACGTCTCAGAGGGTTCGCCGCCGTCGCCTACGCCTTCGGATCTGGTTTGTGATCTGTTTCATGCAGGGTATGACGAAGAGGAGGTGGCCACTACCGTAGACACGGTTGTGCCGGTGGAGGATCCGGCGAGGGTTGGGCTTCGTCCGGACGAGAGGAAGGAATTGGTATGCCGTGTCGTTCACCGGAGAAATGCGGCATCGGCGGTCAGACCGTGGAAGGGGCCGTTGCCTAAGGTACGCCTTCCAAACCTCAATTTGTTCGATTTAATCCATCCGGATTCATGGACGGTGGTCAAGAAGAGGAAGGCTGCTCGTCGGTCGACAGCCGGATCACTGCCGGTGGCGGCTGTGGTGCCGTCGAGGTTGCCGGGCGGGATCCGAGCGGCTCGACGCGAGCGCTTGAACGAACTACTGGGCCGATGTGGGCCGGATTCTAATTGCGCTGACGCACTGCAACGTGGGCCGGATATGGCTGGGTATGAGGCCCAAGCCATACCGGGCGACACATGCACAACATCCAGCGCCGCATGCACGGACGTAATCTCCTCCTACGCGTGCGTATCTGCTCCTTCGCCTAGGGTTCGTCGGCGTGGGACGCCCGTTCTACCTCCGTGCGGTCCTGGTCGTGCTCGCCGGATCCCGCCTCTGCGTGCGATGGCCGGTCGCGGAGCGGGTGGGCCGCCGACGGCGCAGCCCCAAGCGACTGCGAGGATGGCCGGGGCTGTCGTGCCGCCGCCGCCGCCTGGGAGGGCTGGTCGAGGGGCCCCTGGCGTGGGGCTCAGCGCGGCGCTGGGCGACCTATAGTCGGGGCCGGGCGTGGCGCTCCCGCCCCCTCAGGACGGGTTGGCGGCAACCAAGGGGCACGGCCGCCCGTGCCTGCGGCGGCTCGGCCGCCGATGATGCCTACGGGCAGTGGAGGACCTGCTGGTCCCCGACCTCCGGGGCCAACGCCTGCCAGGCCGCCGGGCTTACCCGCGGGAAGAGGAGCCCCAGTAGGGCCGCGACCTCCGGGGCCGTCGCCTCCGGTGGCCACTGCCATGGGTCGTGGTGGCGGGTCTGGTCCTAGAACTATGGTGCCGGCCCCAGGTGGTGCTCCGCCTCGGGCTGCTCCGCCGCCGCACTATGCCGCGAGGCCGGCTCAATATCGGTCAGGGTCTTCGCAGCCTAGGAAGGAGTTGACAGTTCGAGAGTCTTTTGAGGCGCCCCGAGGTCAGTGGGGTGATGATGGTATTGATGCGTATGGAGACGGACAGTACCGCGGTTCCTCGTCTACCGGTGGAGGCCGAGGCTATACGTGGCAGAGTGACGGGTCTGCTGAGAGACTTTTCCTCAGGCCTCCTGGTGGCTTTGTCAAGGGGGCATCCGGCCCGGATCCCCGCCAGAGAGGTGGATTCCATGGACGTCGGGGTGGTCGGGGCGGGGGCCGTGGTAGGTTTCGTCAGCAACCTCCCCCTCCGGTTGCTGTTGACCATGGGGCTACCGCGGTTGAGACAGATACTGCTCAGTCTACGGATATTACTACTCAGGCTATGGAGGTGGTAACGGCACTGGCCAAGGTTGATGTTCCGGTGCCTGGGGTTGTAGGTGATACATCAGACAGCTCTGACTCCGAGAGGGCGGCCAAGTGGGCGCGCAAGAAGGAAAGGATGTTGTGTTACCGGTGTGGTGAGAAGGGCCATTTTATTGCAGAGTGCGTCGCAGAGCTGTGTGACTCGTGTGGCAAGCTTGCACATGATTCGGGAGATTTCCCATTAGTGCGTGACCAGGCTCCATCTCTGACTATGTATGGGCTGTACTGTGCGGAGTTATTGTTCTTCGAGTCCCCGGCCGCGAGGGAGATTCCCGAGGATACACAGTGCCTAACTACCGGGATTGTGAAAGCAACTCAGGGCGAGGTGACTGAGGCTCAGATTATCCAGAGGCTTCAGGAGTTGGCACCGGGGGACTTTCAGTGGGAGCTGGTCAGACTCGAAGCGAATGTCTTTAAGGTGGATTTCCCTTCTGTGGAGGATTTACAGAAATTGCTGAGTTTTGGCTTGTGTAGAGTTCCAGGTACTACGTGTATTCTAGAGTTTCACGAGTGGACGAAGGTGGAGCCTAAAGGCAAGCCGCTTACGCAGATCTGGTTGCGGTTTTCTGGGGCCCCATCTAAGCCTCTGCAGGACGTTCGAGTTGTAGCCAGTATGGGTATCATGGTTGGAAAGACGGAGAGAGTGGATATGGCTTTCACTCGGGCTCATGGAGTGGCTCGGATATTGGTGAGTGTTCCGAATGTTGACTTCGTGCCTGATGTCGTTCACTGGACATATAGGGGAGAGGTATTCCCGCTCGACATAGAGTTTGAGGACGTTGAGATGTTCGCTGACGAGGTTGCTGGGGATGATGTTGATATGCACGAGAGTGATGGTGGTGCAGGAGCCACGGGGGCGCCAGACGAGTCTGCTCGAGAGGGGTCGACCGGACCTCGTCCAGATGCTCAGTTGCCTGGGGAAGGGACCGGAGCTGGCTCGACTCCGCCTTTGGTGCCCACGACGACACTGCGTTTTGGGTCCTTTGAGCCTGCTTCTGCGCCTCCCAAGCTGTGGAGCGATAGGGTAGAGACTTATGACGAGTTTGAGCACACACTTCCTTCTTTGGACTTTGCGGGGACTGCAGTTCGGGATGTAGAGCTGGAGGTCGCTCCTATTTCCCTTGCTGTACCGGTTGAGGTGGCTCCGGCATTGTCATCTATGACCGAGGTGGGCCTTAAGGGACGGGGGTCAAGGCAGGTGGCCTTGTCCTCTCCCCTACCTATACAGACGCCGGTGTCACCGGCCATGTCGGGGGCCGCCAGCGATAGGAGCGGGAGCCCGAGGCAAGTGGCTTCGGCTCTCCCTCCTCAGGCCCTGGCTGTGGCACCAGCATCCCCCGGGACGCCGGGGGAGGAGGGGCTGGGGCAGGTGGCCCTAGACTTCCCTTCATCGTCTGCGGTCAGGAGGACCGCTTTCTCGGCGACTTCGACGCTCCGCTCTGAGCCGGTGGGCGGGGCAAGAGGAGGGAGTGGGCAGGTGGCCCCAGCTGTCCCGCCTCTGGCCATACCCGTCGGGCACTTGTCTGAGGGCAACGGGAGCCCGCAGCTTCCTCATTCTCGAGAGGAGGTTGTTGCCTTCGGCGGTATCCCAGACCTGGTCTCGACGGGGAGACGGACCAGTGCTCGTGTTCTGGACCTTCCGGAGGTGGACGATATGCAGCAGCGGTGCGCTATGAGGGCGGCCAAGCTTCACGATGCTGCGATATCTACTGGTATGTCCGTTAACATATCTAATTCTTTATTGCATTTTTCTCCTGAGGAGATTGTTAATAATGCAAACCAATTAGGAGTTTCACTAGGCGCTAATGATATTGAAATCTCCAATTCGGTGAATGATATGTTAGATTTAGAGGCGGAGCGGGCTTAGAGACTATTCGTCATCTTGCTGCGGTCAAGCCCATGAATGATGAGGAAATTGATGCGTTAGGGGTTAGAGTGCTAAATAATCTATGTGTGGACCTAGCACCTTCTAATCAGGAGTCGGAGGGGAGGATGTGCCCTTAGATGATGTAGATATCAGTTCCGTTCAGTCCGGTTATGAGGACAGGGTGACGGAGCACACTAAACCAAGGTGTAAGTGGAAGCGAAAGATTTATCCCGACTCTGCTGTTCGTAGGAGTGCTAGGATTCGGACTGCTAAAAAATTCCATGATGAACTATGAAAGGAATCTTTTGGAATAGCAGAGGTCTGGAAGACTTGGCTAAAAGAAGGTTTCTTGCTAAAGCTTCTCTGGAACATCGGTTAGATTTCGTTGCTCTGTCGGAAACCGGTCGAGATAATTTTGCGCCGCAGTTTCTTTCCTCTCTTGTGGGTGGTCTTGATTTCGATTGGCATTGCCTCCCGCCACGAGGTAGATCGGGGGGCATCTTACTGGGTGTGAGATGTGATTCCCTTGAAGTCCGGAGTGTAGTAATGGGTGACTTCGCGGTAAAGTTTCGAGTTAGGTCTAAAGTTGATGGGTTCAACTGGGCTTTGGTAGCGGTCTATGGTGCCGCCCAACCCGAGCTTAAATCGGAGTTTCTGGCGGATCTTGTTCGGATATGTGGGTCCGAACAGCTTCCGATTTTGGTCGGGGGTGATTTCAATATCATTAGAAGGAGAGAGGAGAAAAACAATGATAACTTCGACGGCAGGTGGTCGTTTATGTTCAATACTATTATTGAAAGCTTAGATCTAAGGGAGATAGAGCTCACTGGTAGACAGTTTACCTGGGCTAATGCTATGCCAAACCCGACATATGAAAAGCTTGATCGGGTTCTCGCCAGCGTGGAGTGGGAACAGAAGTTCCCTCTTGTTACGGTGCAAGCTCTCACGCAGGGAATCTCCGATCACACACCTTTGTTCGTGGACTCAGGGGAGCCGAACCATATAGGAAACAAAAACACCTTCTCTTTTGAGATGGCCTGGTTCGAACGCGAGGGATTCTTAGACATCATAGCCAGGGAGTGGGCTAAGGGTGTTGGAGGAAGGACGGCGGTCGAGCGCTGGCAGAATAAAATTAGGCATTTGAGAAGTTTCTTACGGGGCTGGGCTAAGCATCTAAGTGGGGTGTATAAGATTGAGAAGGATAGGCTCCTCTCTCTTGTACGGGCATTGGACGTAAAAGCTGAATCCGCGTTGTTATTGCCCACCGAGCTCCAAGTTAAAAATGAGGTGGAGAAGAGGCTGAAAGAACTTCTCCGCGAAGAAGAATTGAAGTGGGCTTTGCGTGCCAAGGTCCGCAAAGTAGTCCAAGGGGATGCGAATACTCAATTTTTCCACCTCATTGCTAATGGTAAACACAGAAAGAAGCGGATCTTTCAGCTAGAGCAGGATGAAGGTACTATTGTAGGGCAGGATAATCTCAAAACCTATATTACCGAATACTATAGACAGCTATTTGGACCGCCGGAGGCCAATTGTGTGTCCCTCGATGAGTCCAGGGTTGAGGACGTGCCTCAATTGACTGCTGCTGATAATGATATCCTGGTTGCCCCGTTCTCAGAAAAGGAGGTGTTCGATGCTATTGCACGAATGAAAAACAATAAGGCTCCCGGTCCGGATGGGTTCCCGGCTGAGTTCTATAAAAAGTGCTGGCACATTATTAAGGGGGATTTACTACCTATGTTTCATGATCTATTCTCTGGACAGCTTCAATTATTTCACTTGAATTTTGGAACTATCACATTGCTTCCGAAGAAAACGGATGCTTCGAGGATTGAGCAGTTCAGGCCGATCTGCCTCCTCAATGTTAGTTTCAAAATCTTCACCAAGGTCGGAACTAATAGGCTCACACAGATTGCGCAATCTGTGGTGCAGCAATCCCAAACTGCTTTCATGCCGGATAGGAACATCCTTGAAGGGGTGGTTGTCCTTCATGAAACGCTCCATGAAATACATTCCAAAAAATTAGATGGAGTAATTTTTAAGGTGGATTTCGAAAAAGCGTACGATAAGGTTAAGTGGCCATTCCTCCAACAGGCATTGCGTATGAAAGGTTTTGATGAAGCCTGGCGCCGACAGGTCGAATCATTTACGCAAAAAGGGAGTGTGGGAATTAAAGTGAATGACGACATAGGTCATTATTTCCAGACACATAAAGGCCTAAGACAAGGAGATCCGATGTCCCCTATCCTGTTTAACATTGTGGTGGATATGTTAGCAATTTTGATAGGCCGGGCTAAGGAAAATGGTCAAGTGGGTGGGTTGGTTCCTCATCTTGTGGAGGGAGGTGTTTCCATCCTTCAGTACGCCGATGATATAATCATCTTTATGGAGCATGATTTGGCCAAGGCGAGAAATATGAAGCTTGTGTTATGTCTGTTTGAACAATTGACCGGGTTAAAGATTAACTTCCATAAGAGCGAATTGTTCTGCTTTGGTAGAGCCAAAGACGACCAGGAGTCTTATAGGCAGTTGTTTGGGTGCGAGTTGGGGAGTTTACCCCTCTCTTACCTTGGTATCCCGATTCACCATCGTAGGCTAACAAACAGAGAATGGAAGTGCATCGAGGATCGATTTGAGAAAAAACTGAGTTGTTGGAAGGGTAAGCTCATGTCATACGGAGGCCGGTTGATATCGATTAATTCGGTGCTCACGAGTATGCCTATGTTTCTCTTATCTTTCTTTGAGGTCCCAGTTGGTGTTAGGAAACGACTGGACTTCTATCGGTCACGCTTCTTTTGGCAAGGTGATGAACTTAAAAGAAAATACCGGCTTGCTAAATGGGACATCATATGTAGACCGAAAGACCAAGGGGGTCTTGGTATTGAAAATCTTGAAGTCAAGAACAGATGTCTTCTTAGTAAGTGGTTGTGGAAGCTGTCCTCCAGGACTGAGGCCATGTGGGCGCAGATCCTCCGCAACAAGTACCTCCAAACTAAAACATTGTCCCAGGTTGCAGTCAGGCCGACTGACTCGCCTTTCTGGAAAGGACTAATGAAAGTCAAACAATCTATGTTCAATAGGACGAGATTTGTTATTGGAAACGGTACAAGTACCCGTTTCTGGGAGGATACTTGGCTTGGTGAATCACCTTTAGCCATTCAATATCCATCTTTATATCGGATTGCTCAACGACGTGAGGTGTTCGTGGCAACGGTATTCCAATCTATCCCCCTTAATATTCAGTTTCGACGGTCGCTAGCGGGCAATCGTTGGGAAGAATGGCTTCATCTAGTTAGGAGACTGATGGAGGTTCAACTTTCTCACCAACCCGATATATTGCGTTGGAAGTTGACTAGTTCTGGAGTATTTACAGTTAAATCAATGTATATTGATGTTATTAATTTGACTGCTATTCCATCTTCCAAGTTTGTTTGGGCTGTCAAGGTGCCTTTAAAAATAAAAGTGTTTATGTGGTTTGTCCATAAACAAGTTATTTTAACAAAGGACAACTTGATTAAACGCAATTGGACAGGACCTACTAGGTGTAGTTTCTGTGATCGGGATGAGACGATTAAGCATTTATTCTTTGATTGCCCATTGGCTAGAGTTCTTTGGCGGACGATCCATATCGCTTTTAATCTTACTCCACCGACTTCTGTCAATGCTTTATTTGGGACATGGCTTAACGGGGTTGAGCCTGTTCTCGCAAGACATATTCGGGTTGGAGTTTGCGCTTTGTTATGGACTATCTGGAATTGCAGAAATGATTTGGTTTTTAACAGAACATCACGGATTCATTTTTTGCAGATTATTTTCCGAGCTACGGCACTGATCCGTTCGTGGTCGCTACTCACTCCGATGGAGGCCAGGGAGCATTTGGTTACTGGATCTATCTGTTGGGAGATGGTCGCTCGGGATATCTTCAACCGGTTTGGATGGCGGTCATGTAATAGGATAGACAATTAATTTCCCTATCTATTGTTAGCCAGCCGGTTGTGGCATTTTTTTTGGGCTAGTTTGTATATCTAGCCGTCTGTAGCTCTGTGTGAGCTGCATTTCCATTTTTCCTTTTTGTTTAGCTAGAGACTGTGGAACCTTGTTGGCACTTTTGCCTTTTTTTGGTTAATAAGATGGCCGTATGCATCGTTCTGATGCAGAGGCCGGGAAGACCCCCTTTTCGAAAAAAAAATCAGGAGCGCGCTCGTCCTGCAATGCTGGAGATGTTGGCTACTATCCCAACCCATCTCCGATTCCTTACCGTGAGCACGCGCTAGCATATGAGCCAGCTTCGAATTGCTGGTGCGAAGAGAAAGGGGCGAGGAGAATCTCTTGGACCAACGCTAACCCTGGTCGCAGGTTTCTGAACTGCCAAAAATCTCGTGTAAGCATTTGTTTGCATCTATCTTGTTCTTGTTTCTTGCTGAATCTATCTCTCCCTCATATAGTTGGCAAACTTTCTTCCCCAGGACGGAGGTTGCAAGTGGTTTGAGTGGTTTGATGACCCTACTACACCATTCCTTCGCCAACTTTTGGTCGATTTGCGTGACACGGTGCACAACCTGCGGAGGGAGAACGCTCGGCTCAATTGAGTCAACGCGGACCTTGAAATGGGGATTGAGGAACGAAGCTCCACTAATATTTCTTTGCGGGATGCATTGCGCAAGACGAAGGAACGAAATAAGGCTCTCGAAGAAAAGTTGGGTCAGACTGAAGCCCTTCTCAAGGAAAAGGCAAATGGACAGCAGAAGCGGATGCTTTTTAGTGTGATTTTGTTAGTGTTCCTCCTGTTTCTAGCTAGCAAGCTTGCAGCTTAGTATTTATCAGTTGTTGTTGCCCTGCTCGAGCTGATGTGCTATTCGTGAACAATTTAATTAATATTGTGCTATCCGCTACCAATTCCTTTTGTGTAATCTGAAGAATGATGTTTATGTTCAGCAAAATGTGTCTATTTGGGGTGCACCGTGTTCTATATGTTTCAGTTTTCTCAAGTCTCAACCCATTTCATGTGGCAGATCAAGGATATTGTATCTCCAAACATGTTCTGGGAGCAACATATGAAAGATGGAATAAAAATCATATGAATTTTTGTCATAAATGAACATCCAATTCATATTTTTAGTTGCACTTTGTACTCACACCAGTACAATGGCAGACTTTACACATCCCTGTAACATTGCCAAGTTTACATGTCTTGAATTAAACATGTTCACTACTTGGCCACAAAAAAACCTGATTGTTCCATGGAAATATGAATTTTCATATTTGTCAACAGCACAACGAGACCTTCGCTAGCAAAAAAAAAGCACAAGCCAGGCATATCACAAATTCCGTGGGCAGTGCTATCTCCAACATGATATTCTCATTGGAAGACGCCGAACAAACTTCCAGAGCAGTTGTTCCTCTTATGGCCTTCCAGGCCGCACTTGGTACATTTTGGGACTTTCCTTTGCTTCATTGTTGCGCCTCCATATGAGGGGCATTTAGATGCTTTATGACCCCTCCCTCTACAAATAGAGCAAAACTTTGTTCTTGGTTTGCTGACATTTTCATAACCTGGCTTTGCTCTTGCATTTGTTGGCCTGCCTCGATCCCTCTTGCATGATACAACATTCATCGATCCTGACAGTTGTTTGCTCCTGGTGTAATAGGCGTATCTTGGTCATGGACTGGAGCCGCTGCCTGATCATGTAATCCTAGCCCATCACTCTCCTGGTTGGTATCGTTTAGAACACTTATTGCATCTAGTAACTGCTTCATTGCAGCTCCATAAGCTTCGGTGTTCTTATCCCCCATCTGTACAATCTCGAGCGCCTTACTGTACAAGCTGGAGTGTCGGTAAGTTGCGTCCTTCAGTGCAGAATTGCCTGCTTGATATATCTTCAGATGCTCTGGCAGGTTCTCACAAGTGTTCTTTGTCCATCTCTTCATGATGTGTACATGATGGATCTCCCTAACTCCCAGATTTAGCATGACCTGTTACGGAAAGAAAAATAGATGTGTGGTCAAATAAACACACTAGATATGGATCACATTTTAATCTATGCTTGCAGAGTAAAAACATGAGTGTAAGTGTACTGAATTTAAAGGAGGTTATACAATTTTTGTAACAGCCCATGCTTTCCTATGTTCTGATATTTAGTGTACTGAACTTGAACCCAGCTACTAGAATCTTATAGCATCGCAAGTAAGCTCTAACTCAGATACAATGAATGATAAAATGACTCATTTTGACCTACCCGGATAGCATGGCAACACAACATGCCCATGTGTGAGTAAAGACCACACTCACATAAATATCCTCCAGATTCCTGATCAAATAGAACATGATATTGTGTCCTGGACCAAGCTTGCCTCCTCTCTGCATAGATGTGGTTAACGACGTACACCACACCTAGCTCTGTCCGACATGCCTCTTGTAACACATATGACCCTGAAAAGTAAATTGCGTGTTGAAACAGCTCATACATAGCTGCGGTATAGACCTTGCTCGCATGGTATTCTAGTGGCACTCCAAGGTTAAAAACAAATCCACCCTGAAAACACCGGTGGCCCATCAATTTCATATGAAAATTTCTACATATGCAGTTCAAGGTTAAAAACAATGCTATGTATGATGTTTTTCCTATGGCTTACCACACGAGTCTTCTTCTCTTGAAAATCTTCCTCTGATTGGCGGTCGAACAATATTTTCTGGTACTGCCTAACAAAGTTGTTCATAGACGATGCCGGCTGCAACCTCATACTTCATGTCATGGATGAACCAGCCATGGTCTGATGTGCGATGCAACCTCATAAGTGCAGGACATTGGCAGCATACTGAATGTGAATTCTCCCTACGTGGTTTCCCCTGATACTTCATGTCATGGATGAACCAGCCATGGTCTGATGTGTGATGCAACCTCATAAGTGCAGGACATTGGCAGCATACTGAAT
>NC_053028.1:153971009-154129078 GCF_003073215.2 Triticum urartu | reverse complement strand
GCTTCCTTGACTTCAACTCCAAGTCTCCTGGATCACGTTCGTTCCAAAAATCACGCTCCCTAAGGTTTCATTCCATTTGGACTCCATTTCATATTCCTTTTCTGCGGAACACTGAAACAAGGGGAAAAACAGAAACTGGCAGTGGGCTCTGGGTTAATAGGTTAGTCCCAAAAATAATATAAAAGTGTATAATAAAGCCCATAAACATCCAAAACAGATAATTTAATAGCATGGAACAATCAAAAATTATAGATACGTTGGAGACGTATCAGCATCCCCAAGCTTAATTCCTGCTCGTCCTCGAGTAGGTAAATGATAAAAACAGAATTTTTGATGAGGAATGCTACCTAACATATTTATCCATGTAGTCCTCTTTATTGTGGCAAGAATATTCAGATCCATAAGATTCAAGACAAAAGTTTAATATTGACATAAAAACAATAATACTTCAAGCATATTAATAAAGTAATCATGTCTTCTCAAAATAACATGGCCAAAGAAAGCGATCCATAGAAAGTCATATAGTCGGGCTATGCTCTATCTTCATCACATAAAATATTTAAATCATGCACAACCCCGATGACAAGCCAAGCAATTGTTTCATACTTTTGATGTTCTCAAACTTTTTCAATCTTCATGCAATACATGAGCGCGAGCCATGGACATAGCACTATAGGTGGAATAGAACGGTGGCTGTGGAGAAGACAAAAAAAGGAGAAGATAGTCTCACATCAACTAGGCGTATCAACGGGCTATGGAGATGCCCATCAATAGATATCAATGTGAGTGAGTAGGGATTGCCATGCAACGGATGCACTAGAGCTATAAGTGTATGAAATCTCAAAAAGAAACTAAGTGGGTGTGCATCCAACTCACTTGCTCACGAAGACCTAGGGCATTTTGAGGAAGCCCTTCATTGGAATATACAAGCCAAGTTCTATAATGAAAGATTCCCATTAGTATATGAAGGTGACAACATAGGAGACTCTCTATCATGAAGATCATGGTGCTACTTGGAAGCACAAGTGTGGTAAAAGGATAGTAGCATTGCCCCTTCTCTCTTTTTCTCTCTTTTTTTGTTTTTTTATTTTGTTTTTTTATTTGGGCCTTTTCTCTTCTTATTTTTTTGGCCTCTTTTTTTATTTTATTTTTATTTTTCGTCCAGAGTCTCATCCCGACTTATGGGGGAATCACAGTCTCCATCATCCTTTCCTCACTAGAACAATGCTCTAATAATGATGATGATCACACTTTTATTTACTTACAACTCAAGAATTATAACTCGATACTTAGAACAAGATATGACTCTATATGAATGCCTACGGCAGTGTACCGGGATGTGCAATGACTCATGAGTGACTTGTATGAAAGAACTATGAACGGTGGCTTTGCCACAAATACGATGTCAACTATATGATCATGCAAAGCAATATGACAATGATGGAGCGTGTCATAATAAAGGGAATGGTGGAAAGTTGCATGGGAATATATCTCGGAATGACTATGGAAATGCCATAATAGGTAGGTATGGTGGCTGTTTTGAGGAAGGTATATGGTGGGTTTATGGTACCGGCGAAAGTTGCGCGGTACTAGAGAGGCTAGCAATGGTGGAAGGGTGAGAGTGTGTATAATCCATGGACTCAACATTAGTCATAAAGAACTCACATACTTATTGCAAAAATCTATTAGTCATCGAAAGAAAGTACTACGCGCATGCTCCTAGGGGGATAGATTGGTAGGAAAAGACCATCGCTCGTCCTCGACCGCCACTCATAAGGAAGACAATCAATAAATAAATCATGCTCCGACTTCATCACATAACGGTTCACCATACGTGCATGCTACGGGAATCACAAACTTCAACACAAGTATTTCTCAAATTCACAACTACTCAACTAGCATGACTCTAATATCACCATCTCCATATCTCAAAACAATTATCAAGTATCAAACTTCTCATAGTATTCAATGCACTTATATGAAAGTTTTCATTATGCCTAAAAGAAAATTACCATGTTGTTCTATAGACTCTCAAAATGATATACGTTAAGCATGAGAGTACATCTATTTATTCAAAATAAAACCACCGCCGTGCTCTAAAAAGATATAAGTGAAGTGCTAGAGCAAAAGACAAACTACTGCGAAAGATATAAGTGAATATCAATGAGTAGTTGAATAATTTTGCAACTATGTGAAGACTCTCTAACATTTAATAATTTCGGATCTTGGTATTTGATTAAAACAGCAAGCAAAACAAAAGAAAATAAAATGACGCTCCAAGCAAAACACATAACATGTGGTGAATAAAAATATAGTTCCAAGTAAAGTTACCGATGAATGAAGACGAAAGAGGGGATGCCTTCCGGGGCATCCCCAAGCTTAGGCTTTTTGGTGTCCTTGGATTTTACCTTGGGGTGCCTTGGGTATCCCCAAGCTTAGGCTCTTGTCACTCCTTATTCCATAGTCCATCGAATCTTTACCCAAAACTTGAAAACTTCACAACACAAAACTTAACAGAAAACTCGTAAGCTCCGTTAGTATAAGAAAATAAACCACCACTTAGGTACTGTTGTGAACTCATTCTAAATTCATATTAGTGTAAGATCTACTGTATTCCAACTTCTCTATGGTTCATACCCTCCGATACTACTCATAGATTTATCAAAATAAGCAAACAACACATAGAGAACAGAATCTGTCAAAAACAGAACAATCATTAGTAATCTGTAGGTTCCGAATACTTCTGTAACTCCAAAAATCCTGATAAATTAGTAAGTCCTAGGTAATTTTGTTATTAATCTACTGCTATTTTAATTGGTATTTTATCGCTCTCTGGTAAGAAATGAAAATTATTCTCGTGAGCGCATACTTTCTGTTTTTTACAGCAAGATCAACAAGACTTTCCCCAAGTAGATCCTAAAGGCTTTACTTGGCACAAACACTAATTAAAAGCATAAAACCACATCTAACCAGAGGCTATATGAATTATTTATTAATAAACAGGAGCAAAAAGCAAGGTGCTAAAATAAAATTGGGTTGCCTCCCAACAAGCGCTATCGTTTAATGCCCCTAGCTAGGCATGATGATTTCAATGATGCTCACATAAAGGATAAGAATTGAAACATAAAGAGAGCATCATGAAGAATATGACTAGCACATTTAAGTCTAACCCACTTCCTATGCATAGGGATTTTGTGAGCAAACAACTTATAGGAACCATAATCAACTAGCATAGGAAGGCAAAACAAGCATAACTTCAAAACTTTAAGCACATAGAGAGGAAACTTGATATTATTGCAATTCCTACAAGCATATATTCCTCCCTAATAATAATTTTCAGTAGCATCATGAATGAATTCAACAATATAACCAGAACCTAAAGCATTCTTTTCATGATCTACAAGCATAGAAAATTTACTACTCTCTACATAAGCAAAATTCTTCTCAATCGGAATAGTGGGAGTATCATAAGAGACTCGAATACTATAGATTGTTTCCACATTAAAAGAGTAATGTTCAAGAAAAGGGTAATCATAATCATGACAAGTTTTATAAATATAATCATCACTACTTTTTATAGCATGTGTATCATCACAATAATTATCATAAGTAGCAACTTTGTTCTCATCATAATCGATTGAAACCTCTTCCAAGATAGTGGTATCATCACTAAATAAAGTCATGACCTCTCCAAATCCAGTTTCATAATTATCATAATAAGATTCAACATCCTCCAAAATAGTGGGATCATTACTTCCTAAAGTTGACACTCTTCCAAACCCACTTTCATCAATATAATCATCATAAGTAGGAGGCATGCTATCATCATTATAAATTTGCATATCAAAACTTGGGAGACTAAAAAATATCATCTTCATTAAACGTAGCATCCCCAAGCTTGGGACAAACATTGATTGCAGCAAATATATTCTCAAAAACATCATCTTCATCAAACATAGCATCCCCAAGCTTGGGCCTTTTCATATCATAAGCATAATCACTCTCATCATTAATAGTATGGATAGCACCAATAGTATAGCAATTATCATCATCACAATGAGTAATAGGAGCAACATCATTTGGGAGAGATACCTTTCTACCTTTGCTTCTCCGTCTTTTCTTTTTATTCTTCACATCATGTGTGGGTTTAATCCTCTTTTCGGAGCTCCTTATTAATGAGATTGGTTGAATAGAAGGCTCCTCCTCGTTACCTGATTCATCATAAGAAATAATAGGAGAATATTGGGAAGTCTCTTCCCTTTTGTTAGTATTCTCTTCATCTTCTATTTGTTTTCTTTTCTTTATGTAGTTGGCAATATAAGGATTTTCAATGCAATTCACCGCACAATACATATAAATTTCTTCTAGATCAATATCGAGGAATTTCCTGAGGTTATATTCTGGAATAATCTTAGTTTGACATTTCATTTCTTCATAACCCAAAAGCAAACTAAGTTCATTATGATGTACAAGGGAAATCAAGTCATCACAATTTTTGGACACGATTCGATAATGAAACAATTTGCATTTGATATTTAAATGATCATGTTCATTCCAAAGTTCACAAGTATGGCTAAGATATTTTAAATTTTCAACACTAACATTTAGCCTTTCTTGCAACCATTTAGTTTCCAAATACTTATGCCTCTTGCAAAATCTATTTTCCCTATTTGGTATGTACTTGCAAACTCTATGCACTCCACAAAAATCGATATGCTTATAAGAGATATTTTCATCATGACTAGTGCAATCATCATTAGTACTATGGATATTCAAAGAGTTCATACTAATAACATTGCAATCATGCTCATCATTCAAAGATTTAGTGCCAAACATTTTATAGACTTCTTCTCCTAGCACTTGAGCACAATTTTCCTTTCCATCATTCTCACGAAAGATATTAAAAAGATGAAGCGTATGAGACAAACTCAATTCCATTTTTTTGTAGTTTTCTTTTATAAACTAAACTAGTGATAAAACAAGAAACAAAAAGATTTGATTGCAAGATCTAAAGATATACCTTCAAGCGCTAACCTCCTCGGCAACGGCGCCAGAAAAGAGCTTGATGTCTACTACACAACCTTCTTCTTGTAGACGTTGTTGGGCCTCCAAGTGCAGAGGTTTGTAGAACAGTAGCAAATTTCCCTCAAGTGGATGACCTAAGGATTATCAATCCGTGGGAGGCGTAGGATGAAGATGGTCTCTCTCAAACAACCCTGCAACCAATTAACAGAGAGTCTCTTGTGTCCCCAACACACCCAATACAATGGTAAATTGTATAGGTGCACTAGTTCGGTGAAGAGATGGTGATACAAGTGCAATATGGATGATAGATATAGGTTTTTGTAATCTGAAAATATAAAAACAGCAAGGTAACTAATGGTAAAAGTGAGCACAAACGGTATTGCAATGCTAGGAAACAAGGCCTAGGGTTCATACTTTCACTAGTGCAAGTTCTCTCAACAATAATAACATAATTGGATCATATAACTATCCCTCAACATGCAACAAAGAGTAACTCCAAAGTCAGTAATAGCGGAGAACAAACGAAGAGATTATGATAGGGTATGAAACCACCTCAAAGTTATCCTTTCTGATCGATCTATTCAAGAGTCCGTAGTAAAATAACATGAAGCTATTATTTCTGTTCGATCTATCATAGAGTTCGTACTAGAATAACACCTTAAGATACAAATCAATCAAAACCCTAATGTCACCTAGATACTCCAATGTCACCTCAAGTATCCATGGGTATGATTATACGATATGCATCACACAATCTCATATTCATCTATTCAACCAACACAAAGAACTTCAAAGAGTGCCCCAAAGTTTCTACCGGAGACTCAAGACGAAAACGTGTGCCAACCCCTATGCATAAGTTCACGAGGTCACGGAACTCGCAAGTTGATCACCAAAACATACATCAAGTGGATCACGTGATATCCCATTGTCACCACAGATAAGCACATGCAAGACATACATCAAGTGTTCTCAAATCCTTAAAGACTCAATCCGATAAGACAACTTCAAAGGGAAAACTCAATTCATCACAAGAGAGTAGAGGGGGAGAAACATCATAAGATCCAACTATAATAGCAAAGCTCGCGATACATCAAGATCGTGCCGACTCAAGAACACAAGAGAGAGAGAGAGAGATCAAACACATAGCTACTGGTACATACCCTCGGCCCTGAGGGAAAACTACTCCCTCCTCGTCATGGAGAGCACCGGGATGATGAAGATGGCCACCGGAGAGGGATTCCCCCCTCCGACAGGGTGCCAAACCAGGTCTAGATTAGTTTTCGGTGGCTACGGAGGCTTCTGGTGACGGAACTCCCGATATATTGTGCTCCTTGATGTTTTTAGGGTATATGGACATATATAGGCGAAAGAAGTCGGTCATGGGAGCCACGAGGGTGGGGGCGCGCCCAGGGGGGCAGGCACGCCTCCCTGCCTCGTGGCCACCTCGAAGCTTCATTGACTTCAACTCCAAGTCTCCTGGATCATGTTCGTTCCAAAAATCATGCTCCCGAAGGTTTCATTCCATTTGGACTCTGTTTGATACTCCTTTTCTGTGAAACACTGAAACAAGGGGAAAAACAGAAACTGGCACTGGACTCTGGAGACGTATCAATTATCACCAAGCTTGCAGAAGATAACGTAAAGATGGAGAAGAAACTGGCTGATCTGGAATGTACAATCAGTACGATGAAGCAAGAAAGAATCAATCACAAGCAACAGATGAAAGCAAGAGACAAGAAGGAACTAGCATGTGTAGTTGTGGTTGTCGCATTAGTCATGTTCTATGCGTTGTTTGCAATGATGATTAGGGATTTTGTTTAACAGTATTGCTAAAGCACATCTAGATGTGCTCTAACTAATGCACATCTAGGTCCTATGCCATTGATGTTACGCGAAGATTCGTGCAGATATTTTCCTTTCTCTTTTTTTCTTTTCCTTTGTAGTTTGATTATTACTGGCTTTATCAATAAGAAGAGGTCAATGTATTGCTTGCCAACTATCCTACTCCGTTCATACTGGTACCAGTGCATAATCCCAAAACTCGTTCCTTCTTTTTGTCCTAAAAAATAAACTAGCCAATAGGAGTCCTACGCAACCCCGGAAATTTGGAGCGACTGGGTACAAATAATTGCGGTTGATTATATCAGCGGTTAGATAATACGTCAACCCCCGCTTCAATTGGCATTTACTCTTCTCTACATACCCCGCTTCAGTGTCCACCATCTTCATCGTCCCCGGCAGGCTGCGCTACACACTGGCACACACTCTGCAGCCATGTCGAGCGACAGCGAGAACGACAATTCGTCCAGCAGTCTGGCGCCCGATGATAGGTCAACATCGGAATCATCCTGCTCGTCTTCCATAAGTCCGGCGTCGAGCCCAGACCTTGATTATATCCGGATCATGGAAGGGACGCCGCATCCGGAGTCGTCAGACGACAACCAGACGGACGAGGAGCCGTCGGTGGACGGAGAAGAGGACGACGATGATGAGGAGGAGGAATGGTCGAACAAGGAGGAGGACGACGACGACAGAAACGACGATGACAACGGCGGCGGCGATGAAAAGTCAACCATCAGCGGCAAGAAGCGTCCTCGCCAAGATGATGTCGCGGGGCCATCCAAGAAGAAGAAGAAGAAGGACTAAATTAAGCAGACTGAACATAACTCTTTTTCCGTTCGCTCATATTAATGTGTTATCTCTGTTTATCTTGTCAATCTCATCGCAGATGGTTAGTAATACGTATTCGACAGAGATCTTCTACATTATCGCCCACATGTTGGTTTGTTGAACTGCATGCCCTGACGAGCACACAATTCACAAAAAAGACTGTATGGGCTATCTATAATGACCGCACACAATTCTGATTACCGACTTGTTTGTCGGGTATCACACACATCTTGTTACGCTGAATCGTTTGTGTTCACCTCGATCATCGCAAACAGTTCATCAAAGCGAACGGTATGCCATATATCACACACACATTGATATGGCTGCCCATTTCTGTTGTTCTGTCTAATCGCAAACAGTTCGTATGGATCAACCTTATGCCTAGCATCGCACACGCAACTAAAATCTGAACCGTGTTTGATGTGCCCGCCATCGCAAATGTTTTGCACCTTTTTTGACGGTTATTTTACACCACCGTTTGTAATTATTGCATCGCACACAGTTTCGTCGAAGAGTCTCTGATCGTAGTGTCGCGTTAGCAGCATCCTGCAGTAGTGCCTCATCGAGTTCGTCCATATAAACGGGCTCGATAGAGCTCCAACATAAATTCATGTCATCCCCTTGTGGTGGTGAGACTAGGGTACCTTGTCGTGCGTGTCTGACGACAAGATCTAGTGTCAGGCACTTTGAATCGATACAAGGGTTCAATGACGATGATTGTGGCTCCAAGATGATGGTCCTTAGAAGAACATGCACGAAGACTTCCCAATTATCACCAACAGGCCAAGTTGATTGCTTGTTCAGCTAGGAGAATAGTAATTGCATGTGAGTTAGCACATAAATACATTTTGGTAGGGGAGTGGCGATAATGGCGTGTCGGCTGCTCGTTCTGGCAGCGGTGATGGTCGTTCGATGGTTTGGGGAACTTCATGTAATTTTCATTATGTTTGGGGTGCTTTATACTTCTAATGAAGTTTTATAATATAGTTCTGGATGTTTTTTTGCAAAAAAAAAAAATCTATTCCTACTAATAAAGGGAGGGTAGCTTATGTCCGTCTGTCATGCATTTTTATAAAAAAAAACCTACCTTTTCTAGTAATTAACCCACAATCCACCTTTAAGTGACATGAAAATGATTCATCACATATTTTTGAAAAACCTCTGCTTTTCTTGTAATTATATATGCGGTCCACCTGCAAAGGATAAAAAAACTGAGGGCTTGCATATAACAATCAACAAAAAAAGGTTGCTTCCTTTGAAACTTGAACTCACAAGCTCAAGTAATGTAGTGACCTCAACAACCAGCTAGGCTACACATGTATTCATGTGCCAACTCATAGTTTTATTTTTACTTATACATTACATTGGTTGAACTCTCTCTTTAGCGGTTTAGAAAAGAAAATATGGACGCGAACCACCATGGAACCTCACGTACGTATGCTGCACAAACTAACTAATTCCACGGACACATGATATATTCTTCATATTTGTTCATTGTTTGAATAATTTTCTTGCATACAACACAAAATCAAGGATCGGATCTTCTCCTACTAGTTGTGTCCAATTGAAACTGATGCAAAATTTATTTCAACATACCAACAATATATCACCACGACTTATGTTGTCATCGCACTTTCTCGTCACCCCCGACACATTAGAGCTTTTTCCCTTTCCCTGGTTGGACCCTCACAATTTCCGCATCGAGGAGGAAAATCCATTTAAAGAAAAAGACCTCGAACCATGCACCATGGAGGGCAAATTTCATCATTCAGTCTATTTCAACCATTGCAAGCCTACATTGCGATATGTAAGAAGTTTTCCAATTAGTCGCATGCATCTACTCATTTAGATCCATCACCCTATTGTTGTTGTCGGCCGTGCGCACCATAATCCGTGTCATCTGCCATCCATGGATGTGAACCAAAAATTGGCAACTCGGCAATCAACGTTTGTCGTCCATTTGCTTTGCATGTTTTTTCTGTACCCCAAAGCCGTAGAACCATCGTTCTACGGTAATTTTGCTTTGCATGCTCACTAAGGAACATGTGCTGGTAATAGTATGTGTTTAAGATTTGCTCTAGAACAAAGCATGGATGTCGTGATAGGATTTATTTCTCTCGATGCAGCACACGGATCTGTGTGCTTGTAATTGCTAAGGTCGCATGGCACTTCTTAACTTGCCTTCACTTAATCTCTCATAGTTCTTCCTCCACGCCACACAATCAGTGAGCCCAAATGATTGATCAGTTCTTGTTCTCCGACCAAAAAATAATGGGAGCGAGTATATCCATCCACCCAACAGCTACTTTTCGTAAGCTAATTGGGCTAAGAGAAAACTAGCTAATCCTTTCCTTAAAAAACACTCACCTGCACGTATCCGATCATATCCACTTGTCTCTACGCCAAAGCCGGGTGCTACTGGCAGAAAACCAGGTGGAAACGCGAGGGCAGGCCCGTCATTTCAGCCAAGCAACTCCGAGCGACTGAGCAACCACACCCGCACAATAAAGCCGGCTCACGCACTCCGCCCACTCCCTCTCAACCGCCGTCGCGTCTCCACTTTCCTCTCCATCTCACTCACTCTCCCCCTCCGCCGCCGGCGCAGCGTCCTCCCCGCGACTCCGATGGCCAGCAAGTGGGTCAGGCCCGAGGTGAGCTCCACGCCCAGATCCGGGCCATCCGCCCGCTCCTGCCACTCGCTCTTCTTCCGTTCGCTTATCTATCCTGTCTCGCGGCCGCGCAGGTGTACCCGCTGTTCGCGGCGACGGGCGTGGCCATCGGCATCTGCGCCTTTAGCCTCCTTCGCAACATCACCGGCAACCCAGAAGTCAGGTAAAGATCTCGACTGCTTGCAGTCCCCCCCTCCTCCTATCCCTGGCCGTTTATTTCTTGATTGAGAGAAACGAATCGGCCCCCTCCCTCGCTTGTTTGATTATTACTACATGGCTTGGCGTTGTACCGCTTATTAGTGGACAAGATAAGAGTAGATCTGCTGGATTATGGCCTGTTCGTGGTGGCTGGCCGCTGGGTGTTTGAGTGTTGACTTCGCTGCTACGGTCGATATCCATGTTTTTTCAGGTGAAAAATTTGTGGTCTTGGTTTCATTTGGGTCGGAGAATCGGTCCACGAGGGGTGAGAAGAGAACCATTTAGCCTTTTGGGGGAGATATCTTGCTTGTGCGCGTGGATTGTTGGTGAAATTATGCGGGATTTCGCAGTATATGATTTTCTATTCTGAGTATGATATTGTACCAATCATAGCTCCTGCAGACAGGAAGTCATGTGTGTTATCATGTGGGTTCTAATGGATAATGAAATATTGTACTAGTACATGATCTACTTTTTGTACTAGCAATTGTTTAGTGCACTTCGCATGATCGGGAGACGATCTTAACAAACCTTATCTGCATTGATGGTTATCTTAATAAATTTGTGGCAGCTCATCTTAATCTTGTGAGAAGAGCCTGAAACAACCTAATACTTCTTAGTAACGATGTACTGAAATGATTTCATCTGCAGGGTCAACAAGATGGGGAGGGCAGCGGGAGTGCTTGAGAACCATGAGGAGGGCAGGCGCTACGCCGAGCACGGCCTCAGAGCCTATGTGCAGGACAAGACCCCCGAGATCATGCCAGGAATCAACAAGTTCTTCACCAGCCCAAAATGAAGCACTTTAGTCTGTCTGTGACTCGCTATTAGTAACTGTTGTGGTCAAGTGCAAACCTATTTCAAGCATTCAGTAATGTTGTCGCGTCCATAATTCAGAGGACATCGTCAATTACCTCTTATTGAAAGAACCATGTGATGTTTGATGGCTTGCTATATATGTGATGGTTGATGGCTTCTAAATATCTGCTTCATTGAGATTGTGGATATTCCATGCTTCCGTGTAGTTGCTGTGTTGTGGTTGTGGAGACCTCAGTGGTAGCTCAGCGATTACTGCAGACATTTGGATATTGCTACTGCTGGTATTTTGAAGTGTGTTCCTGTCTTAGCAGTATCTTTCACACAACTCCTTTGGAATTTGTCAATTCTGTGAGCATGTATGCGCTGTGGTATTTGTGGGTATGGAAAATGACTGTCTAATAAGTCAATCCTGGTACAACATTTTACCCAACAGCCAAGCTCTTGTTGTAGTACTTAGATGCATTTTACATCAGTGATTAACATATTTCTAGCTTATTCTGTTGAAGTTGACTAGCATAGCCTGTTAAGGTTTTAAGATCCAGGTGATGACATAACAAAATTAACTCATCAGAGCCGACTGAAAAGAACAGACATTATAGATCAAACCATGTGGCTCTAATATGCTAGCCTCAGCTGTTGTCCCAGCCATCTCCTCTCTATACAGCTGCCAAATAACACTTTGCTGGAGAGAACAGATGCAAAAAGACTGAAGATGAACTAAGTAGACAAAAGTACACTGCCTAAAAAAAGATGGACAGTCAAGTGTATCATTATTCTGTTTCTTTTTTGCATTGAGTAAATACATCGAGCAAAGGCGAAATGAGCCTTTGTGTTTATGACATCTTGCACAGGTCGAATCCTTTCTAGAGTCCTCGGCAGATGAGGTGATCTGCCTACAAGAACTGATTTACAACAGACCTGCCTAAACTAAACCGTCCCTCGTGAGGTTTATTCCCGTGTAAGATCCAAGTACCATGATTTCCAGGCTTCAACATAATGGCCAAAAAGATCATTCAGCGCTGCATTCACAAAATGTAGGGGAACTGTGTAAGTTTATCAACAGGGTAAACCATATATTTGACACAAACAGCAAAAATGGCATAGTTAAAAGTTACTCCCTCCGTAAACTAATATAAGAGTGTTTAGATTACTACTTTAGTGATCTAAACGCTCTTATATTAGTTTACAGAGGGAGTACTGTATTAGTTAAAACTGGAAATAACATCATGAGAAACTATACAACCACTTGTCAAAGACTAGAGGGCTGATGGCAGTTATTAAAACTAGATCACTAGATTCAGAAATTGGGATTTCTAGTATGGTTGTGAAAGTTCAATCCCTATTTATTTATTTATTTTGCCTTTTGGGATAAAGAGAAGGTTTGAGGGATTAAGTTTAGGGGATCTGCTAGAGATGCTCTAAGTATACTAATAAATTAAAAAAATTAAAAAACTTCCACATTTGGGGCTAATTACCACCACTATTGAGAAAAAATTCAAAAAACCTCCACTTTTGAGGCTGGTTGGTAACAAATTGTGCTGATCCAAGGCTTAGTGCATTTTGACAGTGAATCTGATGGGTGGGACCCATCTGTTGGGTTGGTGTGGCAAAGACTAGTCCTAGTCCCACTTGTCAGCCATACATCTTTTTTCCCCTCTCTTCTCCTTCCTCCCCACCTATCTCTCTCCCTTACCAACGATCCTCCCCCTGCCGCTCTAATCTACTCCTTGAGCACAGCCCAGCCAGCGACCTCCGAGACGATTTCTCTATCTACTTCCACTGGTGACTACTCATGTTGAATTTGGTTGTCAAAAGACCAAATGGCAAATGCTATTATTGTCGGCTATCGTGGAACATGTTTACATACCCGTTTCAGTCAATGCATAAATACAAACAGGTATACAAACAAGCGCTAGAATGGCTACTCAAAGTAAAGGGGCTAAACTTCTAAAATTAATGAAACCGTATAAAATTAATTTTGTCCTGAATTCCTGAGCTCCAGTTTCTTCTTGATCATGCATATCAGTTTGGATGTGAAGTGGCCAAAGTACTAGACATGTAGATTACTACTCCCTCCGTCCCATAATATAAGAGTGTTTTTGACAGTACACTACACTAGTGTCAAAACCACTCTTATATTATGGGACGGAGGGAGTAGTAACTAATAGAGGATCAGAGAAGCACTTCAATGCATCCAGTGCAAAGAGAAGGGTAGATACCAAAACTGGCATCTCAAAACAAAATTCCATCCAGTGTAGTTTTCTAAATTCTAAATCTTAACTGTAAAAAATAAACATGTGGGGGCAATGTTTAGCTTACCATGATTTTGGTACTGTGGACGGAATGAAACAGCGAGATTCTCCCAGTCTTGAATGTTCTTCGTCTCATTCTCCCTCACTGACTGATCATCAACTTCATGTTTCCTTGCACCAGCAGGGTGGAAGGGCCCATAAACAAAGCCACTACTCTTCCCTTGCCCGAGCTGACTCTCGAAAGTTTTCAACATGCTGCTGCCACCTTGCATGAGTTTGGGTTTGTTCTCTGTTTCCAAGACTAACTTGCCCCTCTTATTGTCAATGTTTGTGATGTCGGTACCAAATGCCCTCTTGCTAGACATAATCTTCCTGGCTGGCGGTAAAGCAACCGTGACAGTGGCACCTTCCTTTCGCTTTGCCTGACCAAGCCACCGGAATGCAGGTTTTCTGGAGTCCACCTGCTGCGTCTGAAACAAACCACAAAACCAACCATGCTAAGAAAAATGGTCACTTCCACAATTTGAAATGGCATGTGGTCAAGAGACTACCTTCTCGATGAGGTTCAAAGAAGATAGTACATTGGCAATGTCATACAGTCGACGAACTTTAGCTGTATTATCAACATCAGAATTGTAATGAGTTCCATTTGGATAGAAAAATCTGTTGCAACGACTAAGCAATGGATCCCATAAAATATAAGAAATGCAAGTACTGACTTCTCATGTTGCTCTCGGCATGTCTCTCTCCAAGGAGCAGCCTTGCAGCCTCATCAAGTGAGACTGTCTCAACCTGTGCCAGTAGTGAATCACATTGCAATTAACCACGAAGGACAAACCGCCTTAATGAAAAAAAAATCAGTGGAATTCTCAATCAGTTCACCTCCATGGTGAGGAAGAGCTTGACGAAATTCTGAGTGAGCAGCCCAAGCGACTTCTCCTTCCTATGATCTACTAATGTGGCACCAGAAACACTAATTCAGCACATAACGACAGCAAACCAATGAGAAAGTGATTGATCAGTCATACCAGATCGACGCGGGCACATGGGTGTGTCCGGCTTATCAGAAGCATTGTCTATTGACTGGCTAAGCTTCTCACTGTCAGCGTCCCCTTCTGCATCACCCAATTTATCATCGTCGTCTTCATCGTCCGACACCTTCACAACCACCATAAGAAAAGTCACTTCTTTTATCAGCAACAATCGCTGATTTGCATCACAACTAAAAGGGCCAAGTAAAACAAAGTGAAGAAATCTAACATTGGCAGCAGATGGTTCCTCCGGTGGCGGGGCTAATCCAGACATCTCTCTCAATGTCCTCTCCTGAACAAACGGGAAGAACAAAATAGGAAGCCATTAATCATTTTGGTATTTCAATGTAAACAGTCTATTTTTCTGAAACAATGTAAAGACTTGCCATTTTCATTAATTAATTGAGAAGAAGAGAGTTGCCCAGCTAATTAAGAGCAATCTTTAAGCCGTGTAGAATCAGCATAGATCAGAATAGGCGGATCCAAACCTTGAGTTCCTTGAGCGCGGCAGGGACGCCCTCAAAGCCTATCCATGTGTACCGATTCTTGGCCCTCCTCACGAGAATCTGCGTGATGCTCAACGAATGTCAGGGAAAGAAGAGGAGAACATAAACGAAACAGCGCATGGGTAAAATCGCATGCCAAGGACAAAAAAAGGTTTCTTTGTTATCAGGGCTCACCCCGACGCTCTCGAGCACGTTGACGATGTCGTAGATCCGGCGCCTCTCGACGCCGAGCCGCCTGGCGGCGTCGTCCAGCCCCACCGTCTCCACGTCGTCCCGGTCGTACAGCGCCACGAAGCTGCAAAGCCCGGCAGCGGCCTAGCTAGGTCAAAAACCGGCGAAATGCACAGCGCGTGTTGCGGAAACGAGAGAGCGGGGAGATCTCCCCCCTACTTGGAGCAGAGGAGGCCGAGGGACTTCTGCTTGCGGCTGTAGGCGTGGTGCCGGCAGGCCCTCGCGGCGGCGCCCGAGCCGCCTCCGGCGCCGTCGATGACCAGCCGCGGGGGCAGGTAAGGAGGAGGAGGGGGCGGCGGGGGCTGCGCGGCGGCCGCCGGAGCCCCGGCCGCGGCGGCGGGCTCCATCGCCGGTGGATGTCGAGGTGGAAAGGGTGGGGAGGGGCGAATTTTGTGGCCTTGTTTATTGGTGATGGGATCTGCGGGTTGGGTTTTGGAAAGGTGGAGGAGGGGAGGGGAGGGGAGGGCGGCGAGGACGTTGGAATGATTGCGTTTTGGCGCCCGCGGCGGCGGCGCGTTTTCAAACTTTTGCCCCCCTCCGCGCCGCCTCCCGTCCCGTCTCCCGCTCCTGCGCGGCGCGGTCGGTCTGGCCTAGCGGTGGTTAGGGCTAGCACCAGGTGGATTGTGGAGTCAGAGGCTGGTCCAGGAATAAAGAAAGGTAGAAATAGAAAACACCCTAAAAATATATACTTCCTCGTTCGAAATTACTTATTGCGAAAATGGATAAAAATAGATGTATTTAAAACTAAAATATATAGATCCATTTCTCCAACGAGTAGCTACTCTAGTGATTATAAAACATCTTATTACATAGGTCATTGATTCTTTTAGAGAATGTGTGCTGTTTTTCTTTTTGCGGAGAGAAAATGTGTACTATTTATTTCTATAGAATATGATAGATGGTGTTGTAAAGGGCGGCTGCCTGAAAAGTGAAGGATTATCACGAGTAATGAGAACATTAGAATGCAACTGTCGCGAGCTCGGTTCAGCTTGGGCAGTTCATGCGCATCTAGAGGTTCAGAAGCTAACAAAATTGAGTGATTCTTTCATGTCTGAGACGCGTCTGTTGAAATACAAGATGGTTTTTTCCCCAATGTTTGGGGTTTCATCACATGCTCTTTGATGAGAGTGTTGGGAGGAGTGGTGGTGTGTTGTTGATGTGGGAGAACCGTGTGAAAACCATGGAGTTAAGTGTGACGAATCAACATATAAATGTGATTGTGGAGGAAATGGGAAAATGGTGGCTTTACGACTGTCTATGGTGAGCCCAGTTGGGAGTCTAGGAAAGAACTTGGAACGACCCATCAGATATTTGTGTGATGCTCAATATCCCATGGGTGTTTTTAGGGGGGGGGGGGCAGGGCATGGACTGTATAGGGGATAGGTTCGATGGAGAGAAGGGAATATAAGGAAGAAACTTGATAGAGCTATCGGTAATGTAGAACGGGATGCATTGTTTCCATTTGGCGCGCTAAGAAATGAGGGTATTACTAAATCAGTTCATATGTGAGTTGTGGTGGATATGGAGCATTTCAAATGTAAGGTGTGGCATGAGATGACTACGTTATTACATTTTGAGGCTCACTTATAAGAGGCCCCGTGGAAGAACTAGTGAGGGGGGTCATGGGAAAGGCGGCACTATCTCGCTGCAAAGAACTTTAGAAAGTGTGCATGGCAAGCTTCAGTTGTGGGATTGTAAGGTACTCAAAGGTCCAAGAAATACGATTAGTGGTTTAAACGAGGAGCCACAACATGGGAAATGGGCGGTGAGTGATAAGGTGCTAGAGAAATTGGAGGAAGTATTGATAGTGTCAAAGAATTCATTTGAACAAGAGCAGATCGTTAGGTTGTGGTGTGGGCATTGCTACCTCTTGAGCATGTGTTGGTTTTTCCTTGAAGAGGAAAGGGTGATGCAGGAAAGTAGCGTAAGTATTTCCCTCAGTTTTTGAGAACCAGGTATCAATCCAGTAGGAGACAACGCACAAGTCACCTAATACCTGCACAAACAATCAAGAACCTTGCAACCAACGCAATAAAGGGGTTGTCAATCCCTTCACGGCCACTCGCAAAAGTGAGATCTAATAAAGATAGTAAAGTAAATATTGTTGGTATTTTTGTTGTATAGATTGGAAAGTAAAGATTGCAAAATAATAAACAAGATGCGATGTAAATAAAAAAGATGCAGTATAATAAGAAAGAGACCCGGGGGCCATAGGTTTCACTAGTGGCTTCTCTCAAGATAGCATGTATTACGGTGGGTGGACAAATTACTGCCGAGAAATTGATAGAAAAGCACATAGTTATGAGAATATATAGGCAATGATCATGAATATAGGCATCACGTCCGTGTCGAGTAGATCGAAACGATTCTGCATCTACTACTAGTATTCCTCACATCGACTGCTATCCAGCATGCATCTAGAGTATTAAGTTCATAAGAACAGAGTAACACTTTAAGCAAGATGACATGATGTAGAGGGATAAACTCAAGCAATATGATAAAAAAACATCTTTTTATCCTCGATGGCAACAATACAATACGTGCCTTGCTGCCCCTACTGTCACTTGGAAATGACACCGCAAGATTGAACCCAAAGCTAAGCACTTCTCACATTGCAAGAAAGATCAATCTAGTAGGTCAAACTAAACCGATAATTCGAAGAGACTTGCAAAGATATCAAATCATGCATATAAGAATTTAGAGAAGAACCAAATAATATTCATAGATAATCTTGTTCATAAACCCACAATTGATCGAATCTTGGCAAACACACCGCAAAAGAGTATTACATCGAATAAATCTCCAAGAACATGGAGGAGAACTTTGTATTGAGAACCAAAGAGAGAGAAGAAACCATATAGCTAATAACTATGGACCCGAAAGTCTGTGGTAAACTACTCACGCTTCATCGGAGAGACTATGGTGTTGATGTGGAAGCCCTCCGTGATCGACCCCCCCTCTGGCAGATCACCGGAAAAGGCCCCAAGATGGGATCTCACGGGTACAGAAGGTTGCGACGGTGGAAAAGGGGTTTTGTTTATCTCTGCGACCATCCAGGGTATAAGAGTATATATAGGCGGAAGAAGTACGTCAGTGCAGCTACATAGGGCCCACGAGGGTGGGGGCGCGCCTACCCCCTGGCCGCGCCCTCCTGCCTCGTGGCTGCCTCACAGAGTTCCAGACTTCAACTTCAAGTCTTCTGGTTTGCTTTCGGTCCAAGAAAGATCATCGCGAAGGTTTCATTTCGTTTGGATTCTGTTTGGTATTCTTTTTTTGCGAAACTCTAAAATAGGCAAAAAAAACACAGAAACTGGCACTAGGCCTCCGGTTAATAGGTTAGTCCCAAAAATAATATAAAAGAGCATATTAAAGTCAATTAAACATCCAAAACAGATAATATAATAGCATGGAACAATAAAAAATATAGATACGTTGGAGACATATCAAGCATCCCCAAGCTTAATTCCTGCTCGTCCTCGAGTAGGTAATGATAAAAATAGAATTTTTGATGTGGAATGCTACCTAACATAATTATCAATGTAATTTTCTTTATTGTGGCATGAATGTTCAGATCCGAAAGATTCAAGATAGAAGTTTAATATTGACATAAAATAGTAATATTTCAAGCATATTAATAAAGCAATCATGTCTTCTCAAAATAACATGGCCAAAGAAAGCGATCCATAGAAAGTCATATAGTCGGGCTATGCTCTATCTTCATCACACAAAATATTTAAATCATGCACAACCCCAATGATAAGCCAAGCAATTGTTTCATACTTTTGATGTTCTCAAACTTTTTCAATCTTCACGCAATACATGAGCGCGAGCCATGGACATAGCACTATAGGTAGAATAGAACGGTGTTGTGGAGAAGACAAAAAAGGAGAAGATAGTCTCACATCAACTAGGCGTATCAACGGGCTATGGAGATGCCCATCAATAGATATCAATGTGAGTGAGTAGGGAATACCATGCAACGGATGCACTAGAGTTATAAATGTATGAAAGCTCAACAAAAGAAACTAAGTGGGTGTGCATCCAACTTGCTTGCTCACGAAGACCTAGGGCAATTTTGAGGAAGCCCATCATTTGAATATACAAGCCAAGTTCTATAATGTAAAATTCCCACTAGTATATGAAAGTGACAATATATGAGACTCTCTATATGAAGAACATGGTGCTACTTTGAAGCACAATATATGAGACTGGCTCAAAAAGAAACTAAGTGGGTGTGCATCCAACTCGCTTGCTCACGAAGACCTAGGGCATTTTGAGGAAGCCCGTCATTGGAATATACAAGCCAAGTTCTATAATGTAAAATTCCCACTAATATATGAGAGTGAAATAATAGGATACTCTCTATCATGATGATCATGGTGCTACTTTGAAGCACGAGTGTGGAAAAAGGATAGTAGCATTGTCCCTTCTCTCTTTTTCTCTCATTTTTTTATTTGGGCATTTCTCTTTTTTTATGGCCTCTTTTTTTCTATTTTCTTTTATTTTTATTTTTTGTCCGGAGTCTCATCCCGACTTATGGGGGAATCACAGTCTCCATCATCCTTTCCTCGCATGGGACAATGCTCTAATAATGATGATCATCACACTTTTATTTACTTACAACTCAATAATTACAACTCGATACTTAGAACAAAATATGACTCTATTTGAATGCCTCTGGCAGTGTACCGGGATGTGTAATGAATCAAGAGTGACATATATGAAAAATTATGAACAATGGCTTTGCCACAAATACGATGTCAACTACATGATCATGCAAATCAATATGACAATGATGAAGCGTGTCATAATAAAGGGAACGGTGGAAAGTTGCATGACAATATATCTCGGAATGGCTATGGAAATGCCATAATAGGTAGGTATGGTGGCTGTTTTGAGGAAGGTATATGGTGAGTTTATGGTACCGACGAAAGTTGCGCGGTACTAGAGAGGCTAGCAATGGTGGAAGGGTGAGAGTGCGTATAATCCATGGACTCAACATTAGTCATAAAGAACTCACATACTTATTGCAAAAATCTATTAGTTATCGAAACGAAGTATTACCGCATGCTCCTAGGGGGATAGATTGGTAGGAGAAGACCATCGCTCGTCCCTGACCACCACTCATAAGGAAGACAATCAAAAAATAAATCATGCTCCGACTTCATCACATAACGGTTCACCATACGTGCATGCTACGGGAATCACAAACTTTAACACAAGTATCTCTTAAATTCACAACTACTCAACTAGCATGACTCTAATATCACCATCTTCATATCTCAAAACAATCATAAAGAATCAAACTTCTCATAGTATTCAATGCACTTTATATGAAAGTTTTTATTATACCCATCTTGGATGCCCATCATATTAGGACTAATTTTATAGCCAAAGAAAATTACCATGCTGTTCTAAAAGACTCTCAAAAGAATATAAGTGAAGCATGAGAGATATAATTTCTATAAAATAAAACCACCACCATTCTCTAAAAAGATATAAGTGAAGCACCAGAACAAAGTTATCTAGCTCAAAAGATATACGTGAAGCACATAGAGTATTCTAATAAATTCCGATTCATATGTGTCTCTCCCAAAAGGTGTGTACAACAAGGATGATTGTGGTAAACTAAAAATCAAAGACTCAAATCATACAAGACGCTCCAAACAAAACACATATCATGTGGTGAATAAAAATATAGTCTCAAGTAAAGTTACCAATAGACGAAGACGAAAGAGGGGATGCCTTCCGGGGCATCCCCAAACTTAGGATTTTGGTTGTCCTTGAATTTTATCTTGTGGTGCCTTGGGAATCCCCAAGCTCGGGCTCTTTCCACTCGTTATTCCAAAGTCCATCAAATCTTTACCCAAAAACTTTAAAACTTCACAACACAAAACTCAACAGAAAATCTCATGAGCTCCGTTAGTATAAGAAAATAAACCACCACTTTAAGGTACTGTAATGAACTCATTATTTATTTACATTGGTATTAGACCTACTATATTCCAACTTCTCTATGGTTCATACCCCCCGATACTAGCCATAGATGCATCAAAATAAGCAAACAACACGCGAAAAACAGAATCTGTCAAAAACAGAACAGTCTGTAGAAATCTGTAGGTTTCGAATACTTCTGTTACTCCAAAAATTCTGAAAAAATAGGACGACCAGGGTAATTTGTATATTGATCTACTGCAGGTGGAATTGTTATTTTATCGCTCTCTCGTAAAAAATGAATTTTTTTATGTGAGCGCATACTTTCTGTTTTTATCAGCTAGATCAAACGACAATCACCCAAGAAGATCCTAAAGGCTTTACTTGGGCACAAACACTAATTAAAACATAAAAACACAATCATAACAGAGGATAGATGAATTATTTATTACTAAGCAGGAACAAAAAGCAAAGAACAAAAATAAATTTGGGTTGCCTCCCAACAAGCGCTATAGTTTAACGCCCCTAGCTTGGCATAAAAACAAGAATAGATCTAGATATTGCCATAATATTGATAGGGCAAATCGTGAAAACTCATCTCATACTCCCTACGTTCAGCAGCAAGTTTTCTTTGTGGCAGGCAAAAGTAATCAAAAGGGTTAAATTTAATGGGACAAAAGTCCCTAAGATCAAGCTCGGGAGGTATTGGTTCCTCCTTTGGCCCCTCATATTGCACGACCAATTCATCATTATAAGCATTCTTTTGGCAAAAGGTCATGAGCCTTTGTTCAAGATAAAAACCTAACCCGTTGTTCTGAATAGCAAAATTATCATTAAGTTCAGAAATCCTATCAACTAGAACATCGGTAGGAACTCTTTTTCTAAGGCTTTCATTATAAGCAACATGATCTAAAGATCGTAAACGCATAATGTCTTCTTGATAAAAAAAAGATTGCTTCTATGGGAGGACGGCCAGCATCCACCCTATAATGAGCAAAAATTTCATTGGCCTCTTTTATTATAAATCTGAACTCATGTCCTAAGAAGATGGTGGCTGCTCGCTTAACAGAAGAATGCTCAATATTGGAAAATTATAAAAAAAATCCTTTGTATGCAAGGATGCGTGTGGATAAATTGTCTTTCAAGTTCAACCACGAGCAAATATATAGCATCTGCGAGACTACTAGTTCTATGGAGAATAGACCCACCCATAGTGGGTAAAGCACCGGCGCAAGTAAAGAAATATTGAATGACTCCTTTTCCAATAATATTATCACCACCAATCCGAAACTTTTTAGTGTGTAAAATAGTAGGTTCTTCATGAGGATTATCAAAAGCATCAAAGTTTCCCCCATCGTTTCAAATATCCTTTTCAATGATAACCTCCCCAGTTTCAGACATGATGGCAATAAACTGTGCTAAGAGCGAACACACAAGAGGCAAGCGAAAAGATACGAACGGAAGAGGGGCGAATAAAACGGCAAAGGTGAAGTGGGGGAGAGGAAAACGAGAGGCAAATGGCAAATAATATAATGCGAGGGAGAAGAGTTTATGATGGGTACTTGGTATGTCTTGACTTGGCGTAGATCTCCCCAGCAACGGCGCCAGAAATACTTCTTGCTACCTCTTGAGCATGCGTTGGTTTTCCCTTGAAGAGGAAAGGGTGACGCAGCAAAGTAGCATAAGTATTTCCCTCAGTTTTTGAGAACCAGGGTATCAATCTAGTAGGAGACAACACACAAGTCACCTAATACCTGCACAAACAATCAAGAACCTTGCAACCAACGCGATAAAGGGGTTGTCAATCCCTTCACGGCCACTCGCAAAAGTGAGATCTAATAAAGATAGTAAAGTAAATATTTTTGGTATTTTTGTTGTATAGATTGGAAAATAAAGATTGCAAAATAGTAAACGAGATGCGATGTAAATAAAAGAGATGCAATATAATAAGAAAGAGACCTGGGGGCCATAGGTTTCACTAGTGGCTTCTGTCAAGATAGCATGTATTACGGTGGGTGAACAAATTACTGCCGAGCAATTGATAGAAAAGCACATAGTTATGAGAATATCTAGGCAATGATAATGAATATAGGCATCACATCTGTGTCAAGTAGATCGAAATGATTCTGCATCTACTACTATTACTCCACACATCGATCGCTATCCAGCATGCATCTAGAGTATTAAGTTCATAAGAACAGAGTAACGCTTTAAGCAAGATGACATGATGTAGAGGGATAAACTCAAGCAATATGATAAAAAACATCTTTTTATCCTTGATGGCAACAATACAATATGTGCCTTGCTGCCCCTACTATCACTAGGAAAGGACACCGCAAGATTGAACCCAAAGCTAAGCACTTCTCACATTGCAAGAAAGATCAATCTAGTAGGCCAAACTAAACCGATAATTCAAAGAGACTTGCAAAGATATGAAATCATGCATATAAGAATTCAGAGAAGAACCAAATAATATTCATAGATAATCTTGTTCATAAACCCACAATTCATCAGATCTTGGCAAACACATCGCAAAAGAGTATTACATTGAATAATTCTCCAAGAACATGGAGGAGAACTTTGTATTGAGAATCAAAGAGAGAGAAGAATCCATCTAGCTAATAACTATGGACCCGAAGGTCCGTGGTAAACTACTCACGCTTCATCGGAGAGGCTATGGTGTTGATGTAGAAGCCCTCCATGATTGATTCCCCCTCCGGCAGATCACCGGAAAAGGCCCCAAGATGGGATCTCACAGGTACAGAAGGTTGCGGCGGTGGAAAAGTGGTTTCGTGGCTCTCTGTGATCGATCTAGGGTATAAGAGTATATATAGGCGGAAGAAGTATGTCGGTGGAGCTACGTGGGGCCCACGAGGGTGGGGGCGCGCCCTCCTGCCTCGTGGCTGCCTCACGGAGTTCCAGACTTCAACTCCAAGTCCTCTGGTTTGCTTTCGGTCCAAGAAAGATCATCGCGAAGGTTTCATTCCGTTTGGTATTCCATTTCCGCGAAACTCTAAAATAGGCAAAAAAACAGAAACTGGCACTAAGCCTCCGGTTAATAGGTTAGTCCCAAAAATAAGATAAAAGAGGATATTAAAGCCAATTAAACATCCAAAACATATAATATAATAGCATGGAACAATAAAAAATTATAGATACGTTGGAGACGTATCAAGCACCCCCAAGCTTAATTCCTGCTCGTCCTCGAGTAGGTAAATGATAAAAATAGAATTTTTGATGTGGAATGCTACCTAACATAATTATCAATGTAATTTTCTTTATTGTGGCATGAATGTTCAAATCCGAAAGATTCAAGATAGAAGTTTAATATTGACATAAAATAGTAATATTTCAAGCATATTAATAAAGTAATCATGTCTTCTCAAAATAACATGGCCAAAGAAAGCGATCCATAGAAAGTCATATAGTCGGGCTATGCTCTATCTTCATCACATAAAATATTTAAATCATGCACAACCCCAATGACAAGCCAAGCAATTGTTTCATACTTTTGATGTTCTCAAACTTTTTCAATCTTCATGCAATACATGAGCGCGAGCCATGGACATAGCACTATAGGTGGAATAGAACGGTGGCTGTGGAGAAGACAAAAAAAGGAGAAGATAGTCTCACATCAACTAGGCGTATCAACGGGCTATGGAGATGCCCATCAATAGATATCAATGTGAGTGAGTAGGGATTGCCATGCAACGGATGCACTAGAGTTATAAGTGTATGAAAGGTCAAAAAGAAACTAAGTGGGTGTGCATCCAACTCGCTTGCTCACAAAGACCTATGGCATTTTGAGGAAGCCCATCATTGGAATATACAAGCCAAGTTCTATAATGTAAAATTCCCACTAATATATGAGAGTAACATGATAGTATGCCACTTGAGAGGCACAATGTTATGGCGCTGCTAGAAGGAGGGCGCGAGAGGGCCGGCCGGGGGCCTTTTGACCACGGCCGGGCAAGATGGAAGGGACTTCCTTGTAAATTCTTGCTTGATTAGATTGATACATCTCATCTCTTTATATAGAGAGGTTTACTTGACTCTCAAGCAATGCTTACTTGACCCCTAAGCAAGCGACCCTTATCTCTAATTAACCCTAAGACTAACGGGCTATACCGCCAGCCCAAGACATTAGGCCCATTCCGTACTCTAACACTACACCCCACCTGGACATGCAACTTGTCTTCGAGCTGCAACCTAACCAACTTATAACCATGACTGGACGCAACACAAACCTAACACCTAAAAACAAGCCTTTTACATCTCGGCTTGTTTTATTACTCTCAACCTGAAATGGACTAGGTCGATTTATTTTGGACCCCTTAACAAAAAGTGGACACCATCCGCACGTCGGACATGCACGTGTACAACCACCTGGATCCCATGGACACCATCTAGACAAAAGAAGCGCATGTGTGTGGCCACCTAGAAGTGGTCGCAAGAGTGACCAGCAGAGGCGCCCTCGCGGCAACCGGCGGAATGCGGTGGTGCTACGCGGTGCGCTCCTGTCGGTGACACCCCGCCTTCTCCCCGTCGGATGGCTATTGGTCTACACCGCACAGATAAGAGTGGAGGGCTTGTGATGGAGAATGGCGAGGAGGGGTGCGCACCCCCAACTGCCGATGTCGCAGACTTTGAGGCCGCTGCCCGTGGGGAAAACAACATGCCCAAGATCCCCGACGCAGCGGACGAGACCGAGGTCCTTTGCCCAACGAAGCGCAGCTAGGAGGAGCGGCAGCTGCAGACGACACATCTCCCGCGCATGCCGACGCGCTAGGAGGCCGCGCGCAGCAGCCTGCAGCCTCACCGCCGCCGACATGTGGCGAGTAGTGATCCAAGCCGGAAGCGGTGACGGCGACGGCCAGAACTTGATTTGCTGGATGGGGACGCCTTGGGGAAGCGGTAATGGCGACGACGGGAACTTGATCTAGTGGATTGGGACTCCTGCCGGCGCGATTGATGCGGGGCCAGAGCTGGCCGGCGGTGGCTGCTGCAGCGGAGAGCAGGGCGCGGCAGAGGCCGCCAAGAGTAGCGGTTGCCACGGTAGCCAGGGCAGGGCGGTGGTGGTGGTGGATGGTAGCTGCAGCGGCCCGGCGAGCGCGGTGGGGACGCCCTGGGGCAGCGGCAGATGCGACGGAGCCGGGCACGACGGAGGCCGCTAGGAGCGGCGGCTGCCACTATAGCCAGGGCGGGGCGGTGGATGGCAGTTGCAGCGGCCCGGCGAGCGCGACGGTGGCCGCCTGGTGCAGTGGCGGCCACAACAACCACGGTGGCGCGGTGGCGGCGATGGGTAGCGCAGCCGGGTGCGGCCCGTAGGACCCGTCCAAGAACAGGTGGATCTCCTGGACCGCCTGGGTTAGGTCCCACAGCGCCCTAGACACCTCCTCCGGGGTGAGGACAGCGGGGGTGGGCGCAACAGAGGATCCTGGCACGGACAGGAGCGGGGCGACGGTCGTGGTGGTTGCCGGAGGTGGGACCGGCAGCGGAAGAGACGGGTTGGGAGGCGGTGAAGACATGATCGAACCGAAGCTAGCTGATACCAAATTGTTATGGCGCTGCTAGAAGGAGGGCGCGAGAGGGCCGGCCGGGGGCCTTTTGCCCATGGCCGGGCAAGATGGAAGGGATTTCCTTCTTAATTCTTGCTGGATTAGATTGATACATCTCATCTCTTTATATAGAGAGGTTTACTTGACTCCCAAGCAAGGCTTACTTGATCCCTAATCAAGCGACCCTTATCTCTAATTAACCCTAAGACTAACGGGCTATACCGCCAGCCCAGGCCATTAGGCCCATTACGTACTCTAACACACAAAGTGCCATGTTCCGGACCATTTGATAATTGACAATGTTCTCATTGTCCACGCAAGGCGATGAAGAGAAAGACTAGTAAACATGGGCCCTATGTGGTAAAGTTGGATATGCAAGCATATGATAGAGTTGAATGGTGCTTCCTTAGAGGTATTATGCTAGAAAAGTACTTGATTAGGGACGAGTGTCAGTTCGTTATGGCATGTGTGACTTATATTCGATATCAGTCTGTTTCAATTCCTATCAAACTAGTTAGTTCACCCCTCTCGTGGGCTCTGACAAGGGGATCCTTTAAGCCTATATTTATTTCTATTGGTTAAAGAGGGACCTTTTGCTTTGTTATCGGATGCGGAGACTCGGGGTGAGCTTGAAGGTGTGAAGGTATGAAGGAGGCCCTTTTGGTTTCCCAATTTTTCTTTGTGAATCACTCGCTTATACATATGAGTATTGTTGCTCAAAATGCAAATTGTTCAAATAGATATTTCAATGATTATTGTAAAGATTTGGGGGAAGCTTGTCAGTTAGTCAAAACACAATATTAATTTTAGTACCAATACAGATGTGGACATAAGAGAGGAAGTTTGCATGATTCTCAATATATCGGTGCAAGCCTTTGTTCGATAAATCCATAGGATTGCCATTATTAGTTTGAGTGAAAAAATGCATGCTTTCAATATCCTGTCGATAGAGTGTATAGTTGTATTAATGGATGGATGGATGGAGAGAAACCTCCCATCTGGGGCAAAGCAAGTTTTGCTAAAAGTCGTTACTCAAGCTTTGTCAACATATGTTTGATTTAAGATTCTCAAAAATAAAGGGATCACAGATGCAATTTCACGCATGGTCATGGTGTGATGATGTCAACAATTGGAAGATGCACTAAAATTCTTGGTGGAAGCTCTGTGTGCTAGAAAAATTGAGGAGATATGGGGTTTCTTAGATCTTTCAATAAAGCAATGTTGGCTAACACATATTTAGAGATTAATTTTAGAACCATATAGTCTATGTGCAAGAGTTTTGAGGAGAAAATATTATCCAAATGTTAAAATTCTGAAGGTGACAATGAAAAGTGGCGCTTCTTTCACATGACTGATAACCCACAAGTATAGGGGATCGCAATAGTTTTCGAGGGTAGAGTATTCAACCCAAATTTATTGATTCGACACAAGGGGAGCCAAAGAATATTCTCAAGTATTAACAGTTGAGTTGTCAATTCAACCGCACTTGAAAGACTTAATATTTGCAGCAAAGTATTTAGTAGCAAAGTAATATGGAAGTAGCGGTAACGGTGGCAAAAGTAACAGTAGTAGTTTCGTAGTGATTGTAACAGTGGCAACGGAAAAGTAACTAAGCAAAGATCAATATGTGAAAAGCTCGTAGGCAATGGATCAGTGATGGATAATTATGTCGGATGCGATTCCTCATGCAACAGTTATAACATAGGGTGACACAGAACTAGCTCCAGTTCATCAATGTAATGTAGGCATGTATTCCGAATATAGTCATACGTGCTTATGGAAAAGAACTTGCATGACATCTTTTGTCCTACCCTCCCGTGGCAGCGGGGTCCTATTGGAAACTAAGGGATATTAAGGCCTCCTTTTAATAGAGTACCGGAACAAAGCATTAACACTTAGTGAATACATGAACTCCTCAAACTATAGTCATCACCGGGAGTGGTCCCGATTATTGTCACTTCGGGGTTACCGGATCATAACACATAGTAGGTGACTATTGACTTGCAAAATAGGATCAAGAACTCACATATATTCATGGAAACATAATAGATTCAGATCTGAAATCATGGCACTCGGGCCCTAGTGACAAGCATTAAGCATAGCAAAGTCATAGCAACATCAATCTCAGAACATAATGGATACTAGGGATCAAACCCTAACAAAACTAAATCGATTACATGATAAATCTCATCCAACCCATCACCATCCAGCAAGCCTATGATGGAATTACTCACGCACGGCGGTGAGATCATGAAATTGGTGATGGAGGAAGGTTGATGATGACGATGGCGACGAATTCCCCTCTCCGGAGCCCCAAACGAACTCTAGATCAGCCCTCCCGAGAGAGATTAGGGCTTGGCGGCTCCGTATCATAAAACGCGATGAATCTTTCTCCTTTATTTTTTCTCCACGAACGTGAATATATAGAGTTGGAGTTGAGGTCAGTGGAGCCTCAGGGGGCCCACAAGATAGGGGGCGCGCCCCCACCCTCGTGGACAGGGTGTGGCCCCCCTGGTGTTGATTCTTTCGCCAGTATTTTTTATAAATTCCAAAAATATTCTTCGTGAAGTTTCAGGTCATTCCGAGAACTTCTATTTCTGCACAAAAATAACACCATGGCAATTCTGTTGAAAACAACGTCAGTCCGGGTTAGTTCCATTCAAATCATGCAAGTTAGAGTCCAAAACAAGGGCAAAAGTGTTTGAAAAAGTAGATACGTTGGAGACGTATCAACTCCCCAAGCTTAAACCTTTGCTTGTCCTCAAGCAATTCAGTTGATAAATTGAAAGTGATAAAGAAAAACTTTTACAAACTCTGTTTGCTCTTATTGTTGTAAATATGTAAAGCCAGCATTCAAGTTTTCAGCAAAGATTATGAACTAACCATATTCACAATAACATTTAGGTCTCATGTTTACTCATATCAATGGCATAATCAACTAGCGAGCAATAATAATAAATCTCGGATGTCAACACTTTCTCAAAACAATCATAATATGATATAACAAGATGGTATCTCGCTAGCCCTTTCTGAGACCGCAAAACATAAATGCAGAGCACCTCTGAAGCTCAAGGACTGACTAAACATCGTAATTCATGGTAAAAGAGATCCAATCACAGTCATACTCAATGTAAATTAATAGTAATGCATGCAAATGACAACAGTGCTCTCCAACTGGTGCTTTTTAATAAGAGGATGATGACTCAACATAAAAGTAACTAGATAGGCCCTTCGCAGAGGGAAGCAGGGATTTGTAGAGGTGTCAGAGCTCGATTTTTGAAATAGAGATAAATAATATTTTGAGTGGCATACTTTCATTGTCAACATAACAACCAAGAGATCTCGATACACTACTAGGGAAAACCTTATACACAGAATCTTAGCAGCATCACGGTACGAAAAGAGGCGCTACTGCTAATTAGCAGTAGCGCGCGTCCAAAACAATCGCTACTGATACACAGATAGCAGTAGCGCGTGTTGCCGGAACCATGCTGCTACAAAAATTGACCGACAGTACCCACCAAGCTAAGTTTAGCAGCAGCATGGTGTCACGACACGCGCTACTGCTAATGCAACAGTAGTAGCGCACTTTTTACCCCGGTCGCTGCTTCTAATTTTGAAATTGGCCACATGGTTGGCCCTGCTTAGCAGTAGCGGGTGTGAGGAAAGCGCGCTGCTGCTACGCTCTTACCAGTAGCGCGTTTTGCCGCCCGCGCTACTACTAAGACGCAGCACAGTACCACCTTTCCCCCTCCCCCTCCTCCCCTCCCCCATCTCCTCTCTTCCCTTTCCCCTACCTCCCACATCCTCTCTCTCTCTCTCACTTTGCTTCTTCCTCAATACTTCTCCCCCCATTACTCTCCCTCTTCTACCTACCTTTCTCTCTCTTCATTACTCCTAGCTAACTACACCACCTCCATTAATGCATCTCCTTTCTCTTTTTCCTTCCCCCTCCACTAGTTGAAGTTGTCTCCTCCCAAATTAGCTAGCTAGGTAGATGTAGCATTTAGTTAAGTGACCTATTTGCCCGCTAACTAGATCTATCTTTGTCAAGAAGAGCTTTGTCCACTTTTGATCTCCTACATCATCATCTCCACTGTGTGCTCGATCTCGAGATAGGTGATTAAAATTTCATGCTTTTGCAAGAATGGAAATATGTGTATGTGTGTGTGATATGATAATTGGGCGATATGATGGAAATTGTGTGTGTGGCATGAGTTGATGCCGAATTGTGCTTTTGAGTTGCCTATGTTTTGCCGAAATGTCGATTTATTTCCGTTTCAGCGAATTCCGGGCAAACTCTAGATCTATATGTCTTATTTTTAGGGAAGGTCATGCTGAATTTTTGTATACTTTGATGCATGCACATATTTTTATAATCAATTTGTTTATTATTACCGTGCAGAAGTTCATGATGGTCAGTGGAACGATGGTGGACAGGTGGTTGCGGTCGGCGGTGCAAGACATGAAAGAAAATAACCTGACAGAGGTTTTATGTCCGTGTCGAAAATGCAAAGGAATAGTTTGCCTCGACCCCTATGACGATGGTCGTGTTAAAGCGCACCTGCTCATGTCTGGTTTCATGGATGGCTATACTCGGTGGATAATTGAATATGAGGATGATGATGTTGAGGACGCCGGCAGGGCAGGCAATGACGACACGGAGCAAGACGAAGAGATGATCAATAATGGCGGCGGGGAAGAGGCTGGACATGGCGGCGGGGAAGAGGCTGGACATGGCGGCGGAGAAGGGTCCGGACATGGTGGAGAAGAAGGGGCCGAACATGGCAGCGGAGAGAACGTGGACTCCAGGCAGTAGAGTTCGTCAGTACTAAGTTCAATCGTGCGGGACCCTCATGTTCAAGCACTGCTTCGCAAGGAGACGAGTACCGAGAGAGCTTCTTCTAGAGAGGAGGCTAAGCTGCAGCAACTGGTGGTATACTCGAACACTCCATTGTATGATGGTTGCAATCTTGAGGTGACCCGCTTGAGTTTCACGCTCCAACTCCTGAAGACGAAGGCTAAAAACAAATGGACCGACACTAGCCTCGATGAGCATCTCAAGTACCTAAAGGATGTTCTTCCCGCGGGGAATCTATGTCCTACTAGTGTGGATGAGGCCAAGAAGATCGTGTGCCCTCTTGTTCTGCCACATGTTAGATACCATGCATGCATCAACGATTGCATAATTTATCGGAAGGAGCATGCGGAAAAAACAAGCTGTCCGGTGTGCAATGCTTCTTGATACAAGAAGGCCGGGAAGAAATGTCCCGAGAAAGTTGTATGGTACTTACCGATCACTCCCCGTCACCAGCGGTATTTCGTAGATCCCAAGGAAGCAAAGCTAATGCCCTGGCACGCGAAGAGGAAGAAGCCCGATGATGGAGATGATCCGAAGCTGAGACACGTCAAGGATGGAAGCCAGTGGAGAGTTGAACGGCTTCTATCGGTATTTCGAATGTGATGCAAGGAACATCGTGCTTGGCGCGTGTACCGATGGCATGAATCCGTTTGGCAACCACAACACCAACCATAGCACATGGCCCGTGTTTGTATGGATGTACAAACCCCCTGGTTGTGCATGAAGTCGAAGTACATTCACATGAGCATGCTGATTCAAGGGCCGAAAAAACCAGGAAATAATATTAATCTGTATCTGGGGCTACTTCAAGAGGAGTTAGACACGTTATGGAAAACACCGGCCAAGACATGGGACGCCAGCAAAGGCGAGTATTTCTACATGAGAGCCACGCTGATCACGACGGTGCACGACTATCTCGGTTACAGATATGTCGCAGGCCAGGTGTGCCATGGATATTGTGGATGCATGCGGTGCATGGATGATACATGGTCTCAACAGCTAACGTCAAGGAAAGATGGTGGGTCTGGGAAAATCGTGTACATGGGGCATCGAAGATGGCTTGAACCGGACGACCCGTGGAGAAATCGTGGAGATATATTCAATGGTCACGCTGAGCATCGAGGACCTTCACGTAAGCGGAGCGGCGCCAAAATCGATGAGTTGTTGAAAAACTAGAAGCAGTGCCCCACGCCGGGAAAGATGATGAAAAAGGCACCGGAGCCGCTGCTGAAGGTATGGAAGACGAGGTCTGTGTTCTGGGACTTGGAGTGCTGGCACAAACTCGATACACCTCATTGCCTTGATCAAATGCATATCTTTAAGAATGTCCTTGAGAGCTTGCTCATGACACTGATGAACATGCCAGATAAGACCAAGGATGGGCCAAAGGCAAGAAAAGACTTGCAAGATTTGAATATCAGGGAAGATCTGCACATGCCGCCCCGTAAAAAGTCAGACGAGACAAAGACGGAGACAGAGGCGCGGGAGAAGAAGGCAAGAAAATAAAGGAAGAGGGTTATTGCCTCCCTTCTTGCTTCACCTTAAGTCAGGCTGAGATTGATCAATTATTTAAGTGCCTTACCAGAGTCAAAGTTAGTCCGATTACTGTGGCAAGATAAGCAGATACCTAGACACGGACAAGAAAAGGTTCAGTGGGATGAAGTCCCATGACTGTCATGTGATGATGATGCAAATACTACCTGTTGCCCTTAGAGGCATAATGGACAAGCACGTCCATGACACGCTTATTGGTCTCTGCAACTTTTTCGATGTCATCTCTCGAAAGTCGATCAGTGTGAAGCAGCTTCGAAGGCTACAGGAAGAGATCGTTGTGATACTGAATGAGCTTGAGATGTACTTCCCGCCCACGTTCTTTGACGTGATGGTGCATCTGTGTGTCCATATTGTGGACGACATAATAGACCTGGGGCCGTCATTCCTGCACAACATGATGTCGTTTGAGAGGATGAATGGGATCATCAAAGGATTCGTTCGTAACATGTCCCGTCCGAATGGAAGCATCGTCTAGGGCTATCTGACACAAGAGTGCATCTCTTTCTATGAGAATTTTCTATATGGCATAGACCAACTGCCTGGTGTTGGTGTTGGTTTGCCCATTAACAAGCACGATGGGAGGCTCAAAGGAGAAGGTCACTCCAACGGTCGCAGGGAACTGCACGTGGCATACTCGGATTGATGCAGCGACTTTGACAGAGCAGACTTGGTAGTGCTATAACACCTAGACGAGGTAGATCCTTTCGTGGCACTACACAAAGAAATTATCGCAAAGAAGTATCGTGACCGGGGGGTATGCAGGACGGACGCCAAAGTTACTAGAGAGCACAACTCCACTTTCCTGCATTGGTTCAAAGAGCATATTATTGTTAATCCCCGGAGGAGGGCTCTAAGGACGGATTGCTCATATATGCCTTAGCATATGGCCCCTCGCCCAACCTCGTAACCTATCAGGCATACGATATCAACGGATACATGTTCTACACGGAGGCCAAAGATATGAATAGTGATGATTAGAACTCAGGGGTGACGATGGAATGCATGACTGGCAGTGACAATGACGCAACTGATAGATTTTACGAAAGGGTCGAGGAGATCTGGGAGCTTGACTAATCTGGACTGCACAACACGACGATGTTCCGTGTCAGATGGGCTAAGAATGTCGAAAGAGAAAACCGGTATTTCACTACCATGACTATACCCGACGCCAAGAGCGCTACTGTGAACGCTATCGCAAAAAACGAGCCATGGGTACACGCTAAGCACGTGACACAATGCTTCTTCATAACCGACCCGCGCAATCCCAGCTATGTTGTCATGAGGAGAGGCAAAAGGAACGTCATTGGAATGGATGGAGTCGCCAACGAGGAAGACTAAGACTAGTACAGCAACCCAATGAGGGAAGATGGCGATGATGATGAAGTATACGTCAAAAGAAGAATCAATACTACATTACCTCAGAAAAATTGTACTCCATGGAAAAGGAAAAGTCACAATGAGGGGCTCAATTATTCTTCAATGAACAAGAAGGGAAAGAAGCTCACTCAAAAACAAAAATGTCAATGCTGAGGGACCATATGTTATCGGTCAAATGATGTAATATATATGTTCCTATTTTGTATACACACTTAACCATTATTATGCATGGGTCCAATGATGTAATATATATGTTCCTATTTTGTATACATACTTAACCGTCAAATGATGCAATATATATCACCTTCCCTTCGTTCACTGCTCTCGGAAAAAAGAAAAGAAAAGCGAGAGAAAATAAAGGAAAAGAAAATAAGGAAACAAACAGGAAAACTGCTATATAGGTACTGGTTATAGCAGCAACGCTTTTCTGAGAAAAGAGCTACAACTAGTTAATATAGCAGTAGCGGTTTCCCATAAAACCGCTATAGCTACCTGGAGTAGCCATAGTGCGTTATGTTTAAACGCGCTACTGCTATGCCCACTTAACCCCCAAAATCCCCACTCCTCCCTTCATCCCGCCTCTTTTCCCCCAAATCCCCACACTCTCTCTTCCCCCGTCGCGCCACCGGAGCCCTGCCCTGGCCGCGCCCCTGCGCTCGCCCATAGCCCCAACCCCGACCCTGGCTCCGGCCCTGGCGCTCGCCCACGGCTCCGGGCCCGGCGCTCGACCCCGACTCCGACCCCGGCACCGACCCGTCCCAACCTCGGCCGTCGTCGGGCATGCACCCTCTGCAAGCCCCCCACCGCTCCTCCTCTCTCTGGTAGCTAGGGTTCTTTGGTTAATTTACTTAGGTTTTAGTAAGGGCAGATGGTTAATTAGGTTATATATTTAGTTATGAATTTAGCTAGGTTTTTTATTCAAGTTCTATATTTTTCTTCCTTTTATATGCAAATTTGAAGTGGACATGTGATATGTGGACATGTGATGTTTTGGACATGTCATATTTGGAATTTGGACATGTCATTTGGACACGATGATTATGTGCAAGGTAAATGATCCGAGTGGCCTATGTTACGCCGGAATGTTGATTCATTTCCATTCTGGTGAATTTCAGGCGCTCGATATGTCCATTTTTTAGCAAAGGTCATGCCAAAAAATTTCGTGAATTTTGGCATGACTTGTGCTAGATAGCAGGCATATTGAGTGCCGAGAGTTGCTGGGAAATGACATTCCGGCAAACATAGATATTTTTGATGTCATTTCTCATTTTTTTCATAGTTTTAGAATTAAACGAGGAGACTTAATCATAGGAGACAATGTCGAACAACGAAGAAACTGGGCCTTCTGACCAAGATGCAGACGAGATGGATTATGAGAGCGAACAAGAGTACCTTGACTTTTTGACTGCTGAGCAATGTCAAGGTTTGCGGGTCGGCCTTGATGATGGTACTGACGCCGACATCGACACCGATGGCGCCAACACCGATGGCGGCATCGAGACCGACAGGGCGGGGAAGGTACCGGCACCGATGCCGCTACCGAAAAGAAGAAGTAGAAGAAGCAGAGGATACGAAAACCTAACAAACTAGGCATTGGACGAATGGTGATCACAAAGATGGCACCTGGCAAGTTTTAGCCATTAGAGCCAGAAGAACCTCGCAAGTGCTATGGGAACCAAGTAGGATGCATCCTACGGGAATGCGCAAGCATCAACGACGATGACTTAAGGAGTAAAGAACATTTGACACAGTTGCTCCTGACGAAGTTGCACAAGAGATTCAAGTTCCTCGACCGGGATGATAACATAGAACAACCATGGGATGATCCGAAGATGAAAAAGATTAACAATCACGCCATGGGCATGTTCAGCAATGATTTGGCCTCCTGGAAAGGGAGGGTGAAACGAGCTATTGAGGCTGAGGAACCCCTGTCCAAGATTCTGGAGGAAAATCCGACACTTACGGAAGAGGAGTTTAAAAAGCTCAAGGACACTTGCGCTACCGAGGCAGCCAAGGCTAAGGCTGCGACATTTAAGAGCCTTCAGCAAAGGAACATGGGGAACCATCGCCTCGGAAGCCGTGGCTACCTCGGTAAAAGGCCCATATGGGATAAGGAGGACGCGAAACGTGAAGCTGCGGGTCTCCCAGACCCCTTCGCGAAGTTCACCAACCCCTTGGAGCGTGACTTCTTCAGGGCCCGCTACAAGTGGGACAAGGAAAAGAATGTTTTTTACACGGACCAGATCACGAGAGATTGATTATACTACTGGTAATTATTCTTTTATCACCTTACATTTAGCTCCAGATCTAGCCGACTACACATTCCTAAACGGTTCACGTTCCTTCTGCAGGAGAAGCAACACCAACTTGCAGCCGAAATCCCTACTTCTCCGATGAGGCCCAAGTGGGACACCCCTCTCAACCGGGCCTTGAACGAACTTAAGGGACTTCCTTTGGGCCAGCGGCCGCAATATGGTCGTGTGCACGGCACCGGAGACGGCGCCACGTGGAAGGTGTTTTACAACGAGGGCCCGGAGGCCAAGAAGCAGAAAAAGAAGTTTGGTCAGGCGAACATCGACGAGAAGGTGAGCTTGCGTTCCAGAAAAAAGCAGCTGAGGACGCGAAAAAACAGCTGAGGAGAAAAATGAGTTGCTACAACAGGCAGTTAATGCCACTGTAACTGCCTGCAGAAATGATTTTGCTACTAACTTGGTCCCGGCTATCATGAACTGGACGAAGGAAAGTCCATACAAGACGGTACATGATTTCTCGTTCCCCAGTTTCGTCGCGAGCAACTCCATGAACAACACCACCACCTCACCATCACTTGCTCACGTAAGCAGGCCTCCTCTCGCACCTGCACCCGCTCATAGCAGCCCGTCCTCAGTCTCTGGCGTGCTAGGCGGGCATTTGTCTTTGGCTGAGCTCAACACCCTCATGGTAATTACATGTCACACGAACATATATATCTAGAATATTCCATTTCCGTTGCCTTTCGGATGTTTTACGCCGCAGACATGTGTTTGCAGGCCGACAAAACCCCGTGCACCATACTCTACTTGATCAAAGGCCAGAAGGTGGATGTGAGAAAGGGGGTGATAACGAAGCCCTTGGATCTCATGTTCCACAACCAGCCGATGCCCGCTGGGCACTTCAGGGTTACCTTGTCGAGTGTGACATCGGGGCACGAGGATTTGCCTCCTCCATTACGCCTAGGGGGAGAGGACGACAAGACCCCACCGCGGATTGGAAGCTGCAAGGGTTGGGTGCTGCTATGGCCGCAGAATCTTCTTCGTCTGGAGCCGGCCGAGAGCACACCAATAACCACACATCAACAAGCATGTATGGAGACCACCACCCCACCTACGCAATTACCAGCTCCTGTAGTGTTGGGTGAGAGCGGCGGACGACGTGATGAAGGGGGTGCAATAGTACTGCCTGATGTAATCGGTCCCGTAGAACGGAGAATGGATTATAAGACGGAGGAGACAGAGGGCCCAATGGGTTTCCTCAATACAAACGTGTATGAGGGTGACTTAGATATGATGAGTCAACCATATGATGAATCGGGCTATCAGCATGATGCTAATGAGGATATGGATGATCTGCCCGGGCAGGAACGTCGTAGCAGGGATTGCAAGAAGTCTCTCCTCATGAAATCCTCACAGGACACGCCTGAAGATGTCGCCTCAACACAGGCTCAACTAGCCGGGGGTCGTACATGCTTAGCCCGGCAACACTGGGGAAAGGGGTTAAGGAAGGGTCTGAAAGGTGTGCCAAGAAAAAGGAGAGGAAGAGATCGGGGAAGATAGATGCCTCCAAACAAACCAGAGCACATAGCATCCAGACGGTGGATTCTAAAGAGCATGTACCCGTGAAAGGTGCGACCATGTTCCATCTCACGAGCGAGCCGATGCTACCACCGAAACCGCTGGAGGCACTATCAGGGGATCTCAGGAGACTGCACGACCATGTGCTGTCGATGAGAAAAGCCTACTAGCCTCGAAGGATCCAGGATATCCGACATACGCGGCTCGTGTGCCTGAGGGGAAGTGCTACGTCGACACATGACCCGCGGAGGTGTTCTTCCTGTAGTTTGACCATATCTTTGAGATGTTTCTAACAAGGCGGCTCGATTTTACAATCGTCGGCCTTTTTGCGCTACATATGAGCTCCATCATGAAGAGAGAAGAAGTCTCGCAAATCTGTGTGGTGGATCCGTACTACATGCACGAGTCTTTCTTGAGTCTCGGCGACTTTGAGCATGAAACTGCTAGGGAGTACCTCCAAAACTTCATGGTATAGAATAAGGACCAGGAAATTGTCCTCCTGCCTTATCATCTAAAGTAAGTCAGTTCCGGACAACCCTTTCATACATTTCAATCATTTCTTCTCGCTCATATGGAGAATAATTTGAGGTGTCTTTTCCCCGCAGCAACGGGCACGCTGTCCTTATCGTTCTTTACCCGCGAGTCTCCCACGCCGTGTATTTCGACCCTACCAGAGACTATGAGAAGAAGGACTACACCCACATAATGAATATTCTAGATGATGCTCTCCAAGGCTTTAACATTAGGGGTGGCCACCTACAGATCGGGAAACAAAGGAACAAGAAGTTGGGTTTCTCGCATAAAACTAACTTCTGCTGCATCCATGTCCCAAAACCAAGCAAAAACGATGGATTCTACCTCCTCCATCTCATGATTGAGTTCAACACGGATCACCAAAAGCTTCGTATGACAACCAGAAACAATGATCATATCCGTAAGTGGGTAGAATCTCATGGAGAAGCGAATTATAAACTTAGAGATGACTTCTTTCGCATCCAAAGGGACATTGCGACGATCATCATGAAAGAAGTCGTCAATGAGAAGGGGATGTTCCACCACGACCCTATATCGCGAGCTGATGTCCGAACTCGCATAGGCATGCAACGTCATGACCTCACACCATTCAAGAAGCTAGGGTCCATCCTTGATGATATGGAAGGATGGAACTTCTAGTGATTTACGATGCCGATGATGATGACATGTGTCCGTTGAACTTGTATACTTTCTGTAGCGATGAAACTTTGTGATGTCCATGGTCCCAGCCGAACTTGCGTAACGCTACTTTTTTAGTTTGGGTACGATGACATGCGTACCCCTAGTTAATTAGTTTGTGTACTATATGTTGCATCTAGTTGCTAACCCTTCCTTTTTCGTGTTGCTCTAGTATATTTTGTTGCATATGACCATACATTCTCTTGATGAAGATGCATCTCTAACAGGTACCTAGATTCTTGATGGCGAAGGAGTGCTATGTCGTGTATGAAGGGAAGGTTTCGGGAGTGTACGACGAGTGGTATGAGTGCCAGGCGCAAGTGGAGGGGTTCTCGGGCGCCAACCATAAAGGCTTCAAAAGCAGACAAGAAGCACAAGCTAGTTACTTGAGGTTCAGGCTAGCGCGAGAGAGGCCTCATAATCGCCGCCTCATGTACTGCATACTTTCGCTATCACTCATAGTGCTAGCACTTCTCGCGTATATCATTGTTTAGATGGATGACGTTGTAGTTGCAAGTATTCGAGACTTGCATGTATCGCTATTTTCGAGATGATGACGAGATACCACTTTGTGTTGGATGATGATTATGATGAGACTATTTGTATGTATATGCTATGATTACATTTGTGGTCTCGCAACCATTTGTATGTGTATGATGATTATGATGAGACTATTTGTATGTATATGCTATGATTACATTTGTGGTCTCGCAACCATTTGTATGTGTATGATGATGACACTGGTATGTGCTAAAGATTATTGTATAAAGCCTGTTCAAATACAAAACAAATATGTAGAAAAAAAATCAAAAACTACTAAAATTAGCAGTAGCGAGTGGATAAAAGTTAGCAGCAGCGTGCCAGTAGCAGTAGCGCGGCCTAGCAAAGCGCACTAGAGCTATTAGCAGTAGCGAGCTTCCATATAGCACACTGATGCTACACTTGTATAGCAGTAGCGCGGGCATACACGCACTGCTGCTACAGGTTAGCTGTAGCGCCTTATCAGTAGCGTGGGTCCCCGCGCTACTGCTATACTTAGAACCCGCGCTACTGTTAGGCTTTTCCCTAGTAGTGATATCTTCCATGCTACACACATTATAGGCGGTTCCCAAACATAATGGTAAAGTTTATACTCCCCCACCACCAACAAACATCAATCCATAGCTTGTCCGAAACAAACGGGTGCCTCCAACTAACAACAACCCTGGGGGAGTTTTGTTTGCAATTATTTTAATTTGAGCATGGGACTGGGCATCCCGGTTATGGGCCATTTTCTCGTGAATGAGGAGCGGAGTCCACTCCTCATGAGAATAACCCACCTAGCATGGAAGATATAGACATCCCTAGTTGATACATGAGCTATTCGAGCATACAAAGCAGAATTTCATTTGAAGGTTTAGAGTTTGGCACATACAAATTTACTTGGAACGACAGGTAGATACCGCATATAGAAAGGTATGGTGGACACATATGGAATAACTTTTGGGGTTTATGGAAGTGGATGCAGAAGTAGTATTCCTGCTTAGTACAAGTGAAGGCTAGAAAGAGAGTGGGAAGCGACCAATAGTCATGAACATGCATTAAAATTAATCAACACTGAGTGCAAGCATGAGTAGGATATAATTCATCATGAACATAAATATCATGGAGACTATGTTGATTTTGTTTCAACTACATGCGTGAGCATGTGCCAAGTCAAGCCACTCGAATCGTTCAAAGGAGGATACCACCCTATCATACCGCATCACAACCATTTTAATGGCATTTTGGCATGCAAGGTAAACCATTATAAACTCCTAGCTAATTAAGCATGGCATGAGCAACTATAATCTCTAATTGTCAATGCAAACATGTTTCATTCATAATAGGCTGAATCAGGAATGATGAACTAATCATATTTACAAAAACAAGATAAGTCGAGTTCATACCAGCTCCTCTCATCTCAATCAGTCCATCATATATCGTCATTATTGCCTTTCACTTGCACGACCGAATGGTGTGGATAATAATAATAGTGCATGTGCATTGGACTAAGCTGGAATCAGCAAGCATTTAATACACAGGAGAAGACAAGATAATATGGGCTCTTTGTTAGATCAACAATAATGCATATGAGATCCACTCAACATTTTCATCATGGTCTTCTCCTCTCGACCTCCAAAGAAAAGAAAGGAAATAAAACTATTTACACGGGAAAGCTCTCAACAAGCAAAATAAGAACGATAAATCTTTTTGGGTTTTCTTTTAATTACTACTACTACAAGCATGGAAAGTAAACTAGCTAAAAGCTACAACTAATTTTTTGGTTTTTCTTAAGGTTTTTCAAACACACAAGAAGAAGGCTTAAAAAGAAAATAAACTAGCATGGATAGTACAATGAAAAAGTATGAGCATCGATAATTGGCATGAGTGTGTGAACATGAATGTAATGTCGGTGAGGAATATGTACTCCCCCAAGCTTAGGCTTTTGGCCTAAGTTGGTCTATGGCCAGGGCTGTCCTGGTGGATATCCAAAGTTGTAACCGGGGTCGTACTGTGATGCAGCAACTACTGCCTGACGAGCTGGAGCTTGGAGGCGAGCTGCCTCCATCCTCCTCTCGTATTTGTTCGCCTTCTCCCTAGTTATAGCATATCTCCTTTTTGCCTGAAAGTCAAAGAAAGTAGGAGCAAGGAAAGCAACATGGACGGTGCGCCGTCTTTCAAAGATTAGTCGGTACTGGAGGAACTGATCGTTCCTCTCAACAAACTGATGGCGAACCATGGCATTATAATCTAGGTAAGCAGGAGGTAATTCTATATCATTTCCATGTATGGGTATATCAAGATAGTTAGCCACACGAGTTGCATAAATTCCAGCAAACATATCTCCACTTATACTGTTGTGATGCAACCACTACAAAAAATACACTTCCGTGATGATACGTGTTTGTCACAGTAGGTCGCGTTTTTTGTCATGCATGTACATCCATGACGATTTTATGACAGAATCAAGATAGTCATACCTGTGCTGTCGTAGAAGTGTTCCATGACATTACCAAAATTATCATCATGGAAGTGTCCACTTCCATGACGATAAATCATGCATCACAGAAGTGCTTTCGTCAAGGGTGACCGACACGTGGCATCCACTGTAACGGAACATCGTTAAGCTATCGGGTCTGGTTTTGGATCCGATAACCCGTTAACAGCCCTGACCAATGGGGATTTTCCACGTGTAAAATCATCATTGGCTAGAGAAAACACATGTCGGCTCACCGTTAGGACAGATGTCATCCACTCATTGGACCTGTCGGGGATATACCCCGCGGTATGACCCGGCCGGAAGTATGACCCGGCCGGACTTGGCGGCTCACAGAGACCCGGCGAGTATTTGGTGACTTACTGATGACCCCAACGACGGGTGAGACAGATGACAAGGCCCAAGGCCCAGAGGGCCGGTTCATGTGATGGTGGGCCGGCTTAAGAGGAAAGGCGTGAGGAATATCTCCTTTACGAGGAAGCAAGACCCGGATTTGTAATCAACTTGTAAGAGAAGATAGACTAGTCCTAGTCCTACCAGGACTCCACATGTAACCCGCCCCTCTAACTTATATAAGGAGGGGCAGGGCTCCCCAAAGAGGGAGAGAGAAGAAGAAACAATCTCTAGGGCTAGACACAAAGAGCCGGCTTACCGGCGACTCTCTCATGAGCATAATGAGACCTAGCCACAAACAACATGTAGGGCTATTACCGGATGATGTTTCCCGGGGCCCGAAGCTGTCTAAATCCTCGTCTTGTGTGATGATCCGCCTTGCATCTCTCATCCCGATCAACCCCTCTCAAGCTACCACAAAGATGCGCTGGCCTCATGACTAAGTCCTCACACTAGGACATCTGCCGTGACAATTCCACGATAGTTGGCGCCCACCGTGGGGCTCACGCACGATGGTGTTGAGTTCTTAAAGGGATCTCATCTAGGGTTTCGAGAAGTTCGCAAGTTTCCGAATGAAGAAGAGCCAGTTTGGAAGGAGCTGGATCAGCTTCAAGTCATCAGTCCAGTTTATAGGCTGTGAGATTGAAAATTCAAAAAAAATAAGGCTGTGACATGATCGTCTTCCGTAAGTCGCCGAGATTGGTAGGAGCGTTTCCGCAGTCATTGGTGAATTTTGTTACGGATTCAACAGCCGGGTCCGATTGCTTTCTAGACAGTTGCCACAAAAATCAGTCTGGCTGGGTCATTATGGTGGAGGTCAGCCTCAACTTGATTTTCTATGCAATCAATCCAGCAAAAACTACCAGCGCGTCTACATCAAGCGACCAATTTGTGGTTATTTTTTGATTCGCTGAGTGGCCACCGCTGTAAGATTAGTTCAAGGATTAAAGGAAGGAAAAGTTACTATGTGGGATTAACATGTGAATATCAAAGAAATCAGATCATGGGCAAGCTATCGGCGAAAGCCCTGCAAGCTTTGATCAATACGGATCCAGTAACCACGATGGTCCATGGACCCAGTCTTCTCCTGTGACCCGCCTCGATGAACGACCGCGCCTTCGTCGTTGCCAGTGCACCTCACGCTGCCTGAGCCGCCGTGCCATTCGCCTTGTCCCCCGCGGCGCCAGTAAGCCGCCGCTCTGAGCCAGGTCAACTCCTCTTCTGCCATGGCCACACTCGAGCCGCCCCCAAGCAGACCTCAAGTCGTGCCGCCTCTACAGCCACAGCTCCCGCCCGCGCACTTCGCGCCGGTTCGCGCCTCTAAACGACCGTGGTGGATGCCTCTTTTGCGCGCGCCGCCTTGGCCTCCCGCCGCTGAGCCACCCCGGGTCAAACTCTTGCCTTCGAGCATCTCCGTGTTAAGTTGCCGAGCTACCGCCAACCGGCTGCCGGCTGCGTTGTGCTTCCACCTATGCCGTTGTGACTCGCGGCTCCGAGCATCGAGCCATCTCCACTCAATCTCGGTTGAGCCGCCGTGCCACCACGACCTTGAGCTGCTACTTCAAGTTGTTGCACCTGCCCAGGCCGGCGCAGCGTTTGCCTCTGCAGCACTCATCGTTTCTGTGTAATGCGACCTCGTGAGCCGCTCGGCCACGCGGGACAACATCCGCTGTAGCCTTGTGCCTCCGCCTTAGAGCGCGGCCCTGCTGCTCCCCTTGCCGGTGCGCCAAGACGCCCGTCGCTGAGCCGCTGGCCGCCTCTACTGCCTATCTCCACCGAGTCGTCGTCGTACTGCCGATACTAGTACATGGAGGAAGAGTCACTGGTCCCTGTGCTTTTTTCCCTGGCTTTCGTTATGACTGATGTGGTTTCCATGTTGATCAAAACAAAGTCACATCAACCACTGATAGTATTTACACCACGTGAGATCGAGGGTACTGTACCCCTTGGCTGCTAGTGCTACTACGGTTGCTACAAAAGCACTAGTACTAGTTGGCTGATCTGGCACTAGTTGCTGCTACGTCCACTACATGATACTACCAGGTGCTATTTTTTCTATCTATTTTTAATACATATTAAATTGTTTGAGAACAATTACGTTGGTCTGTGATATTTTTTCGTAGGTATCGTATAAGGTGCGTGCCAACATCACTTTTGCACTAGTGTTTATTGAGCCGCCGAGGCCGCGCTGAGCCGCCCCCGCTGTGCTGAGCCGCTTCTGTCACATTGAACGGATCATTTACGGTCCAGGAAAACATTAGTGTATGTCAGCACCATCACGCACCGGCGTCTGCGCTCGCTTACTGATGGAACAGGTGTGCGCAAGTCGCCGCCCGTGCAACTTAATCTACATCAACCCGCCGGAGCCGCGTTGAGCCGCCCTTGCCGCTTTGAACTGCCGGGGTTATGTTAAGTCGCCGGTCTGCCTGAGCCGCCGAAACTATATTGAGTCGTTGGTCTGCCTGAGCTACCTCTGTCGCGATAAACGGGTCATCCGTCGTTCAAACAAATCAGGGCAATTATTTATGACATATTATACCGCGGAGATGGAGGCACGCCAACATCTTTGGGCATAGGTGGTCGTTGTTACTCAACGGACTCCCGCACCGGCTTACAATGCCGTGGCTGTCTCTCACGACTGCGCCGGCTTACAATGCCGTGGCCGTTTCTTGCGACCATGCCGGCTTACAACAAGGAGGAAAACTTGCCCGTCCACACCGACTTACAACGCTACGGCCGGTTCATCCATTTATGTCGCCTCTGATGTTACAGTCGTCTTTACCGTCCGTCTCTCGCGGCCTGGTCTACATCAACACACCGAGCCGCACCTGTCTGCATGAGCTGTTTATTGAGTATGAGCAAGTCACTGCTTGGGAAGCCGGTTTTCTTCCAACAAATTGGAGGCAAATTATCATGTATTATCAGCCGCCGTCTGCACTAGATGGCTCAATGGGCAGGCGCACAAATCGCCGCTGCTACAGTTTGGTTAAGTTTCAAACAACCAGTTGGAAGGAACCATTGGCCGAGTTGCTGACACGGTTCATACGGGATCATTTATAACCCGCCGCAGTCACCTCAACCTTCTATGGATTCACATCGCGTTATCAACGCCAATGATATACACCTTCTGCTATGGTCAAATATGGAGAATCTCAAGCAAACTCTTCGAGTCATCATGAGACTCGGGGGCTACAATGGTATGGCTCGGCAAAATTAGCCGGTTTCAATGAATTCAAGAACTCTGGGTCATTGAAGGGAAGATAACCCGGCCCCAGAGGCTACTCTTTATTGGCGAATATTTAAAGGCCGTCAGAAAAATTTCCGGCTCAAAATGAAGATTCCGGTTTAAAATATAGCTCAAGAGACATCTCTCTCCCGCAAAGCTTTGAAACTATCAAATCTGGCTCAAGGTAAATTTGTCTCTCACAAAGTTTTGAAACTTTTAAATCCGGTTTAAAGTTCCGGTTCAAAGTTCCGGTTCAAAAAGATTTAATCTCTCGCAAGTTCGAGTTCTCAGAAAAATTAAAGGTTGCCAAAAGACCTTGCTGCCATGATGCGCGGTTCAAACTTGGATATCCTGCCTTACGACTTATCTTATTATGATCACTTGGGGGCTTCCTGCTCATCGAGCATAGCTATCAATACCCTCTTGATCGGCGCAATGCCAAAATTTATATGGTCACTTGGGGGCTTCCTGTTCAAACATAGGTCGCATTCGAACCAAAGAGAACATAGCTGTCGACACCCTTTTGATTGGCAAACTGCCGAACCTACTTGGGGGCTTCTTGATCGTATCCGAATCATAGCTCAACCCCTTTGGGAATTGACGTGGATCGTATTTGAATCAGCGTCGTTAAACAACTCTCAAGGTCATTTGGGGGCTTCCTGTTCAAACATAGGTCGTATTCGAACCAAAGAGAACATAGCTGCCGATACCCTCTTGATCGGCATCGCCAAAGCCACTGGGGGCTATATGATCGTGTTCGAATCTTAGCTCAACCCCTTTGGAACGGTTTACTGATCGTATCCGAATCAGAAGCCTCAAAAAGTTTTATTCTGTCTCTGGTAAAGTTTATTGCAGCCATAATTACTTAACTTGAGACCTTTTTGGGATTATATCTCAAATATATATAAGTGTTTTATGCTTAACCCGGCTTGACTTTTGACTATAAGTCGCCAGTTTATGACAATAATCATCTATGTGGAAGCATTGGCTTCTAAGGATTGGGTTATCACCCTTACTGCACAGGTTATGTAAGCCGACAGTACAAATTCAATATCACAGTGGTTATATGTGAGATATTATGACCCGCCCTGGTTTTGACGCTAAGTCGCCAGGGCATATGTTGTTTAAACTCTCTGCAGGATTTGCAGAAATATGACATATAAATGATTAAGTTCAAAGCTCATTACCAAAGTTGATGCTTCAAAATGATTATCCGTTCTGGATTTTTCTCAAAAGGCTATAAGCCGCCGGGTCATAAAAATTCCGGTTTACAATGAAGGCGTATTGAATCGCCGTCGGCCAAGAGCCGCCGGGTATTTAAACTCCGGATTTACTTGTCAACAGATAAGGTATTTGAAATCTTTAAATAGCCAAACTTGGCTGGATTTTCATTATGATATTGAATGATTGAGGTTTTCAAACCGGGTTATTCAAATCTTTAATAGCCAACATGGCTGGATTTTCGTGATGATATTGAATGATTGAGGTTTTCATACCGGATTATATTATTCAAATCTTGAATAGCCAACATGGCTGGATTTCTATTATGATTATCAATAACCAGTATTATGGCTGAGGTTTTCAAAGTTGCTTTAGTGCAACAGCTATTACCTTTATCAATGGGCATGATTTATTTTACAATGGAGGAAATAGTCCCGAGTCGCTGCAGGCTTACGACCCGGTACTTGGGGGCTACATTATTCAAGTTGAGGTTACATCAAATATGCAAGTCTCATGTCGCTCCAAGCATGCACCATGACACTTGGGGGCTAATGCAAAGTCATTTTTATTGGCCTTATTGAAGACCCGACTCATCCCATTGTAATGAGCCGGCCCTTGGGGGCTACCAATTGCTCCTGGTAAAATTCAAGATACACAAGCCTTATTCCATTATATTGAAGGATCCACTGCTCAGTTGGTAAAGCACAAAGCTCTTAACCTTGTGGACATGGGTTCAAGCCCCAAGATGGGGGTTACATCATATGATATTATTTTCAATGAAAAGTACCAGCTCAGTATTATATTACTAAGCCGGCCCTTGGGGGCTACACGTTACTGCTCAAATTTACATCATCATATTTACAAAGTCCCTGCTCATTATTACATAATGACCCGACACTTGGGGGCTAACGCATATTGCTCTTTGCTGAAGACAATTCTAGGATGACCCGGCTACACTACTATGACTATAGCCGACTCATGGGGGCTACACAACTGGATTTTATTTAAAGCCATGGTGATAAGTCCCGGCTTATTCATACTGATTAAACCGGCCCTTGGGGGCTACAGGTAATATGGATACAAGGGAGAAATATCTTCAAATTATCAGATTGACCCGGTGTCTGCAAAAATCATAAACTGGCGCCGGCGACAATTATGGCTCGGCATCATCTATTTATAACCCGACAATTTTGGTAATCGTAAACCGGCAAGTTTTATATCTTCAAGCCGGCTGAATATAAGTTGAATATTTGAAGACCAATATTTTTGTCAAGTCAGAGCATTGAAAGCCGACTCAAGTGGATTATCTCTTACAATATTTCTCAACAAGAGGCCAATGTCAGCAAATTGACTCTGAAGCTGGCCTATTTACCCAGACTTTTCAAAAGAAGTATCTGGATTTTTTGCATTGACAAAGTTGAAACATATCTGCTGAAGAAGATTTACTATGAGATCATGGACATGTACATATCAACTAGGAAATGACAAGGACTTAAAGATGATCAGGTGTCGGTTCGGGAAAATATTTAACCCGGAGCACAACCTATCAAGTTGTTCTTGTGTTTATTTTACAGGACAAGTTTAACATGGATAAATCCAAATTAAACTGGGGGCTAATGTCGGGGATATACCCCGCGGTATGACCCGGCCGGAAGTATGACCCGGCCGGACTTGGCGGCTCACAGAGACCCGGCGAGTATTTGGTGACTTACTGATGACCCCAACGACGGGTCAGATAGAGGACAAGGCCCAAGGCCCAGAGGGCCGGTTCATGTGATGGTGTGCCGGCTTAAGAGGAAAGGCGTGAGGAATATCTCCTTTACGAGGAAGCAAGACCCGGATTTGTAATCAACTTGTAAGAGAAGATAGACTAGTCCTAGTCCTACCAGGACTCCACATGTAACCCGCCCCTCTAACTTATATAAGGAGGGGCAGGGCTCCCCAAAGAGGGAGAGAGAAGAAGAAACAATCTCTAGGGCTAGACACAAAGAGCCGGCTTACCGGCGACTCTCTCATGAGCATAATGAGACCTAGCCACAAACAACATGTAGGGCTATTACCGGATGATGTTTCCCGGGTCCCGAAGCTGTCTAAATCCTCGTCTTGTGTGATGATCCGCCTTGCATCTCTCATCCCGATCAACCCCTCTCAAGCTACCACAAAGATGCGCTGGCCTCATGACTAAGTCCTCACACTAGGACATCTGCCGTGACAATTCCACGACAGGACCCAAGGCACCTATGATACGTCGACACGTGGCACGACCCAACAGAGGCCCATTCCTGTGAAAAGGCCAGCCCGTTTGACTTGGTTAAAAGGTGGCGGGCTGGTCCATGGAAAGCCTGTTAACAACATGTTCGCATATAGCCCATTTACAACCCGCTAACTCACGACCCGTTACGGCCTACCAGAATTAGACCCAATAGCGTCATCTGGGCCGTCCAATATGATTCCAGCCTGTTGTAACTTCTGGCCCATGTATGGCCCATGACGTATTTCGGCCCATATGAGTCCCTTGTAACTCTTGGCCCATTAACGGCCCGTGGTGAAACCGGCCTGTAATGAACAGTGTATCACTTTATACCCATTAGCGGCCCAGTATTCCATTGGGTCGTTTCCAGCCCGTGTTACCTTTCGGCCTTCTCAGGGCCCATTTATTCTTGGCCTCATTTCCAGCATTCGGTTACTTACGATCCGTTACTGGCCTTTTCTGCTTGTGGGCCAAATTCAGCCCGTGGATACAGTCGGCCCGTTTGTGGCCTGTCAATTTGTTGGGCCATTTTCATAGCATCATCAAATACGGCCTATTAATGGCCCGTTATGGTCATCCCATAAAACATACGATTTCCACTCTAGCCCGTTTACGGCCCATTATATGGCCCGTACAAGGCCCATAGATGAGACGACCCGTAGAAGGCCCATTGATCCGACGGCCCATAGAAGGCCCATTGATCCGATGACCCATCGAAGGCCCATGGATCCAACAGCCCATAGAAGGCCCACGGATCCGACGGCCATAGAAGGCCATGGATCGTCTGTCCCGTAGATGGCCCATGGATCGTACGACCTGTGGAGGGCCATGGTCACTACAATGTTTGGACGAGTTGGCCCCCGTTTGAACGATATAGCATATTCAAAGAATTATCCTACTCTATACCATCACCTCTAAAAACACACACTATACAATAAAGAGACTAAGACATAGAAACATAGAATAATCCTACACTATACAATAAAGAAATTACAGCTGATTATACCCACTGGGCATTATGGTTCGGCACAAGTGATAATAAAGCATACACAAACAGCAAATTACATACACTGGGCAAATACAACTCCTACATCATGGACGTGCATCAACATAACTTACCATTTGAACTATAATCTCTTCAGAAAATAGGATTAGCCGGATTTAGATAGCACAAATTTCAGTGTGCAAAATCTCCAATTCCTTTGTTGTTACCTCAGTGTCTTGTTTCATTTTTTGACTCCTGCATCTAATACCTGCATGTCCAGTCTCAACTTGTTGATTGTACGCTGAGAATCATGTACACATTGTCTTGCCACCTCTAGTTGACGCTCGAGAACATCAGCACATTCCAATTCCAATCCATAATCATTTGGTAACGGCCATGCCGCACTGCTCGTAGATCTTTGTGTTGATGTTGCTTCATCCTGAAATGTTTCAGTAAGTACACATGACTAGGGAAAAAATATAGTTACAACAATGAAGCGAGCAAGACAGACTATTTTGTACATGGCAAAACAGGACTAACAATAATGTTACACGTCATGACGCATAAGCAGGTGATATTTTAAAAATTATAAAAAAGGTAGTCTGTGCAGCCTGCATACAAAAATCTCTCTTAGCTCACCAAAGGAGCATGATGTTGGGGCCCAATCCAAAACACAGACAAGTTACAAATTTAGACAACACGTTGCGTAGAAGTAAGCAAGCAGTTGGCCATTCTATAGCTCAATTAAAGTCTTAGGGAGCATAATGAACAACAGAGGGTTTCATACAAACATACTACATCATGCAAAACTATGCAATCATTAGCCTAGTATAAACTAGATTGTGAGCCTCATGCAATAATAGTTGGTTAATAGACTTCAAAGCTTCAGGCACACTTCGGTAGAGTAATTAAATGGTAAGGCCTTTAATTATGTCAACTAATAGTTATACAAGTACCCAACATCAGGCATCATTCTTTGGGCATCTCATTAACTGAGGACAAATAAAGCAATTGAAAAGAGCAAATTAACTATGCCTGAAACAAACAAGGAATTGAACTGTTGAGTTGGATACAGTGACTTACCTTAACAGGTTGAAGAGGCTCAGCGCAGCTCCTACTTCTCTTGCAAGGCTCCTTCCTAACATCTTATACTTGGAAATCCTCAATCTTATCTTCATTGCACCCCCTCTGCAAGGTGACACAAACTAGTTACTCGTCTCCTTGGAAGATAAATATGCATACTTTCCAGTCTGTGAACACAAAAGGATGAGATTATAACAAAACAACACCACATAATGAAACATGCTGCATCTCTTGCACTTGCACACAATGAAATGAGCATTTATTATGTCTGCACTATGTAAAATCTAGGCATACCTTTGAACTGGATCTCCAGGTACTCTTGGAGAGCCTACTTTAGTGTACAACCAAACCTTTATGTCACCTATGAGTTAGAAAAGGACCAACTATGGTAGCCCTTAGTGTTTAAATCGTTGACAAGCTCTGTTAGAGTGTTAGGTCAAGAACAAAAAGTAATCAAAGCAAACAGTCCTAGTATGGCTGGTTGATGCAAACAAGCAATTGAACAGATATGTGAGCAAATCTTACATATCAAGAAAAGAAGCAAAGAAGGATGCTTAAAGACCATCACTTGACTGACCAGATTTAAGGGGCATTTAAACATCATGTGCAACATATGAACTAACATAAAAATTGCATATTCCAGATTCTACAATGGAATGCACATGTATTAGGTTATGCCATGTATGATGATGCCTAAATGTACACTATAGCAGGCAGGAGTGATTCATCATTGCACGCACAATTAAATTGCAGGTTAAGGGCCAGTTCTATTCCGCCTTTTCAAGGCTTATTGTCAAAATAAGCCATAAAAGATGTAAAGAAGTCATTTTTGAGTTGTGGGCTTGGGCTTAACTAATTTCACTTTGGAGGGGGGGGGGGTGTTTCGAGTAGAACCTCACTAAAAATTGAAGGGAAGGGAATAGTGAAATGACTCTGTTGTCTGCCTATATTACAATCAAAATGCAACTGCTGACACCTGCGTCACACCTCACCCTCAAGTAAAAACAAACACGTAAGCGTTCATTGCCCTTCCCGCTTGCATCTCCTCTCCCCTTTCCCTCTACCTCGATCCCCTGCCTGCAGCACTAGGGTTCCTCCAGCGAGCCGTCGCCACTGGCCCATCTTGCCTGGTCCTAGACGATGCTCTGTCCATCTAGGCTACATGGCCGATGGGTAGGGGCAAATCTCCCTGGCTGCTCCTCCCTCTGGCACCGCCCCTCATTCTCATGGTCTCCAGCAGCTGCTCCACTATGGTTCGGCCAACGCACTACTCCGGCAGGCGATGAACAACTACGTCTGATGCCACACTGCGGCAGAAGGCACCTTATTCCCCCTCCCCATCTCCCAGGCCATGGCCTTGAGGTGCTGTTGAAGGATGAGCTCATCCAACAAGGTGAGGATCTCCTCTGATTTTTTTGCCAAATTTTCATTCTGATCCACTATACGATGAATTGCTATGAGCTGCTTCTGCTGCTGTTATATGATACATTGCTATGAGCTGCTCCTGCTGCTGCTATATGATGAATTGCTATGAGCTGCTGCTGCTATATGATGAATTGCTATGAGCTGCTGCTGCTATATGATGAATTGCTATGAGCTGCTGCTGCTGCTTCTATATGATGAATCACTATGAGCTGCTGCTATATGATGAGTTGCTATAAGCTGCTCCTGCTGCTGCTGTATGATGAATTGCTACGAGCTGCTCCTGCTGATGCTATATGATGAATTGCTATGAGCTGCTCCTGCTGCTGCTATATGATGAATTGCTATGAGCTGCTCCTGCTGCTGCTATATGATGAATTGCTATGAGCTACTCCTGCTGTTGCTATATGATGAATTGCTATGAGCTGCTCCTGCTGCTGCTATATGATGAATTGCTATGAGCTGCTGCTGGTATATGATGAGTTGCACACTGCTGCTGCTGTATGATGAGTTGCTATGAGCTGCTGCTGCTATATGATGGTTTCAGGTGGTGCTGCTATATGATAATAACCAGCCACTTGGACCATCGAATTTCAATAAATAATTGTTCTTCATTTAAATGTGGGTCATGCATTCTTCGTTTAAATTAGGCAATGTGATCTCTATGGAAAACATTGAGCAAAGTAGATTGTGCCAAGTAGATGGTATCTTTGTATTTGCATTTTGAGAAAATAGTGATGGTCTGTTTTCCTATCATATTAATTATTGCACTGGGTTCAATTTGTGATGTTTGCAAGTCAAATTAATTTTCACATGGGCAGCAAAATGAAAAAAATATAATGCAATCTAGACTTTTCACTAATCATACCAAAGTTAAGCTGAAAACACATTGAAAAGAACTGGTTGGCTTATTACATGGAGCTTATATTCATAGGTGCTTATTTTCTTAGGATAACTCATAATAACTATCCCTAAGAAACCTGGCCAATAGAACTGACATACAAATAACATGTCACGATGATTGAAATGGAGGAGTGATGTACCATAGCACACTGTATAGGCTCACCGCTGCCTCTCCGTTTTTGCGGTGTTCCATGAAATTGCCACATACATATTGTACTTTCTCATTGTGTAACCCTATCTGTAAGTTGACACGGCTAATTTCAGACATCTCTACATGATAATACATTGCATATCCCTTGTGCATATTTAAACCACCAATTAATGATTATGTGCGTAGCATAAACTAGCCATGACTCTGTGTGCTGGACTAGCAGGCACTCTAAGGGAGCCTAATGTAGTGCACTGGAATTCCTACATGCCACCTATGATTTTGTGTAATGTACTACCTCTGTTCCTAAATATATGTCTTTGTAGAGATTCCAGTATGGACCACATATAGATGTATATAGATGCATTTTCGAGTGTAGATTCACTCATTTTGCTCCTTATGTAGCCTATAGTGGAATATCTAGAAAGACTTATATTTAGGAACGGAGGTACGAGGTAGTATCATGTATGACATCTACATATCTAATTTAGCAGCCAGTAGTACAAATCATTGTCTGCACAAAGGGATTACTGGTCGAAAATCCTAGCAAAGCACGCTGGCAGGCATAGAACAATACAAGAGAGAGAGAGAGACGCACTTACAAGATCATAGCAATGCCTCAGTCCAGGATCTTGGTTGGACAAGCTGTTAGATCTAGAAGAAACAACGTCCTTGTAGTTTTTGCCAGCTGCATAACAGGTAACAGTGACATGTTAGTATATTTGAAGTACATCGGGCAGGTGATGTTGGATGGGTTTAAAGGTGACAAGTACATAGGCCGTGGCGGGTGCTTGGATCTTGCTAGACGGTGGGAATCAGGTTAGAAACGTCAAGGGTGATGACGCTGGGCTGGCTGTCGGGGTCCGGTAAGGAGATATAGAACCGTCGAGTAGGGTGTTTGTGGAGCGGCTCCAGTAGGGTGGACTACGGTGTGGGTGAAGCAGATCTATGGTCATGGACGAGGGCGTAGGTGAAGCTGCTCCGGTGGTTGGGTTAAGGATGGTGTCGACGATGCGGATCTGCGGCCGTGGCCGGGGCATCAGAAGCTGCTCCGGTAGGTTGGATGAGGGTGGGAGGAAGCGGATCTAAGGTCATGGACTTGTGAGTTGGCAAAGCGGTCCCGGTAGGGTTGAGAATGGTATAGGCGAAGCTACTCCGGTGGGGTTGACGATGGTGTCGGCGAAGCGGCTCCGGTAGGGTTGAGGAGGGTGTCGGCGAAAAGCATCTCCGGTCGGGAGTACGAATGAGCCGCTGCAGATGCGCTCCGATTGACGAGAGTACCGGCGAAGCAGATCCGGTGCCATGGACAAGGCCGACACTGAATGGGCTGTGGTATAGTGGTGGATGAGCAGTCTACTAGTTTCTAGGGGAGGTGGGAGGGGTAGATGCGGCCGCAGAAGCAGATCCCGCGAGGTGGACACCGCTGGCAGTGAATGGGCTCTGGTACGCTGGTGGATGAGCAGTCTAGGATTTCGAGTGGGGAGGGGAGAAAGGCCGATGAAGTACGGACGGTGTGATGTAAGATTCTCTGGTGCTGTGGAGTTAGTCATTTTTGTGGGAGGGGGGAGGAAATGAGGGTGCCCTGTAGTGGAGGGAACCGTAAGTTACCAAAGCAGCCCCAACCTATTATGTAGATGAGGGCGGTATTGTAACTGTTGCTCTCCGTGCACCAAGGACAAAAGGGGAATTTCTCATGCTAAAGACTAAGGTGGCGGAAATTTTAGGAGGAGGCGGGAGATTTTTCCGCCCGCGGGATCGTTCGTATCCAGTTTCAACTAATTTTGGACCGTGCTAGCGGGAAGGTCATGCGATACTGTGTACACAGGGCATGCATCAGCAGTTAATAACTGGTGTGAAGTCCACCCCAGAAAAAAAGACAATAACTCGGGATGATGCGCCGATAACTTGGACGTTCACACGGGCGCGGCCAATCGTATGGGTGTAGTGGCGCATTTACAAAAAAGGGATCAAACGCTCAGCCTATGTATTTCTCGTGTAAATAGATAATTTAGTGCAATTGGTTATTTACTTTAAACATAATGCATGGACGTGTTAGTGTAGAGGCGCACAAAAAGAAATGGATATTGTAGCCCGCTACTAAAAAGTGTTACCTCATATGATTACATAGCCTCCATTTCATAAATTGCATACTCATTGAATTCATATATGAATATTACATATATTACCTCATATTAGAACCTTAAATCATCCAAGACTAATGATTTTGAATGCAAGAGTAACAATGGTGCATGTACATGATCGCTACATTGGTTGTTTGAAGAAACATCACTGTAACTTTGGCATGCACAACTGAAAAGGTTTATTTAAATAGAAAAAAATGTGATAGGTGAGTGACCAATCTTTATAGCGTTGAATCGATATTGTACCTTTGGCCACGATACGAAGTAGATATTGATTTATGTTCAAGCGATGCACGTCCACGACCGCTAGATAGTGATACGTGAATGAATTGTGCAATCTCTCACACACGCATACATATCTCATTTCCCTGTGGGCATCGGAATCACACACGCGCACTTCGTGTATGTCTCTCCCTCCGTCAAGGTTAGAATTCATCTTTCTACACCGTCCTACAAGTCTCTCACACAGAAACACACATGCTCTCTCTGTCAAACATGCCCACCCCTTTAATTCCGCCCACCCACTGCCACTAATGTCTCAAAGTATAATAATGTCTCTCACACATATGCCTAAGGTTAACTCGAGTTCCGGAACCATATGAATACATACAATGGGATTCCAGCAGGGCACCTTTTGTTTTGAGATTTCGCTCTCTCTCTCTCTCACACACACACATGCTTGCATTTTCATGCACACCGTTTTGTTTATCTTCGTGATGCTTTAAGTATGCCTCGCACAAATGCTATCTACCTATCCCTTAATATAGCTAGATATGTGTCACACAAACTCCTTCTCCCTACTAGCAAGATGCCCATGCGTTTCACGGAACATCAAGATGCATTTGTATGAGTAGTTTATCTTGTGGGAGAAAAGGATGAACGAGGGAATGCCTTATTTGCAAATGCGGAGAGGGGTGTGGGTATCTTTTTTGCAAAATTGCCATAGTTTCCTTCCCATCCGTCGGATATAAATCAGATGGCCTATATTGCAGGATGGCAGGAACACCATCATCACCAACTTTGTTTTTTTATAAGAGTAGAGATATGTAAGTGTCACTGCCCCCCGACACACACACCCACACCCACACAACCACACACACAGTTCCCAACACCGAAGGAGTAGGGTGACACCTCGATCTTGATACTAATCTATCGACTGGCTTCTCTCTCAAACACACACACACACACACACACACTACCCGACACCTAAGGAGTAGGGTGGCACCTCGATCTTGATAGTAATCTATCTACTCATCTTTCAAACACACATGCACACACTCGCTAGTTGTGCCTCTGTGCCTACCGCGCATACTCTCGATACGTCTTTCTCTCCCTCCCCCTCGCCCCCGCCACCCCAACAATGACAGCAGAAGGGTGACAACTCGATCTGATCGTAATCTGTCAATTGATTTCTCTCTCAAACATTGTGTCTCTGTGCCTCGCTCAGTAGCCCCCTTGATATGTACACTTCTCACGTGCGCACAGCTGTAGTGACGATGACGCTGAACCCAGTGTGCCTCATTTTTACCAGCCTCATGTGATAGTTTCACCCTGTTTTCTGTTAATTAACAAGGCAACCTTTTCTTTGTTACTACTAGTGAATCTAAAATCATTCGGGGCAGACATAAAATATATCACTTCAACCCAATTATCGCATTAACTATTTTAAAAGAAACTAGCTAGATGCCCGTGCGTTACATGGAACATCAAGATGCATTTGTATGAATAGTTTATCTTGTGAGAGAAAAGGATGAACGAGGGAAGGCCGTATTTGCGAATGTGGAGAGGGGTGTGGGTATATTTTTTGCAAAATTGCCATAGTTTCCTTCCTATCCATTAGATATAAATCCGACGACCTATATTGCAGGACGGCACGCACACCATCATCACCAACTCTGTTTTCTACTCCCTCCGTTCCTAAATATTTGTCTTTTTAGATATTTCAACAAGTGACTACATATGGAGCAAAATGAGTGAATCTACACTCTAAAATATGTCTACATACACATTCGTATGTGGTAGTCCATTTGAAATCTGAAAATACAAATACTCCCTCTGTTCCTAAATAAAGACCTTTTAGAGGTTCTACTATAAACTACATATGGATGTATATAGACATACTTTAGAGTGTAGATTCACTCATTTTGCTCCGTATATAGTCTATAGTGGAATCCCTAAAAGGTCTTATATCTGGGAACAGAGGGAGTATTTAGGAACGGATGGAGTATAAGAGTAGACATGGAGATATATCTCCAGCATGGTCTACAACAAAAATGTGTTGGACTGGTTAGCGCCGGATGCTCGCAACGCGATGCCATGAGTTTGAATTCTGTCTTTAACTTTAGATTTTTATATTATATATTACTTATTTAATAGTATATACTTATTTCGCTACTGTACTGACAGTGGAACCCACAGAGTACTTAGAATACAAGATTACGGATGGACTTGTTTCTTTTTAACTTTCTGTACGAAGCTGTAGCCACCTTGCAAGTCACGTGTACACTATACATGCAATTAACTTTTTATAGAGGTACAATCATACACGCAATTAACTCAAATGGATTGGATGTCACTCTATTATTTCCAGCATAAGAGCATCTCCAACGGCAGCCGGCAAATTTCCTCCCGCTTCCTTCCGCGGAGGACGACATCAAATGCCAGCGGCATACATTTTCACAACTCTAACCAACCAGATGAAATTCGTGCAAACACGGACTGATTTCATATAAGAATGAAGGATTTCGTATAAAAAATTCGAATCTTCATATAAACATGATGGATTTCATTACATTTACATGAACTAAGCATGCCAATCCGGCTCTCTTGGTATAATTAATACTCCCTCCGTCCGGAAATACTTGTCCTAGAAATGGATGTATCTAGACTTATTTTAGTTATAGATACATACAATTTATCCATTCTTAGAACAAATATTTACCGCCAGCTGGAGAGGGAGTACATAATCTAAATGGCCACCCGCGGATCCCTTTGTCTTCCTCATGTCCGGCAGACACTTGCAGGGGCGACGAAGGTCCTCGAAAGAGACGAAGCAGCAAAGAAACCACCTGAATGCGCAGTCGTCGCCTCAGTGATGGCCTTCATGGGACCCTAGTGGTGGCGGCCTCCCGTGTTCTACTTCTCCTTGATGATGGCGGCGGACACGGAGAAGCTGGCTACCAACTCATCGCTCACCACGCACCCGGCTTCTGTCTCTACCTGCATGGCGCTGCCGCAGGCATGGGAGGCGCGCCCACAGACACTGGTGGCGCGGTACGACGCGGCAACACCGACGCCCATACCGGTGTGCTCACCATGCCGGCGTGGATCAACTCGCCACTCCTCACCGAGCTGAACTGGAGCGGCGAGTTGCTGAACCACACGCCTGCTTGGGGCGGCAACTGGCTCCGTCGGGCCAAGCGAGGTTGGTGAAGCACCAAGCGGCCTCGCCTGTATCCGGAGGGCTCGGCGGGCCACCCAGCCGGGTAATATGCCGAAGAACTGCTCCTCGGAAGCCATCAGAAGAGTGGAGAAAATGGTGAAGGAGGAGATGGGGGAGCGGCGGAGGGGTGCGATTCTTGCACGCTGTCTATCTGGCCTCGTGTAAATAGAGGGCGGACGGTAGGATCTTGGCCGGCGTCTGGCCTCGTTTAAACTGAGGGCGGACAGGAGGAGCTTGGCCGGTGTTGCGTTTAATTCCGGCCCGCTCATGAACGGACATGTGGCCGGAGTAGGTTTCTCGGTTTGCATGCGGGTTTAATGGAGGCGAGGAGGCGTGTTCAGCTGGGCGTGCAGCGGGCGACGCAGTACTATTCAATTTGACAGCGGGCGGCGCAGTTCCCGATACGGCTTTAATGCAGACGAGGGAGGGAGTAGCGGTTCCTGAAATGTTGAACGACCAATGCATCCTACTTCAATTAATGCATGAGGTAAGTAATGGGAGGAGGACCAGGAAAAGAGGCTGCACGATGTGAATGCAATGCAGTTTGCCCTCATATAAAGGTGCCCCTCCATTCCAATGCATCTACCACATCGTACACACCTAAGCATTTGCCTAAGCACTTACACTACGCGCAAAAGTCCTCGCTCCAGACCCATGGCGGCGATGCGCGCGAGCGGCCAGCGGCTATGCCAGATGGTCCACGACGCCGGCCTGCGGCATGACGACGAGGATCATCTCCAGACGGTGTTGGCAACCGGCTGGTGGATGACCGCCGTCGATGCCAACTATGACTCTCAGTTGGACCAGATGATCATTGCCACCACCAACAAGTTCACTGTCCTCAAGAAGCTCGTGGACGACATCGCCGTACTCCTCCATCCCGCGCGCCCGGGCTCCTCATTGCCTGCCACCCTAATCGGCCTCCATGGCCAGAACCTCTTTCAAGCACTGGTGGCCCTACGAATGCCCGCCGACGCCACGAAAAATGTCCACCTGGAGGTCACGCTCGCCACGAGGCGCCTTGCCCTGCAAGAATTCGTCGACCTACACATCCACATTTTCGAGCAAATCGTGTACATAGGTATCTACAAGGCCAGTGAGGATGCTACGACGCTGGCCTTCCTCAACCGGCTGGAAGCCTTGGATGCCTTTGCTGAGAAGCACCTCGACATCGCCACAAAAGCCGCCACTCCTTAGCCGTTGGTCGGTGGCCCGACGCACTAAGTTGAGGAGGAGGATGTCGTACGTTGATGGATGCATCTTTCTTCTTGCCTTCTGTAACCACCACTGCGATCGCATCATCATCATGGCCTTAATTCTTATTGTGCTGTTGCATTCTCGTTCCAGTCAATACCAACATGTGCGATCCCTTTGCTTAATTATATGCATCACTGTAACTAGTACTCCATCCGTCAATTTATAAGTTGTGCTTACCTTTTCCATCAACTTCGTGCAACACGCGGGCATCTTGCTAGAAACACTAGAACATGTCGGACCGCGTGTGACCAAACCGATGATGTGCCAACCTATCTACTACGTACCCTACTTATCTGGCACAAATAGCCTCGCCCTAGCGTTTCCAATCGTTATTTCTATCTATCGATCGTGCCAAGGAGCAGAACCAAAATGTTACAATTTATACATGTTTCAGTACTCCTACTCCTATAAAAGACTCAGTTGGTGATGGTGGTGTGTCTGCCATCCATCGGTTCTGACCATTAGATCTGCATCTAACGGCTGTGAGATAAGTTGTGGCATTTTTGCAACAATAGCCCACTTCTCTGCTTGAATTTGCAGAAAACCCCTTATTATCTTGAAAGCAACCACATCCCTCCCTCACCTCATCAAAACAGTCTGAGAAATATATTTTGAGTGAAAAGTACTCCCTCCGTTCCTAAATATTTGTCTTTCTAGAGATTTCAATAAGTGACTACATACAGAGCAAAATGAGTGAATCTACACTTCAAAATATGTCTATATAATCCGTATGTGATAGTCCATTTGAAATCTCTAAAAAGACAAATATTTAGGAATGGAGGGAGTAATATATTAGGAGTATATCAAAACAAGAGTGATTTCTTTCAAGTTTGTGAACAAGTACTACTATTCTACTACTTCGGATCCGTCGCAACGCGCGGGCACATTGCTAGTAAAAGGAAAAGGCCTGCCACGTGCACGTCGCACTCCCCCCACACACGCCCGGGAATCAGGAGTACTCCACGGCCCGTCCGGCATGACACATAGCTTAGGGAAGGCGTGTTTCCTAGCATTTTCACTTTCATGTGGGACCATCATTGAGCAAAACGACTATTAGCAAACCGCACCCCGCCCGTCGCCGGGTTGGAAAACAGAAATGTGGGGAAGATCTAGCTGTAGCACGAAAGCCAAGAAATTTGGTGTCATATGGGGCTCGTTGCTAGAGTAGGAGCATTCCGTACTGCTCTACTCCTACTAGTACCAAGTTTGTACTATACAACTAGTACTACGACTATACAACTAGTAGGTACGTGCACGACACAGCATCGTAGGAACAAAAAAATGGGAAGATCTTGTTTTGGGTGATTTATCTTTTTTTCAGTCAACGTAGTATGAATAATATGATGTGGGGGGCACCCATGAAGCTTATGTGGCTTGGTTGCATGGCTACGAAAGGTTAGAGAAAATAAATAGATAATGTGTTTAGAGTGCACTCCACTAAATAGATATACTTTGGATCCACTGCAATGGGCCGGCACATCTATATCTATACCCCATATATAGTGTGTGAATAACTTTGAAAGTTGGTCGTTGGATGAAGCAAATCTGACGGTACAAAGATGGCAAATCCGAGCACTACTGGCCGTTGGATATCATCTACAATCCACCAGATTCTGCCACATGTAGAATCTAGAAGACCCCATGGTTGAACTTCAGTCATGACTAACTTTGCCACAACTAAGCTTAGGCAAAGGGGCTGTTTGGTTCTAGTTGGCAAGCCTAAGGGAATCTTGCCACACTTTTTGTGTGTATGCCATGTGGGGCTCAAGTGTGGCTTGCCTAAGGTGTGGCTTGAACCAAACACTCACCTAAGTTAGTCAAATTTGCCTAACCTTAGGTGTGGCAACCTTTGGAAAAGTTAGTCACAAACCAAATAGCCCCAAAGTGTGTCTGCCACAAAAAATGTGGCTAACGCTGTTTGGTTTCCAGCCACACCTTGCCACACTTTGCCACACCTAACCTTAGACAAGTTTGACCAAGTTAGGTAGGTGTTTGGTTCTAGCCACATCTAAGGCAAGGATTTTTTATGAGCAGTGAACCCCACATGTCATAGACACAAAAGTGTGGCAAGATTCCCTTAGGCAAGCCAAAGTGTGGCTTGAGCAACTCAACTAAGGCAAGTGTGGCAAAAATCATGTGGCAATATATGGCAAAGATAGTCACAATCCAAAAAGCCCCAAAATGGACACCACAAGTGTGGCAAGATTTGACAAGAAGTTGAGTCTATGACATGTGGACCATGTAGCTAGAAAAGTGTGGCAAGCCACAAGTGTAGCAATGAACCAAACACATGCCTGGTGTGTTTGGTAGGGTGTATGAAGGGTGCATGATCCCAAGAGTTCCCTTCTCGACCGACTTTCAGGTGTTTGGTAGAGTGTACGGAGGGTGCATGAGTCCACACTATCTTAGCACAAATACACTAGAAGCATGCATGAAGAGAGCATACATGAAGAGGGGTGTTGAGTTGAGCATGCATGAAGAGGGAACAACTATACTGAGACGAGAATGCAACCAAACACACTTGTGGCACGCCTAAGCTCAGGCGTGGCAACCTTAGGCTGCAAACCAAACATCTATACTCCTATAGATTGTGTGAATAACTTTGAAAGTTGGTCGTTGGATGAAGCCAATCTGACGGTACAAAGATGGCAAATCGGAGCACTACTAGCCGTTGGATATCATCTACATTCCACCAGATTTTGCCACATGTAGAATCTAGAAGACTCCACATGTAGAAGCATAATGCACAAACCACCAGAATCTCATGCGTGCAATGCACGTGTACCTTACTAGTAGTTGGGAGTAGTAGTAAGAAACAAATTCCGGGTTTGGCACGAGCTCATACTGCGGGAGCACCACGAGGCCTGCCACAGGAGTTACATTTCCCTCTCGGGGCCCACGGGACCGAACTTCAGTGGCTTAGTGCCCTACCTATGAGTCAATGACATGCGGACCTTAAATGTGGCTGGCCCACATGTCATTCTCATGGTGGTGGTGTGGTTCGCGACTCACTCATTCGAGATGAACCGACCGGTGGTGGCATGGCCGTGGCGAGGGTGCCACAGCTGGGCGTCGAGGCGTTACGAGGTGTAGATGGCCACACCGGAGGGTACTACCTATAGTACAGAAGTACTCCAGCTGAGGATTGATGCTCGGGACAAAATGTGTCATAGCTGCTGGATGAAAATTCGATGGTGCGGGAGTACGGATCGGAGCACAACATCGGAGCAGGAAAACCGCGTCCAATCGGGTGTGGCTGTGGTAGAAAGTTGATGGTCGCCGCAGTTTAGCTGGCCCGCATGTCATGCACACAAAGGCAGAGGAGCGGTGGGGCCGAGAGGGATGAGGCGCACGTCGGGGGGATGAGGATCCCTTGACGTGAACAATCCTACCATTCTTTCACTAACATGTGAGACCCCCAAGTGTGGGTCCCACCTATATGCTAAGGAAAGACAGGGTAAGGTAGTGATAGCCACATCATAGGATCCATGTCCACGTCGGGGGACGTCATGCTTACATGTAGGGTTGGAGCGGCGTTGTTGGAATCGCGTGTGGGTGTGGTAGTGGTACAAACAAGAAACGTGATGGTCGCTGTGCTGTCATGTCTGCTGACACATGTATATCAAAACTAGAGTGTTTATATCTCAAGCACGTGAACAAGTATTATTCTACTACTTTGGATCCATTGCAACGCACGGGCCAGCAGATTGGTAGTAGTAGTGTCTATCTCTATCTCTAGAGGCATTCCATCGTTCATCCTTTTCTCTCACAAGATAAACTACTCATACAAATGCATCTTGATGTTCCGTGGAATGCATGAGGATGTTTCCTTCGGGGTCTCTCCAGCGCGGCGTGGCCGTAGTTGCAAGTTGATGCCCCTTGAGATGCCGACGTTGAGGGGCCCTCAGATTTCCTCCGATGAGCAGGTAATGAGTTTGATCACGTAGTAAATACATTCTAAAGACTGCTTCCGTGTCCATTTCCTAATTCTCCCCCTGCCCACTGTTTCACAGGTTAGGCTCGGTGCGAGTGGAGATTGGCTTGCATATGTACGGGAGGGTACCAACATCAATTTGCAAAACATTTACAACGGTGACACCGTTCCCGTAGAACCTTTGTCCAACATTGGAATCAGCCATGCAACGGGCCACCACATGAATTGGTATGATAGAACCACGGTGATATTGAATAAGATAGCACGAACCTTGCACATGGCAGTCAAAGGTGGACCATGATGTCTGCGGCCGATTTGTTGCTGTACGAGTACGAAGACGCTGTGCTCCTTTCTAACCGCATCTTCGCGGTGACAAACCAGGGGACTTGTTTCGTATGGGACACATCCTACGATATACTCCCTCTCTCCCAGTTTATTTGTTTTGAATCTTTTTGTTTTATAAGTTTCAAATTCAAATTTAGAGCTCCCCATCACATGTTGAGATTAAATGTCCATTAAATCATTGCGTGCATGTATAGTAAAGAAACAAATCTCGAGTTTGGCACGAGTTTGTGCAGCGGTAGCACCAGCCTGGCGCAGGAGTTACATTTCCCTCTCAGGGCCCTAGGGACTGAGCTTCAGCGCCTTACTACCGCCTTTGAGTCAATAACATGTGGACCCAATAGGTGGCTGGTCCACATGTAATGCTCCCGAAGGCAGAGGGGCAGTGGGGCCGAGAGGGGTGAGCCGCAGGTCGGGGGACGTGTGGTGTCATGGGTTCGTGTGGTGCTGTGGGAATCGCGTGTGGCTGTGGTAGAAACTTGATGCTCGTCGCATTTAAGGTGGCCCACATGTCATGCACACAAAGGCAGAGGGGCGGTGCGGCCGAGAGGGGTGAGGCACACGTCGGGGGACGTGGTGCCGTGGGTTGGAGCGGCATCGTGGGAATCGCGAGTGGCAGTGGATGAAATGTGATGGTCACTGTAGTTGAATTTCCATGGACAAGCTGTCATGACTACGGACACATGCATTGCATACCGATCACTAGAAGGAGTAGTACAGAAAGCTAGGTGGATAAATAGTTCCTTATAGTCAAGCAAACCCACGCTACTACTTGTTCCAAAGACATGCACACCATTGAAATAGTCCATCTATATCAATATACACCAAGAGGGAATAATTTTTTTGTACAAGAGAGGAAATAGTTCATCCATCCATAATGTCCTGCTGCCGGTGTAGCCTTATCTTCTTCTTCTTCTTCTTCTTCTTCTTCTTCTCATTTTCTGTGGGAGACGGCTTCGCAACAAGCTCTTTGGACCTTGCAGCTATCTCGAAACTCACACAGGCATCTAGGGCAGCATATTTTATCTGCTCGTACGTCAAGGGGTAATTCTCCCGTCCAGACAACCTTAATGCCATCGTCTCATCACCCTTCTGAAGATTAGTACCGAGCACAAAATTTGCTATGTTGAATAGGGATGGTGTATGTTTATCACAATCTTCTATAGGAATTTTGATTCTGGTTTGTAGGTCAGCAATGCTTTTCAAATCTAGGTTGTACGGCTCCAGCTTCTATTTGTCCCCTTCGATGGCTGCCCCACAGAAGTATACACTACAAAAAAAATACACTTCCATGATGATACCTGTTTGTCACAGTAGGTCGCGTTTTTTGTCATGCATGTACATCCATGACGATTTTATGACAGAATCAAGATAGTCATACCTGTGCTGTCGTAGAAGTGTTCCATGACATTACCAAAATTATCATCACAGAAGTGTGCACTTCCATGACGATAAATCACGCATCATAGAAGTGCTTTCGTCAAGGGTGACCGACACGTGGCATCCACTGTAATGGAACGTCGTTAAGCTATCGGGTCGGGTTTTGGATCCGATAACCCGTTAACAGCCCCGACCAATGGGGATTTTCCACATGTAAAATCATCATTGGCTGGAGGAAACACGTGTCGGCTCATCGTTGGGACAGATGTCATCCACTCATTGGACAGAAGGCGCCTATGATACGTCGACACGTGGCACGGCCCAACAGAGGCCCATTCCTGTGAAAAGGCCGGCCCGTTTGACTTGGTCAAAAGGTGGCGGGCCGGCCCATGGAAAGCCTGTTAACGGCCTGTTCGCATATAGCCCATTTACAGACCGCTAACCCAAGGCTCGTTACGCCCTATCCGAATTAGGCCCAGTAGCGTCATCTGGGCCATCCAATATGATTCCAGCCCATTTTCACTTCTGGCCCATGTATGGCCCATGACGTCTTTCGGACCATATGAGGCCCTATGTAACTCTTGGCCTATTAATGACCCGTGGTGAAACTTGCCCGTAATGAATAGTGTATCACTTTACACCCATTAACGGCCCGTGGTTAAACTGGCCCGTAATGAACAGTGTATCACTTTATACCCATTAACGGCCCGTTATTCCGTTGGGCTGTTTCCAGCCCATGTTATCTTTCGGCCTTCTCAGAGCCCATTTATTCTTGGGCTCATTGAGGGAGTCCTGGATTAGGGGGTGTCCAGATAGCCGGACTATACCTTCGGCCGGACTCCTGGACTATGAAGACACAAGATTGAAGACTTCGTCCCGTGTCCGGAAGGGACTTTCCTTGGCGTGGAAGGCAAGCTTGGCGATACGGATATGTAGATCTCCTACCATTGTAACCGACTCTGTGTAACCCTAGCCCTCTCCGGTGTCTATATAAACCGGAGGGTTTTAGTTCGTAGGAACATACAATCATACCATAGGCTAGCTTCTAGGGTTTAGCCTCTCCGATCTCGTGGTAGATCTACTCTTGTACTACCCATATCATCAATATTAATCAAGCAGGACGTAGGGTTTTACCTCCATCAAGAGGGCCCGAACCTGGGTAAAACATTGTGTCCCCTGCCTCCTGTTACCATCTGCCTAGACGCACAGTTCGGGACCCCCTACCCAAGATCCGCCGTTTTTGACACCGACATTGGTGCTTTCATTGAGAGTTCCTCTGTGTCATCACTTTTAGGCCCGATGGCTCCTCCGATCATCAACGACGATGCGATCCAGGGTGAGACTTTTCTCCCCGGACAAATCTTCGTATTTGGCAGCTTTGCACTGCGGGCCAATTCGCTTGGCCATCTGGAGCAGATCGAAAGCTACGCCCCTGGCCGTCAGGTCAGATTTGGAAGTTTAAACTACACAGAGGACCTCCGTGGAGGCTTGATCTTCGACGGATTTGAGCCGCAGCCGAGCGCGCCGCACTGTCACGATGGGCATGATCTAGCTCTGCCGCCAAACAGTGCCCTGGAGGCCGCACCCGCATCAGCTCCGACCCTTAATTCGGAGCCAACTGCGCCAATCGAGGATGGGTGGTTGGACACCGCCTTGGGGGCTGCAATCTCTACGGCGATCGAGCCGAACACCAGCCCTATTCTCTGCGAAGCCCGTGACTCCAAGGAGCCGGACTCCTCTCCAGACTCCGAGCCCTCCGCGCCCCTACCGACCGAACCCGATTGGGCGCCGATCATGGAGTTCACCGCCGCAGACATCTTTTAGCACTCGCCCTTCGGCGGTATTCTGAATTCACTAAAGTATCTCTCTTTATCAGGAGAGCCCTGGCCGGACTATGGTCAACAAGGTTGGGATGCGGATGATGAAGAAATTCAAAGCCCACCCACCACCCACTTCGTAGCCACTGTCGATAATTTAAATGACGTGCTCAACTTCGAATCCAAAGACATCGACGGTATGGACGACGATGTAGGAGATGAACATGAACCAACGCCTATAAGGCACTAGACAGCCACCTCATCTCATGATGTATACATGGTGGACACACCCAAAGGAAGCGACGACGAGGAACACAGGGATGCAACGAGGGATCGTTCACTCGAAAAGCAATCAAAGAGGCGACGTAAGCGCCGCTCCAAGCCCCGCCTCGACAGAGACAGCAGCCATACAGACCCAGCCATAGAGCAGGACGAGCCGGCGGACGACGAACATGCCTTCGAGCAGCCGTCTGAACAGGGCAACTTGGATAAACAAACCGAACACCCCGTCCTCGGCGAAAACAACAATCCGGATGACCTTACGCCAGATAGGCTCATGGAGCAGAAGAACCTCCACGAAGGGCTCATCGCCACTGCGCGTAGCCTGAAAAAGCAGAAGCGGAAGCTCAAAACTGCGGAAGATGCACTCAGAATCAGATGGAGCAAAGTACGCAACACCGCAGACAAATATGGCGGCAGTCACCGCACAAAAAGCTATCCAAAGCGAAAGCTACTGCCTGAATTTGACGAGGAGGCCTTAGAGCCCCCGCAGTCAAAAAATAGGAAAGCCACCCGGTCGGATAGACGACCGCATGGCCAGCATGGAGCAGCAAGCGGCGACGCACACAAGCCGGCACGCGATCCACCAAAGGATCCGCATCAAAAAGATGGCCCAGCCAGATCTATCTACGGGCCAAGAAAGCAAGCTCTAGTAAGCAATGCAACACAACAAATATCCGAACATCATGGCACACCCAAATATAGGGGTGCCGCACACCCCCTATGTTTCACCGATGAGGTGCTGGACCATGAATTTCCAGCGGGATTCAAGCCCGTAAACATAGAGGCGTACGACGTAACAACAGACCCTGGGGTCTGGATCGAGGATTATATCCTCCACATACACATGGCCAGAGGAGATGACCTCCACGCCATAAAATACTTACCCCTCAAGCTTAAAGGGCCAGCCCGGCATTGGCTCAAAAGCCTTCCCGAAAACACCATTGGAAGTTGGGAAGAGCTTGAGGATGCTTTCCGGGCAAATTTTCAAGGGACCTATGTCCGCCCTCAGGATGCACACGATCTCAGTCACATAACTCAACAGCCCGGAGGGTCAGCCCGGAAATTCTGGAACAAATTTCTTACTAAAATGAATCAGATAGTCGACTGTCCGGACGCCGAAGCCCTAGCAGCTTTTAAGCATAACGTTCGAGATGAATGGCTCGCCAGACACCTCGGCCAAGAAAAGCCAAGAACAATGGCCGCATTAACAAGCCTCATGACCCGCTTTTGCGCTGGAGAGGACAGCTGGTTGGCAAGATGTAGCACCAGCGACCCAAGTACATCCGAAGTTAGGGATGGAAACGAAAAACCCCGACGCAGCAAGGACCAACGCCGGAATAAGGGAAATAGCCCAAAGAGCACGGCGGTCAACGCCGGATTCAAAAGCTCGTGGCAGAATCAGAGAAAGCCGCCCCTCAAGGATAACAGGGACGAGCTATCCAACTTAAACAAAATCTTGGACAAGATATGTCAAATACACAGTACTCCTGGGAAGCCTGCGAACCATACCCACAGAGATTGTTGGGTTTTCAAGCAATCTGGCAAACTCAACACCGAACACAAGGGGCTCGACACACCAAGTGAGGACGACGACGAACCCCACAAGCAGAGCACCAGGAAACAAAAAGATTTCCCACAAGCAGTCAAAACAGTAAACTTACTTCACGTGACGAACAGAATGGCGCCAATAGAGATACGCGCCATATGGCCAATCCCAAAGGAGTCTCGCCAATGGTTGTCAAAACCGATCACCTTCGACCATCAGGATTACTCTAGAAGTATCTGGAACGCAGGATGGACTGCCTTGGTATTAGATCCAATAATCGGCGGACTCCACTTTACAAATGTCTTGATGGACGGCGGCAGTGGTCTAAACCTGTTATACCAGGACACAATCCGCAACATGGGGATAGACCCAACAAAAATTCACCATAGCAAAACCTCCTTTCAAGGGGTAACGCCAGGCCCGGATGCCCGTTGCATGGGTTCTCTCCGGCTAGAAGTTATGTTCGGCTTCCCCGATAACTTCCATCGCGAACAACTAACTTTCCACATTGCCCCATTCTCAAGTAGCTATCAAGCACTGCTGGGACGCGAAGCTTTCACCCGCTTTAACGCAATACCACATTATGCATCTCTTACGCTTAAGATGCCCGGTCCACGAGGCATCATCTCATTAAAGGGAAAACATTGAGTGTTCCTCCCGCATGGAAGACAGTGCGGCTGCCTTGACAGCCCCACAATAAAGCGGCTTCATCAGCCAAAGCACCAAAACAGGTCGTCAAGACCATGGACACGGCTAGACGAGTCCGGCATAAAAATACAATTGATAAAGGCTTAATAGCCGTATACCCCTGTACTAGGGGCTCCGCGCATATAAAACAAGAGACAAAAAAGCTCAGTTTTACCCATTTCGATTTATACTTTGTTTATTTAGTATAACTCATGTTCGACATGATCTTTCTTTAACTAAGTTCCTCTCTTTTACAGATGAACACCGTGCTACGCCCGTCTAGGATACGGCACAACGGAGACACAGGTGCAGACGTGCAGCAGGGACCCGTTCCAAGGATTCTTTTCAGATTAAGACCCTGCGTAAACCTGTTTTACTGTCTCTTGTTGATACACATCCTCTGGTTTCTTGGTATAACCAAGGAGGAGGCTGGCGTTTTGGCATGTGGCCACGTCAGAGTTTTTGCGCGTACCTGGACACTAGGGGCTTATTACTAAGGGCATTATCCCGCCCGCCCTCATAAAGACCGAATACCTTAGGGAGTGTTCGACGTCGCGAGTTTGGCCTTATATGCATCAGCTCCGAATCATGTCTTTGGTCAAATGTTGGGTTTGCCCGGCTCCTGTGTTTTGCTACCTTACGTTCTGCTCTATCGGCTAAGGCGGCACCAGGAGAACTACTGCGATTGTGCCCCGGTTCGGCCAGGCGAGCACCTCAGTAGAGAAAGCCGAAAACTGACTGTCATGATATAGCGTGAGACTGGTCAACCACTCGATGACTTACCGGAATCTTTAGGATTCCTCCGCATTAACGAAGGGCCGCTTCCCGGCCAGGCATATACGCGCCCCGAGTTTGGGCGAGCGCAGGCGCCACCAGGGGCTATATAAGTAGCCTCACTGTCAAACTCCTATGGCTAAGTGAAAGTTTTTTTTGAATATGTACTGCAAGGCAACAGCCTCACAGCTCTTTATTGAAAACAACAAAGAACAAAGTCCTATTACAAGTCCATACAAGTAGAGAAAAGAGGAAGACAGAAATACTTACAAACTTACAACCCAAGCAGGGCAAAGAAAAACACTACCTAAGGAAGGTTAGAGATCCAAGTTAGAAGGCTATCCTTGTATTTACATTTTATCCTATGAGAAAGAAGGGTTATGTCATGGATGAAGTTATGCCTCCATGCGCTGAAAGAAGGTGTCTCATTCCTGAATACCTTGCCATTCCTCAAGATCCAAATGTTCCAAGCTGCTGTAAAGACCACTTCAGTGAAGAAGGAATGCCCAAAATCCTTCCTAGCCTTTACTGCCATGTTGTATGTTGTCATCCCAGGCTGTGGGTCCCAGATAATCTGCAAGTAATTCCAGACTCTAATGCTAAAATTACAAGAGAAGAACAGATGTGCACGATCTTCATGGATCAGATATGGACATAGGACACAAGTATGATCTTCCACATGCCAATGCCTTCTGAGTAGCATGTCTCTGGTGTTTTAAACGATCTCTCAGCAGTAACCAACCAAACATTTTGATTTTCAATGTACATGAAGATTTCCAAATCCATTGGAAGATTGGATCAACAACAATATGCTGATGCTCATACACATAGAAGGATTTGGGTTTGAAACAACCCTTATGAAAAGGCCAAATCCATGCGTCATGAGTTGCAGAGCAAGAATAAGCACGAGTCAGCTGTTGAAGACATTCAAGCTCAGCAAAGGCTTGTGTAGAGAGGGGCAAATGCAAATTTGACAAAAACTCCCGGGAAAGCACATCAAACACTGAAAGCTGCTCATCAATAACAAAGGAGAAGAGCCTGGGAAATTTTTCACTGAGACAGGAACCCTTAAGCTCAACCATCCATCTGTCAGACCAAAAGAGAATGGACCTGCCATCACCCAATGTTGGAGTAGCCATCTGACAATATTTGTCAGCCAATTTAAACACATCACGCCACCAAAAAGATCCACAGAGTGTGGTAGTATGAGGGACAGAGTTGGCATAGTAGGCATTCCAAATAAGGCCAACCCAGGGGATGTCATGATGATTATAAAATTTGTGCAAGAACTTCATAAACAAGGCCTCATTCTGCACCCTGAGATTAAGCACACCAAGACCCCCTTTGTTTTTTGGTAAGCATACCAAGTCCCAAGAAGCCAGAGATTGTCTTGGAGTATCAGAGTTCCCTCTCCATAGACATTGTCTCTGAATCCTTTCAATTTGCTTCAAAATTCCAGTTGGGATGACTAGTGTGCACAGGAAGTATATGGGCATTGATGTTAAAACAGACTGGAGCGACTGCAACCTGCTACCTTGATTCAGAAAACATGAAGTGGCAGACAATCTTCTTTCAATCCTATGCACAAGGGGCATGAGGTCTTGGATTGAGGGCCTTGTAGTCCCCATGGGTAGACCCAAGTAAGTAAAAGGCATGGTTCCTATACTACATCCAAGAATTGAGGCCAACCTGTTAGCTTCATCAGATGACATGTTCATAGGCATCATAAGGGATTTTGTAAAATTCACAGATAATCCTGTTGTGGCAGCAAAGACATCAAGCATGTCTTTAAGAGGAAGCAGTTGGTGATCAATAGAAGGCAACACAATTAGTGTATCATCAGCATACTGAACAATGGGGTAATCCTGGCTGTTGGAAGGGATTGGCAAGGTCAGAATTCCTTTACTGCACATGTCATTGACAACAGACTGAAGCAGGTCAGCAGCAAGGACAAAAAGAAGAGGTGACATTGGGTCTCCTTGCCTGTCTTCTCTCTTACATTTAAAATGGTTACCAGGAACACCATTAAGAAGCACAGAAGAAGAACCAGAAGACAAAATAGTTTGCATCCAGGAAATCCATTTGTCATTAAAACCCTTGTATCTTAAGATTCTAAGAATGGCATCATGCTCAATAGTGTCAAAGACTTCAGTAAAATCCAGTTTCAGCAGCACTATTGGTCTCTTTGAAGCATTACACTGGTGGATATACTCAAAGCACCAAGCTAGACAATCTTGAATAGACCTGGATTTAATAAACCCATATTGGTTTTTATGAATACAGGAAAGGATGACCTTCTGCAACCTGTTTGCCAAAAGTTTAGTGAGGAATTTCAAACAGGTATTTGTCAAAGATATTGGCCTGTAATCATTCAAACCCTCAGGTGAAAGCTTTTTTGGAATCAAGGTTATGAGAGAACTGTTGATACACTCCAAATCAAGGTGCCCCTCAGACAACTCTTTGACCAGTTGATGAAAGTCATCTTTAATTATGTGCCAACACTTCTTAAGAAAAAGGCCAGTGAAACCATCTGGCCCAGGTGCTCTGTCAGGAGGCATTTCCTTAATAACACAATCAATTTCCTGCTCAGAAAAGGGCTTGGTCAAGTCATCTAGTCCCTGAACCTTCTTGATAATATTTGTCATATCAAAACCTATTTGTGTATTATTTGTGCATCCCATCCTCTGCTTGAACTCCTGCAAAAATAGTCCAGCAATTGATGCATGATCAGAGGTCACTTGCCCATCATCAGAAGTTATACTAGAAATAGAGTTATTCCTGTATCTCTCTGTGGCCATGGCATGGAAAAATTTGGTGTTTTCCTCTCCCACTTTAATGTTTCTAATGGTACATCTCTGCTTCCAGTAGAAAAATTGCAACCTTAGAGTTTCCTCCAAATGCAACTTTACAATTTTCCTGAAATTTTCCTCAGGCCCAGACAAAGGCCTTAACTCCTCAAGACCATCCAGACAAAGAATTACTTTATTGCAGTTAGAAATTAGAGCCTTGACGATAGAAAGGCTAATGTGCCAATGTTTGAGTGCCTGCCTGAGAGCTTTGAACTTTGCAGATATTATAGCAGCAGAAGATCTCTTATGAACTGGCCTACTCCAAGATTCACTGACACAATCAAGAAAACTAGGCAAATTTGTCCAGTAATTTTCAAATCTAAACACTTTGGCCTTGGGAATAGTGGTTTTGATTTGCACCACACATGGCACATGATCTGAAGTGGTTCTAGCCAGAGGTAGGACCATAGTGTTAGGATAAGAACATGTCCATGAAGGGGTTGTAAAAAACCAATCAATCTGTTCAAGCAAAGGAGCAGTTTTCATATTTGTCCAAGTGTACTTTCTGCCCTTGATAGGTAATTCAATTAAGCCCAGATGCCCAATAACCTCATTAAAGATGAACATGTCATTAATATCACCACCTGGTTTATTCCTATTTTCCATTGATCACATGAAATTGAAATCACCCAGTAACAGCCAGTTAGCATCATCAGGGATAATTATATCATGCAACCAATTAATAAAATTATCTCTAGCTGGGTTTTGACAGGGTCCATAGACTGAAACTAGAGTCCAGGTTTGGGAGTTATGAACAGACATGAACTCCACCATAATACCAAAACTATTGGACTCAATTAGCTTTCCAGCAAACAAAGCAGTATTCCATACGACTAACAACCAACCCGAAGCTCCAGACGAAGGCACATGGATAAACTGATCAAAACGTCGTGGACAACACTTACGGATGAAACGCTGATCAATGACCTCACATTTTGTTTCTTGGAGGCAAGCAATGGAACAAGCACTTTCATCGATTTTCTGACGAACTGCACGCTTTCTGTCATCTGAATTCAGACCTCGCACATTCCAACAAAGAACTTTCCAATCTCTAACATCATTCTGATTCATTACAGACCATAATAAAGTAACAGCAAAAGACTGTCACATAATGACAGTACCAGTTCAGCCAAGGGATAGCATAAAAGTTCAGACAAAGCCTAAAAGATAAGTGCAGATAAATGGTTTTCACAAGGGTTAACCATAAACCCCACCAAATGAAACGATCAGCTATCATTGGAACTAGGAGGAGCAGAAGACTTGCAAGAAGAAGCCTCAAGCTTCTCCTTAGTGAGCTTCTCCGGCCCAATGCCGAGGCGAAGGCCAACCTGCTGCAGCACATTGATTGGCGTGGGCGGCGGCCCAGTAGGTTGATCTGCATCGTGAGGAGGAGCCCGTGGTAGTTCGCCATCCACAGTAACCTTGCGCTTCTTCTGAGGCTTTGCTGCAGGTTTCTTCATAGGGGACTTGGCTGGAGTAGAATGCCTGAAGCCATCACGTAGGGCTGAGAGCCTGGCACTGCGCCTAACCTCAGACTCAACAATCACAGACTTTGGTTTACAAGCACGAGCTGGACACTGACTTGGGGCTGCAGAGAAATTGAAGGCATACATCTCAACAACAGTCAAAGCTGGATCAACCATGGCACAATCCTCAGCAACATTGTCAAAACAAAGTGCACGAGCAACAGGAGGCTTCCTTGGAATATTCACCATCCGACGAATAGGTGAAGGATGAAAAACCAGCTTGTTCTTCATAGCAGAGTAAGAGAAAGATACCTCCCAAGAGCGCTTAGACAGTAGAACTGGTTTAAAAGGACTGTAGAACTGTAACCCTCGAGGAATGTGCATTGTATCAAAGACTGGCATCATATGTTGAAAAGATCTTGTCCATTGCATTACCGGAGGAAGCTCTGGTCTGAAAACTGTCAGAACTTGACCAATAACAACATGAGGCTGGATCAGAGGAGGCACATAGGCTGCCACAACACCTTGCTGATTATTGACAGATCCCTCAGCAGAATCAACAGGCCCTGAGTTCTCTAAAACCACTGACTCTTGAGAAGAAGGTAGTGCTTCATCCTCATGAATCTCCTCAATAATGACATTGTCATGCTGGTTATGAGGCTGCGGATCATCATTGTGAGCATGAGGGGCCTCATTCCAGCCCAGCTCTGGAAACTCAGGCATGACAAAGTTAACATCATCAAAAGGCATGTTCCCGGGCAGCGGATGAGGGTTTCCATTGAAAGGCATCGGATCTTCATCAGCTGGCATAATGTCAGCAAATTCTGCAGAGAGCACATAGATAGGTGCTATCCAAGAAAGACGTGTAGCTCCAAAGTCTGCATACTCACGATAGACAACATCCCTAGGTACTTGCTGAGGGCTTGGGAAAGAAACATAAACAAGAGTCCTGACTAGCCGCGGATCATCCTGATGCCAGATATGAAAATGACCAAAGGTGCTAACTGCCTCAGAAATATGCTATGTTGTGCGGTAATCCAAAGGAACACCTAACATCATAATCCAGCCCCTACGAAAACCCTGAATAGCTCTGTGATTGATGCCTTGATCATGAGGAACAAACCGAACAAAGTGACCATTGCCAAGATCATAAGGAGGATGATTTATAATGGCATGCCTAGATGCAGGAGATCGGAAATCAAACAAACCAACACCCTCAATCCATTGCTGATCACTAAGAATGTCACGGTGAAGCTGAGTCATCACAAAATCACTAACCAGTTGCCGGAAGTGATGAATCTGTCCAGGTGGCGGCGGAGGCTCAACAAAGCCAATGGCAAACTGCTCATGGCGACGGTCCGGCGCAATGGCTGGAGAGTAGAAAGTCCGAGGCACGTGGGTTGGCCCTCCATCGATGAACTCGAACCCCGGTGGAAGGAACTCAAGAGGATCCAGGGGAAAGTTTGCCATGTCTTGCTCTGGTGGAGGTGGAGCAGGTTGGTGGTGCACGGGAAGGGGTGAAGACGTGATGGGACTCGTCTGCACCGGCGCGTGGGTCGTCTCTATACCCGAGGAGTCCCTAGGCGATGGAGTAGGAGGCTGACTTGTGGCGGGCATGGGAATCAATAGTGGAGATTTTTCTGGATTTTGTTTCGTGTGTTTAACTCTCCAAACATAACCATTATCCTGGGCCCAATTAATGCAATCCCGACGACGATGACCATAACGTGAGCAAGCCAGGCAAACAGGACAAGAGACCGACAAGTGGCCCCGCTGGTGACAGTTGGAACAAGTTAGAACACGGTCCACCATGTCATTGACCATCTCATCAAACAAATCATCAGCTTCCTGAGTAGATGGGATATCCATTGGCTGGGTGGTGGGCTCTAGCCCGTCATGGAGGGCTGGCCCAACATGGGATGCAGGAGAAACGAGAGCAGACGAGAACAAACTAACAGCCTCAGGTGAATTCCGTTGAATCCGCGGCGAGTCAACAGAACCGAAAACAATCGACGGAGAAGCAACAGTCCACTGGAGATTCGCCGGCGGCGATGGTCGAATGATCAAATGCTCATTTGCCGAGACAACATATCCAGCATCAGAAACTGTATCAATACAATCCTGCGTGGCCGGATATCTATAACCCTTGCATGCATCATAGCTTTGGAATGTTGCAAAAGAAATTTTCTTTTGCACAGAACCAGAAGATCTAAAAGAGGTCTTAGACGGTGGTTTATGCATAGCGATCATCCCAAGCACCGCCCGTCTCTTAGATGGACTAACTAAGATCCATTCCGCATCACTTTGCAACTTCCAAAGTTTAAACTCGCGAACCCAATTTGGTCCTCCACGGCCCCAAAGATTAAAATAACATTTGAATTGCAGGCAAGCAAAAGATCGAAGATCAACAATAAAGAAACCAACTTGCTTGGAAGAAACGTTGAAGGAATAAACCTTGTCACGTAAACATGAGACACCCAACTCGATCGCAGATCCACCAACAGCAGCCTCCGGAGCCGCCGCCATAGAATGATCATCAAGCCTGAAAACATGACGGCTAAAGGACACCACCAACGTGAAGTGACCTGTGTCCTCCGTAGGGTGGACCAAAAAACCAGTAGATCTGAAAACTTTATCCGCAAACTCCAAACCCTTGGAGAAGTCCAAGCCAAGGGTTGATCCCGATGAGAAAACCATGACCCCTGAGTGAGGGGAGACGCCGGAGAGATTGGTAGGGAAAGATTAGGGTTTTAGTGGTGGTGGGAGGAGATCGCCGGAGGTGGGGTGGGAGGTGGGAGGTGGGAGACGCCATCTTCCTGATATGCACCTGGGCTCAGGCTAAGTGAAAGTGATAAAGCATCATAGTCCGATTGCCTAGTTCGCTGCGCTATCACCTCGTTTGTAGGACCAAGACGTTGGATCAAGTGTGAAAATGCGCCTTCTGCGAACACCCCCGCATTATGTGTGTGGCGGCTGAAGCCGACGACTGCCATCTTTCAGATTATATATACATATATGTTAAACGGCCGCACAGGAGGTATTATAATACTTGCAGGCACAAGTATAAAAAGCTTCTACAATTTATCAAAATATTGTTTTACAATAATATATGCTATTCGAATATAGTATCCTTCGAGCACTTTGTCTCTATTAAACGAGCGCCTTGCAGAACTTCCTGAAAATAGTGCTCGACAGGTACTCAGCTTCCATCCGAGTCTGGGGATGCAACAGCGGTGGCCTCCATTTCCGCCCAGTATGTCTTCACACGGGCAAGATCCATCCACGCACCCTCTATGCACGCTGACCTCTTCATCGCATTGATATGCGGCGCCGCACCAAGGAACTGCTGCACTAAGTTGAAATAACTTTTCGGCTCTGGCCTCTCTAGCCACAGATGACTCATGACATACTTCATGGCGAGTCCGGACAACCTATTTAGCTCGGCCCATTCGGCCAAACGATCGGCTAATGACAGTGGACGCTCCGGATTGTGGAACTGTGACCAAACGAGCTTTTCCACTTCACGATCTTCTTGATCTCGGAAGTGTTCGGCCGCATCTGTGACACTCGCTGCCAAATCTAGATAGGTGTCCGCCGTACTCCACATCCGGTCTAACGGAGCATGTTTAGGATCACATAACTTCCTCCACAGCATAAAGGGCTTTCCAGCCGCGATCTCTCCGGCCTGACGCAGCTCCTGCTTCATAGCTCTCATTGCAGAGCGAGCATCCTTGGCATCGGAAACGGCCTTCTCCAGGTCCGTCTGTTCCCCCCGATCTTCTTTTTCAAGAAGCTTGCAATGGTCAGCAGCGTTCCTCAGCTTCACGGCGATCTCGGCCATTTCCTTCTTGCTTCGGCAGTGAGCAGCCTGTTCGGCTTTCAGCTCTTCAATTGCCTTTCCGGCAGCCGCATCACTTTTCCTGGCTTGCTCCTTGGCTCGGGCAAGTTCCGCCCGAAGATTCTCCATGGCAGCAGCACCATCTGCATCAAGCGCACACATTGTAAGATACTGGCATAAAGCTCCTCTTACCAAGTGTCGCCGGAGGAATTACATACCTTGTGCCTCGTCAAGCGCTTGTTGACAAGCGTGATGTCGGCATCTGCAACGTCAAGTTGCCGCTTTAGCTCAGCAAATTCATCAGTCCGGCTTGCCACCGGACACTTCGCCACCTACGTTTGAAGGCGGCATATTAGACCTGGGATTATGATCCTCTGCACGTCGTCACTTTTGACAACGCACAAAGTCTCAGGGGCTACTATCTACACAGGGCGCATCTTATTTATGCGCAACTGTCCAAAAAGGGTACATTATTTCGCGTACCTCAAAACCTGCCAGTAAACTCCTGACGGCCTCGTGCAATCCGCTCTTCACGGATGAAATCCTCTCAATCACCGTACCCATCAATGCACGGTGCTCCTCTGAGATAGATGCTCGCCCTAGCAGATCCTTCAGCTCCTCCGACCGCGCACGAGACGGCGCCGGACTCGTCCGATGGCCCTTTTCAAAGGCCAGACGTGGAGGGCTTTGGGGGGCCATATGACTACCTTTCGGCCCTGCCAGATTCGGAGAAACCCTCCGCGACGATACCTCAGGGGCACCCGCCTCGCAAGGCGGTACGGCAGGGGGAGGCGTTCCGCTCTCCATCATCTCCGGAAGAAGATCCCCCGAAGACGAGCTCTGCTGAGAAGGGCTAAGGTCCGAGCTACAAGGTAAATTTTCGATTACTTTTCTTAGATATAAAGCAAGGATTTCTCTCGTTTCTTAAAAAGAAAACTCCTCTCTACTTACGGCTCGGTGGAGGGCTGATCCCCTTGAGGGCATAATTCGGCCGAAGTATCCCCCAGCATAGGACCCTCTGGCGAAGATTTCTTCCCCCGCTTTGAGGCCATGGTCTCTGGGTCTTCAGAGGCGGTCCTATTCTTCCCCTGAGGAGAGGAATTTTCGATTCCTCCCTTCCGGACAACCTCCTTCGAGAAGGCTGTAGCTTCCTTGTCCCCTCCCTCGCTTTCCTTTGAAGGCACAACCTCCAACATCCTGACTAGCACGGGACCCGGCGTGGTCTCGGGGAGGGGGGCCGGACACCTGATTAGCTTTGCTTTCGCTATCCACTCTTGTTTAAAGGACAGCTCTTTTAGGGGCAATTTTGTGATAAATATACAGATAGCGAGTCCGGGAACAAGGCTACTTACTTGAGTATCCGGACGATTGCAGCTCAGACCCGTGTCCTCTGTAGAATCCGGACACACTACTTGTGGTCCGAAGAACAATTTGTACATCTCCACGGGCGTCATGCCAAGAAAATGTTGGAGAACTTGTGGTCCCTCCGGGTTGAACTCCCACAGGTGGAGGGGGCGACGTTTGTAGGGCAGAACTCGGCGAATTAACATAACCTGCGTCACCACGACCAGACTGATGTCTCTTTCTAGGAGATCTCAGATGCGGCCCCGCAACAGGGGCACGTCCTTTGCCGACCCGCAGTCCAGCCCCTTATTGACCCATGACGCTAGTCATGGCGGGGGACCCCGAGCAGAAAGCAGGCAGCGCCACCCACTTGGTTCTCCTGGGAGCTGTGATATAAAACCACTCTCGTTGCCATAAGCTGGACTCCCCTTGAAAAGAGCCCTCGGGCCATGGAGCACCGGCATTCTTGCTTATAAAAGCACCTCCGCACTCCGCGTGCCATCCCTCGATCATCTTCGGCTCTACTTTGAAGGTCTTGAGCCATAGTCCGAAGTGAGGAGTAATACGGAGGAAGGCTTCACACATGACGATGAATGAGGAAATATGGAGGATGGACTCCGGAGCTAAGTTGTGAAATTCCAGCCCATAATAAAACATGAGCCCCCTCACGAAGGGATCCGTCGGGAAGCCTAGCCCCCGAACGAAGTGAGACATGAACACCACACTCTCACCAGGCTTGGGAGTGGGAATGACCTGCCCTTGAGCAGGCAACCTATGCGAGATTTCGCCGGTCAAGAACCTGACCTCTCTCAACTTCAGCACGTCCTCCTCCGTGACGGAGGAGGGCATCCATCGGCCTCGAAGGTCGGAACCGGACATTGTCGAAGGTCCGAAGCGCCTGAAATCTGGAGCCTTGGGTGTTGGAACTCGAGGCGAAGGGCGAACTCGTTTGAGATTGAAAGAAAGGAGTAAGGCCTTGGTCTCTTTATAAGAGGTTGAATACCAAGGGCCCTCCCCGTGACCGTTTGGGACTCACCTTTGATCGAGAAAACATACCAACGGGTACGGTTGGGTTACCCACGCCCGTATTGATGAGAATCCTGGAATAAGGGGACCCGATCTCTGCTTTGACAAGACGTGCCAAGGAAACCGCCTCGCTAAACGCGCCGAGGTGGGACAGTAAAACGATTTGAATAAAGACTTGGCCGTGGTGTGATGTCACGCTACGGAATACGTCAGCAGATTAGATTTGTGTAAATATTATTCTCTCTATGGCAATATGTGGAAACTTATTTTGCAGAGCCGGACACTACCTTTGTGTTCAAAATCTTCTATGAAGTACTTGGAGGAGGAACCCGCCTTGCAATGTCGAAGACAATCTGCACGCTGGACTCATCGTCATTGAAGCTTGGTTCAGGGGCTACTGACGGAGTCCTGGATTAGGGGGTGTCCGGATAGCCGGACTATACCTTCGGCCGGACTCCTGGAGTATGAAGACACAAGATTGAAGACTTCGTCCCGTGTCTGGAAGGGACTTCCCTTGGCGTGGAAGGCAAGCTTGGCGATACGGATATGTAGATCTCCTACCATTGTAACCGACTCTGTGTAACCCTAGCCCTCTCCGGTGTCTATATAAACCGGAGGGTTTTAGTCCGTAGGAACATACAATCATACCATAGGATAGCTTCTAGGGTTTAGCCTCTCCGATCTCGTGGTAGATCTACTCTTGTACTACCCATATCATCAATATTAATCAAGCAGGACGTAGGGTTTTACCTCCATCAAGAGGGCCCGAACCTGGGTAAAACATTGTGTCCCCTGCCTCCTGTTACCATCCGCCTAGACGCACAGTCCGGGACCCCCTACCCGAGATCCGCCGGTTTTGACACCGACACTCATTTCCAGCATTCGTTTACTTATGGCCCGTTACTGTCATTTTCTGCTTGTGGGCCAAATTCAGCCCGTGGTTACAGTCGGCCTGTTTGTGGTCCGTTAATACGTTGAGCTGTTTTCATAGCGTCATCAAATACGGCCTATTAACGATGGCCCATTATGGTCGGCCCATGAACGGACGATTCCAACTCTAGCCCGTTTATGGCCATAATGCGGCCTGTTATTGGCCCATGTTTGGCCAATCGATCATACGGCCCGTAGAAGGCCCATTGTTTCTACGGCCCATAGAAGGCCTACTGTTTCTACGGCCCGTAGAAGGCCCACTGCTTCTACGGCCCGTAGGAGGCCCAGTGTCACTATAGTAAATATTAGCCCATGGTTATTGTGGCCTAGTTTTACAAATAGGTTATTGCAGCCACTAGCAAACCGCGGAAAAAGAACTGCGCCGACTACAAGCAAACAAATAAACAAGACAACAAGGAAATAAATAAGCAAGAAACTTATGCTAGGCTATCACGGCTATTACACATATTACATCCACTGGGCATCAAAGTTCGCCACCAGTGCAAATATAGGGAACAAAGCAACATATAAACGCCGCAGTAAAACAAGTCCAGAACTGAAACCACTTCAGAAGAGTTCAAGAAATAATATCCTGGGTACCCATAATGTTGGCAAGATGCTTAGCAAGCTTATTAACTTTCTCTTGTTTGGCGCTTAAATCCTCCAGCGCTTGCTGTTGCACAAGAAAGTACGCATCTAAATTCTACAGGGACTTCCTCAGTCCTTCGGCTTCTTGCCGCAGCACAGCTGACTGATGCCTTTCAGCTTGTAACTGAGACTGAAGAAGCCGAAGTGATTCAGGCAGCGAGTTCGAAGAGCTTGTGCCAGCGGTACTGGCCGGTAACTCGAACACTACATCAACGCAGGATTGTGGGGTTTTCTCACTGTCTACAAGATCGTTTTTATCACCTTTCTTGGAGACCAACATGGTTGTCTCACTATCTTGAACCTTATCTGCATTACTTTCTCTACCATTGCATAGTGGGTAGCTCTTGTCCAATATTCTGTTTGCATACTACAAGAGAAACAAGCAGACACATCACAGGTTTAGCTTGTAGTATACGAAACTCATTTTGGTAAACCGGTTCAGTTGTAAGGTGGACAGGATAACAACATGAAACAAACATATATCTATGTACTATTGTCACTGTATTATCCATATCATTCTAGTTTATGTTCCCTAATCAAGATAGAGACATAGTTCAACTCATATATTTTTAAGACACAGCAGCATAGACAGAATATAAGTGTGAGAAACTACACAACATTGGCAGCACTTGTAATGTGCATCACATGAGAACATAATTGTTTATACAACTTAAACTGAAATCAACATAGAGCAAGAACTTAGAACAACAATCCAGTTAAAGAAATAGGTTTAAAACATACCTATTGCGCCATTGGAGTTTCAATTGGATCCTTCAAATTCGAAAGTAGTTGGTATGAGTAAATACAGTGATGCAACAACAAAGGAGTATGGACCATAGCTACGGAATCTGACATGAGAACAGTTGCTCTTCTGCTTTAAACGTGGAGTTTGGGTTAGCTGTGGTGGTCTTCGTGCTTTGGGCACTGCAGTAGCTTTACAAACTGCTCGTGTGGGGGTACTCTGTGGTGGACATGGTGCTTTGTCAACTATAAGTGGGTTACTATCCGCTGGGGTTGCGGTTAGATGGGGTGTAGCTGGTTCTCTGCCCAACGGTGTAAGTGTGCAATCTGGAAGAGTCTCGATTATGTGTGGTGGGGCTAGTTTGTGGGCCAGTACAACCATGGTTTTATCTGCATCGACGGGTAGTACTGTCTTTTGTGAAGAACAGGTTTTTGCTCCCTTAGATACTGCCATCACCCCCTCCAATTCAAATGGCTGATAAACAAGAAAAGAAATTGAATGTACAGACATTATATGATAGACAGATGTGGTAATTCACATATATGTTGTCTAACCAAACAGGACAGCATGACACAATTTCACATATATGATGCCTAACTAAATAGGATAGCATGACACAATTTCAGATATATGATAGATAACTTAACATGATATAATGGCATAATTCAACATATGATGAGTACCTAAACAGGATGACATGACAAAACTATATGATGTCTTTCTAAAATAGGTTGGGATGAAATAATTCACATACATGTTGTCTAAGTATACAGGATGGCATGATATAATTGACATAATTGATTCATATACTAAGCAGCTGGCACTCGCATGTATGATCTCTAAACTAAGCAGATAGAATTCAATATTGTGCATATGATGTCTAAACTAAGCAATGCAAGACACCATATGCATCATATGATAAATATAAACATTGCAACTTAGAGCATACACCTCAGGTGGGATATAGGACTGGTCATCTGTCTCTGAATCCTCCTCTAAGGAGCTCCCTGTAACCATCGAGATATATGCTTCAACAGGTATCATTGCCTGCTCTGAAGACCTTGTTTTCACTCCAGATTTTTCCATAACCGGCTCAAATGGCTGATACACATGAAGAGTAGTTCAATATACACAGATTGTCGACAAATAGAATACGTAATGAAAAAAAGATGGCATGAGATAATTCACATATATGATGCCTGGCTCCATGGCGGTGCATAATTCACATATATGATAACTGGCTGAAAAACATGGCATTGCATAATTCACATATCTGATATAGAAAGCAAACATGAGGCATTCACACAAAGCATGTCTAATCTAAGCAGATGGCATGGCAATGCAAGACACCATATGCATGATATGAGCAATATAACCCAGCCAAGTTAGAGCATGCACCTCGGGGGGGGGATACTACTAGTCATCTCTCTCTGAATCCTCCTCTGAGGAGCTATCTGTAACCAGCAAGAAATCTGCATTGACATGTAGCATTGACTGCTCAGAAGACCTTGTTTTCACTCCAGATTTTCCCATGACTGACTCAAATGGCTGATGCACAGGAAGAGTAGATGAATGTATAAACATTGTTGACAAATGGAATACATTATGGAAAAAATATGGCATGATACAATTCACATATACGATGACTGGCTAAACAGGATGGCATTGCATGATTCACGTATATGATGCCTGGCTAAAGAAGATGGCATTGCATAATTCCCATATACTCCCTCCGTTCCTAAATATTTGTCTTTTTAGAGATTTCAAATGGACTACCACATACGGATGTATATAGACATATTTTAGAGTGTAGATTCACTCATTTTGTTCCGTATGTAGTCACTTGTTGAAATCTCTAAAAATACAAATATTTAGGAATGGTGGGAGTATGATATAGAAACCAAACAGGTGGCATTCACACAAAGCAAATCTAAACTAAGCTGATGACATATAAGATGTATAATGTAAGCAATGCAAGGCGCCATATGCATGATATGACCAACATCAGCATGCTAGGTTAGAACAAACACCTCAGGTGGTAAACAGGCGTGGTCGGCTCCTTCTGAATCTCCATATGAACAGTTATCTTCCTCGGGAATACAATCTGGAAATGCAGGAGGGGGGGCACTTCGCCCACCATGGAGCGGCGTCTGCATGACATTATATTCGCACACAACGGTCTTCTCTTTTTCTCTACATGTCCAGTACGATTGTGTACAATATTTGACATGCATAATAAAAAAGTTAGATTTTGTAAGGCCTAAGGGGTGCATGCAAAAATCAAGACTGATGGTAGCAAACAAGTGGATGGATCCAAAACTAATGATAGCACGTAGATTATAGCTTCAGTTTAAAAAGATAGACAATGGATCATCTATTGTTTGTTGCCCACCCAACATGAACCACATAGAAGACCCCAGATGAACCAGATAGTAGACAGATACTATTCGTTGCTGGCTCAATATGAGACCCATGGGCAATTCAAAGCTCAATATTGAACGATAAAGTAGCAGGTAATAATAACCAATGTATAACGTAAGCAAACACGAAAGACTGCGACCTCTCTTCCGGAACTGTGTAGTCCTCAGGTTCATCTGCTCAGTTGATGATGGTAATGCTGTTGGCGTGGCTGCCGGCAACGGGGAAGATGATCTGAGGCGGTGAAAGGAAGTCTGCAGGGGGGATCTCTGCTGCAGTGAACGCTTCTATCGATGGTGCACCTCAGGTGGGGTGGATGACAGCACGGCAGGAGCAGGACATAACACAGAGAGTTTTCTTTGACGCCTATCTGAAAATGAAGTAAATATGTAAGGGCTCCTTAGAATTGGAGGATTCTATAAATGCAGGGACAGGAAAAACACAGGAATAGGATAGGAATGCACGTGCAAAACAGAGCATTTGGAAAGATAGGATTTCAGTCAACCTGGGTGTTTGGTCACATGAATTGGAAGAACAGAGGAATGGAGAAACAAAGTGATGCGACGAGTGTACAACCTCTTTGGCATAGCCTTGTGGACCTCAGCATCATTGGGTTGGATGTGGAGGATGGTGATGATGCTGGTGTGACTGTCGGAGGCGGGGAAGAAGATTCGAGGCCTCTGGAAACGGCGCCGAGGGTACTGCTCCGCTGTGATGGACGGTTCCATCGTTGGAGCAGCTCCGCTAAGGTGTATGGCGACGAGGCTGAAGCATGACAAGACATACAACGTTAATCTGAAGTGGGACCCTAATATCATCTGCAATAGATGATGTAAAATACATCACCAAAAAGTGCTAGACGTAAAACGCATTAGCCGCGCCACGGCCGCTCAGACAGATGCTGTAATTAATGTTCACTCTGAACTTAACTGAAGAAAATGAACTTCATAGTCGAAACTGATTGAACTAGTAACAGAGCATTGCAATAGATGTTTAGGGCGTTCGAGCACTAGTAGCAGAGAAGCAGTGATCTAAATCAGCAGACGCTCGAGCAGGGAACGCACTAGCAGAGAGCAAGTCATGCAGTAGCACCGCGAGCGAGTGCTAAAGCAGCAACTCCTGTAGCTGCCAGAGGTCGTGCAGCAGCAGCAGCAGCGCAAGCGAGAGCAAGAGCAGAGCAGCAACACGAACAAAAGCAGGAGCAATGTAGCAGCGCGACCGACAACAAGAACAGAGCCGCAGCGCGAGCGAGAGCCGGAGCAGCTGCAGCTAGTGCCGTTGTGGAAGTCGCCGCCGAGGAAGCAACAACATGGGGGAGAGACGCCGTGGATGATGTCGCGGGCGACGGCGCCGTCGATGGAGATACGCCATGTCTGCTCGGTATCGAGCACCGGAAGCCCCGTGAGATCGAATAAAAGATATAATGCAGCGGTGAGTGCAGAACCTCCTTGGTGGCGCCGAGTTGGCCTTGGCTTCATCGGAGGAATTGGTGAGGGTGCTGCGGTTCCGATGGGGTAGGTCAAGACGGCGCTGTGGGGATTGAGGTGGCGCGATAGACGAGGCGAACGTCGGGGCAGCTCCTTGGAGGTGGAGGACGGGGCGGCTAATCTGGCGGGACGACGGGATCGACAACGGATCCTCATCCAGTGCGGTGGATGAGGGACGGCAAGCTGTTGCGGTGGACGACGTAGTCGGGGAAGAGTCTCCGGCTAGGCGGCGATCGGGAGGCCGACGGAGGAGCGTGGGGTTTCACGGGTTTTGGCGGCCTCGGTGTACGAATGGGGGGGGGGGGGGGGGGGGGGGGGGGGGGGGGGGGGGAGCCAAGCTTAGGGACGCGCTTGTCCGAAATGTAGGGTAAGTTACCAGCGTACCCCCACCGGTTTTGACACCGCGACGTGGAGCTTCATTTCCGGCTGAGGGGTAGAAGGGGGATTTTGCATGTCTGGGCTGCGGGAGCGATTTCGGATGAGGAGGGAGTTCTCGCGCGCGTCCAAATTTCAGGATAACAAGGCACGACGCGGGTTGAAGAAGCGAGAGTTTCAAAGAAGGTGAGACAAAAGATACTCGAGCTTGAAAATTTCGGGATAACAAGGTGAGGATTCCTTGTTCGGAAGAACAAACTTAACGTGTAAAAAAACAATTCATACAAGACACAAGAGAGTCATGTCCCCTTTTACTATATTGCTATAGATGCCATTGAAAAAACTACAAGAAAAATGTAAAAAAATCGGGAGAACAAGATTACCCTGCACAGTACCAAATCGATTCGCACTTCCCTCAACAACAACAAAAAACAAATCAATTCCCACCAAATAAAGAGTAATGTCCCTTTTTATATGATTACAGATGCCATGATCTCGAATTTCAATTTTTGAATCCACGTTATGTTGAATTCGAATATATCGTCAGGTGACCTTGCGGATTATAATTGATGTAGTCGTACATTTTGATCTTCCATCATATATGAACATTTTACTCCACCATGTGAACATATATATTGTCGTCTACCATATGGACTAAATTTGAATCAATTTTCCTTATTTGAATACGATTGTTGTCAAGTTATACAATAATTTAAATATTATCTTGATAACAAAAAACATACATATAGCAGTAATCATATTTCACTATGAACTACATGTACCATACGCTCTCCAATTCAAATATTTGTATCCATTTTATGTTGAATTCAAATCATAGTACATTATTGGTCTAGGTAGCGAGATGTTTGGGATAATCTAAACCCTGTTTTCATACGTATAATTTTTGGCTGAATTGGGACAAGTTTTGGTATAAGCCTCTTGCAAAACTGGAGATTCTCTCAACAAGCCTGGTGGTTCCGAGAGGGAACGTGTCAGCTTTGTGTGCGAAATGATATACGCTGCCTCCCCCCTGATTTTATTTACAGAGGAAACATAGAACTATATGAGTGCCCTGTTAAATTTTGGAATTATTTCGGGTTCATTTGGCCTTTTTATACATTAATTGAGTTTCTGGACTTTTAATGTGCATAATCTAAATATGAATTGCATGCACATGCTCCGGTGCACCAAAGTGGGTTGAAAAATCACATGTGTGTCCTTGGTTGAATTTCTAGGTCCCATGGAAGAAATGAGAATGAAATTCAAACATCTGGGCATCATGACTCAGCCGAGAACATCGAGAAACTTTGATTTTAAATTCATGTAAATCCAAAACTCGCCTGGAAATCATGAAACTTGGCATGGTGTCATGTCATGGCACTAACATGTTGTGGTAAAAAATTGGGCCGATTTGGAAGCTCGTGGTTCTAAGAGGGAACATGCCACCTTTGAGTGTGAAACGATATACGCTGCCCCCCTTGAGTTTCTTAACAAAGGCAACATAGAACTACATTAGTGCCCTGTTAAATTTTGGAATTATTTCGGGTTCGTTTGTCGTTTTTATACATTAATTGAGTTTCTGGTCATTTAATGTGCATAAGTCAAATTTGAACTACAAGCACATGCTCTCGTGCACCAAAGTTGGTTGAAAAATCACATTTGTGTCCTCGGGTGAATTTCTAGGTCCCATGCAAGAAATGAGAATAAAATTAAAACATCTGGGCATCGTGGCTCGGCCGAGAACATTGAGAAACTTGGTTTTAAAATTCTTGTAAATCCAAAACACGTTTGAAAATCATGAAACTTGGCATGGATGTCATGTCATGGCACTACCATGTTGGGGTAAAAAAATTGGCCGAATAGGAACATATTTTGGTATAAGCTTCTTGCAAACCGAAGCTTCTCTCAAGAAGGCTCGTGGTTCTGAGAGGGAATGTGCCACCTTTGAGTGCGAAATGATATACGTTGTCCCCCTTGAGTTTATTTACAAAGGCAACATAGAATTACATGAGTGACCTGTTAAATTTGGGAATTATTCCGGCTTCGTTTGGCCTTATTTACACATTAATTGAGTTTTTGGTCATTTCATGTGCATAATTCAAATTTGAACTACAAGCAGATGCTCCCGTGCACCAAAGTTGGTTGAAAAATCACATTTGTGTCCTCGGGTGAATTTCCGCTCCCTCCTTCCATCTATATAGGTCCTAATGCGTTTTTCGAGGCTAACTTTGACCAAACGTTAGAGCAATAATATATGACATGCAACTTAGACAAAGCATACCTTCAAATTTGTATGTTAAAGGAGCTTCCAATAATATAATTTTCATAGTATACATCTCATGTGCTATTAATCTTGTCAATAGTCAAAGGCTGTCTTGAAAAACACATTAGGTCCTATATAGATGGAAGGAGGGAGTAGGTCCCATGCAAAAAATGAGAATAAAATTCAAACATCTGGGCATCGTGGCTCGGTCGAGAACATTGAGAAACTTGGTTTTAAAATCATGAAACTTGGCATGGTGTCATGTCATGGTAGTACCATGCCGTGGTAAACAAATTGGCCAAATAGGAACAAATTTTGGTATAAGCTTCTTGCAAACCGGAGCTTCTCTCAAGAAGGCTCGTGGTTCTGGGAGGGAATGTGTCACCTTTGTGTGCATAATTCAAATTTGAAATACAAGCACATGTTCTAGTGCACCAAAGTTGGTTGAAAAATCACATGTGTGTCCTCGGGTAAATTTCTAGGTTCCATGCAAGAAATGGGAATGAAATTCAAAATTGTGGGCGTCGTGGCTGGGTTGGAAACATTGAGAAACTTAGTTTTTTAATTCCTGTAAATCCAAAACACGCATGAAAATAATGAAACTTGGCTTGGTGCCATGACATGGCACCAACATGCTGTGGTAAATTTGCAGTCCGATTTGTGAAGGCGCACACATTAACAATCAACAAAGTCATTTTGGAACAAGTGCTGTCACGTTACAATCGGAAACACAAGTATTATTGAAACCGTGGGCATTCTACTTACTAGTACCATTTACGTGCCGCCACACGTCCCCATTTTTTATTAGCTAGGAGGCGCCGTGCAGGGTAGCTATTTGAGTACGAGAGGCGTGCGATCAGACCCCTGCGCGTGCTTATCGGGAGGAGAGCCCTTTGACCTCCATCTGCCGTCCACCTCTCTCCCAAGGTCTCCATTAATGGCGCCTGAGCCTCTGTTTAATGGCGTGGCTATGTCTCACTCGACCGAGATTTAAGAGAGAAAAAAGAAAATCTGAAAGCACGGATCTTGATGTAAGATCCGACGGACCTATATAGCATCTACTGCGACTTATAGCAAGACTGATGAATATATAAGGATGATTAATTTTTTTTGATCAAAGAAGGGCTTGCCCCTTCCGATTTCATTACTGAAAACCACCACAATTCACAAGAAGTTCAGCACAACTCCAGCCTAACACGAAGAACTAAAAGCTACCAGATTGAAATCGCAACATCCCAAGAGGCCAACAAAGGCCAAACATCCGCGCTAGAACCCAACATTTCACAACCGACGACACAATCCACATCCTAAACCGATTATTACATCAAAAGAAACCAGGAAACTAGTCTCCGCGGTGAGCGGTGATGAGCTCTTTCGTGTCCTCAAGACGCTGCTTGAGAACATCCACGGATTCCTCCACCAACCTTTGGCGCTCGTTGCGGAGCATGTCATTCTCGTCCATAAGTTTCTTGACGATGACGCCGGTCCTCTTCAACAAGGCACTGGTCTCCTCCTGCTGGTCTGCACTTCGGATGATCTTCTCCCTCAGCAGGTCGCGCTCGGCCCGAAGCCTCTCATTGCCCTCCCTTAGTTGCCGGATGACGCTGGTAGCCTGTTCAAACGAGGCTTTCATGTCGTCCTGCATCCTCGCCCAGCCGGAGATCTGATCCATCTGGCTATGGACGATCGCATGCATGTGCTTGTAACAGTTGTCACCTGCCCGCGAGAAATTTTCCCAGGCCGCCGTGGCACGATGGGACATCTCTGCTACATTTGTGGCGCGGCGGGACATTTCTGCTACTTCCGCAGCGCGGCCGGACCAGTCTGCTGCATCGACGGCGCGGCGGGACCTCCGTGCTGCTTCAGCGGCGCGGCGGGACCTCTGTGCTGCTACTTCCGCGCGGCGGGAGATGTCGGCTGCTCTCGCAGCGAGGCGGGACATCTCTCTAGCTACCGCTTCCATGCTCGCCTCTCCCTGGTGGCAATCTCTCGACCCAGAACTCACGCTGGCCATGGCAGACGCAAGGAAAGGATGCTGAATGACTTGTTTGTTTTTGTGGATGAGGAGTTGAGGAGGAATGTGCAATCATCTTGGCATACTAGTATGTATAACCGAGTACTAATACGCTCCTAAGTGGGAAACCGTTTAGGTTGTGATCGGTGTGAACAGGTTTGCAATTCAATATACTCCCCTTTTGTAAGGCCCCGCTTTGGAAAGGTGCATGCATGCAACCATTTCATTGGTTGCATTGAAATCCATTGTTGTTGGTGCCATGGCTGAAAAATTAATATACTTCATGCGTGCTTTTTCATTGGCTGCATGCATGTGAGAGAGTGCATTGGGAGTGAAATGAAAGAATTAATGTGAGCAAATTACTATGTGTCTTGGTCTAAGAGAAATTGTCTTTAGGGCTAATAAACCCGGACGGAGGGAGTAGCGTGGTACTAATACGTTCCTAAGTGGGAAACCATTTAGGTTGTGATTGGTGTGAACAGGTTTGCAATTCAATATAGCGTGGTACTAATATGCTCCTAAGTGGGAAACCGTTTAGGTTGTGATCAGTGTGAACAGGTTTGCAGTTCAATATAGCGTGGAGTAATTTGCAATTTGAATTTTAGTTTTTCCATTTTATAACGCTCAATTTGGTTGTTCCCCAACACATGTTCAGATTCCAAGGTGCATTAAATCATTGCATGCAAGTATTAAGAGAAAATTGACCAATGCATGTACTTTATGCATGCACGCATTGCAATTAATGCATTGATAAACATAATTTTTTGAGAAAAACAAGAGCATTAATTAGGTGCTTTTGCAAACTACAAAAAATATTCCACCACTCACCATCTTAGTTGGTGAGATTTTTGAATTAAGCCCTATAAACCGGAAAGGAGGGAGTACTGCTGTGTACGTGCAATAACTGGCACCGTCGTATACATATCTTACGGTTAATGGGGCGTTCGACAGGAATAGCCGCGTGGCGAGCTCTAGGCTAGTCTTTTTTTCAGACGCATTAAACCTATCTCTCGGGACTTCTCACATGCACCATCGTGCCACCCACAAAAACTTGTACTCTGAGTTTAGTAGTACATTATACAGGAAGCGAAGAGGTGCACGCACACACTCGTCCTCTCACACACGCGTCTGTTTTTTCTTGAAAAGGAGGATGATGACCCCCGGCCTCTGCATCTGGGAGTCACACACGCATCTGTAGCTACGAATTGTAGTGTTCTCAACCATCCGATTGGCTCTATCATGGATGTACCTATATACTAAAACATGTCTAGATACATCTATATTTTGACAAATGGAAGGCATGTATTGTGGAACAGAGGGAGTGCTTGTCATCAAAATGGATAAAAGGGACATATCTAGAACTAAAATACGTCTACATACATCTCCTTTTATCCATTTTGATGACAAGTAGTACTTCTTACCCAAAGGAACTTTATATCCAACAGACACAAAGGGGCTGTTTGGTTTGTGACTAACTTTGCCAAATATTGCCACACCTAAGGTTAGGCAAGTTTGACCAACTTAGGTGAGTATTTGGTTCAAGCCACACCTTAGGCAAGCCACACTTGGACCCCACATGGCATACACACAAAAAGTGTGGCAAGATTCCCTTAGGCTTGCCAACTTGTGGCTCTTATTTTGATGAACTAACCTTAGTCAAGTTTGACAAAAATGTGTGGCAAAGTATGGCAATGCTAGTCCTAAAACCAAACAGCCCCAAAATATCCGTTCGACTGTTGGAAATTACTGATCTGATGTCGAAGTAATTGCTGCATCGCCACCAAAACCCACCATTTCTTAAGCTAAAGTAGACCAAGGTAATCCCTATATTAGCATATTACTAAGATAAACGGAAGGCACTGTAGAAACATTTAGGACGTGAGCTTATCAATCTGAATGTGGAGGGACACAAGCTTAGCCCCGGCCAGCAGCTTGGGCGGAACTGTCAAGAAGGTCAGCTCCTGCACGTCGACGTCGCCGGGATCCTTGCTGCTTGTCACCTCCATTTCCACCTTGACAGCATTGGTTGTGCCTTTGGGCTCCCCCGGCGGGCCGTTCGCCCACAGCTTGGCCACGTAGTGCGGCAGTGGGGACACCCCCGCTCTGATGCAGACGACCGACACGGTGATAGGCATGCCGATGTCGAGCACACCGCCGACCAAGAAAAACGTGCGGCGGTCCTCCTCCGCGAACAGCAAGAGTCGTGGCTCCGACAGTGGCACTTGCAGCTGGAGCACCTTGCCGTACTGGATCTTGTGCACAGGCATGGGATGCGCGGTGCTGATGTGGTGGTAGAGCGCCGGCGGCGGGCCTTCGTAGCCGCAGACGGGCATGGGGCATTTGCAGGGCGCGAGCGGACACGCACTCTGGTGATCGGCGAGCTTGTGGTAAGTGACGTAGAGCCCACAGCCTTCGTGCGGGCACTCCACCCTCACCGACGAAAGGACGGAGTCCACCGCCGTGTTCCGCACGTCGAAGCCACCGTCGCGCTCGCACTTCTGGCACTGCCGCTGGTTCCCAGGGCGCTCGACGCGGCAGTCCGCGCAGGCCAGGTGTCCTCCCTTGCACTGCAGAAATTAATCGAACAACACATCAATCAAGAAACCTGCACCTTGCTCAATTAGCCGAACGGACAAGGTGTATTCGAACCTCATACACTGGAGGCGTCAAGGGGCGGAGGCACAAGGGGCAGTGGAGCACGGTGAGGTCCATCGAGACCTTAGAGAGCTCCATCATCGGGTCCTGTTCGGTCTGCATGATCTCGCCCTCCTCGTGCACAACCATCTCTCGACTTGGTCCGGGGTATTACAAAGCTTTACCATCACATATTTTATACTACTTCAAGGTGCATTAAATCAACACATGCAAGTACTCCCTCCGGTCCTTTTTACTCCGCACATTATCTTTGTCTGAAATCAAAGTTTGCTAAGTTTGACCAAAATTATATTAAAAAATATTAACATCTATAACATCTAATAAATATAATATGAAAATATATTTCGAGATGGATCTAATAATAAATATGTTGTTATGTGAATGTTAATAATTTTTTGTATAAATTTGCTCAAAGTTGGATGAGATTGACTTCAGACAAACCTAATATGCAGAGTAAAAAGGACCAGAGGGAGTATCAAAAGGAGAGTCACGACATGCACACATGTGTTGTAATTAATGCATCGGTAAACGCAAATTATTGAAATATATCGAGTGAAGTGCTTTGATGTGTCGCATCAACTCGTACATCAATGAGAAGTTTGATTATCCTCTCCCTCGCGGACTTAACTGCACCTGCCTTTGGCTGTATGACAGGTTGGCCACACACCTGTCGGGCCCACCTGTCATACACGCAAAGGCAGGAGCGTCCCTCCCTCGCCCATGAGCGTGGTGGCTGGCAAGACTAGGAGAAGCTTTCTCTACACGCTGTCCCTCCCGCACGCGGTGGACATGCAGCAGTTCAATCGGTGTCAGATGGCCAGAAGCGTACTGTAGTACTCCTCCAGTGCAGTAGTACTCCATCATTTTTCGACTTCCCGAAGAGGCGAAGAGCCAAGCACAGCCTGGATGCTCGTGTGGCAATTTCATGTGTAGAGTAGTCTAGGATAGCGTGTACCGTGCGTGTAAGCTTAAAATCGTTGGGGTCGGTTCCATGCTATGTGGCCGTCTTGAAGTTTTTTTTTTAAAAAAAATAGTCTTCTGGCCCTACCTAACACCCTGGTGATTGTAGTTTGCACACTCATCTGGTCAAGACAGGAATATATATTTTAATTTGTTTTTCTTTTTTCTAAAAGGGGGGACTCCCCGGCCTCTGCATCAGAACGATGCATACGACCACATATATTTTAATTTGTGGTGGGTAAATGTTAGAGGTTGCAGCAAATTTATTGTACACTGCGGGTCTTTCAGCCAAGTTTATAGGCAAGCATGTGGGGCCAGTGCTATGATGTGTCGCGTCAACTCGTACAACGAGGAGAAGCTTGATTTTACTACACGCCTTCTCCCTCACCCATGCGCGCGGTTGCTCGCAAACGAGGACAGGCTTTTGCTTAGTAGTACTTCTACAACAAGCTATCCGTCCCGCTCGCGGTGGACGGACATGTAGCAGTGGATTCGACACTGTAGAAGCAGCAGTAGTAACATCATTGTTCGTCTTCTCGAAGAGGCGAAGAGCCAAGCGCAAACCGAACGTTGCAGTTGCGAACATTGGAGCACGCATATAGCTAGGCTCTTGCATGAGACAAAATTGCTATGTGAGCCCACTATTGTACTAGTATGTACAACTACTTGCTAGTATAGCCCCACCACTCCAATCCATCTACTCCCAAGTCTCTGCGCAACACTGCTCACTCCAATCCAAGACCAAGTGACCAGAAGCCACAAGCACCAATGGAGGCGATGGACGCGAGCGGCAGTCGGCTATGCCAAATCATCCAAGGCGCCGGCCTGCGGCCCCGCACTGCGCAATGTTTCCAGACGGTGCTGGCGACCGCAGGCATCATTCACGCGGTCATCGCCGCCGAGGGAGGAAACCCACAGCCGCCGGAGGGGCCCGATCCTCTGCCCATGCCGTTCTCTCCGACACAGCGCCGGCTCGGGAGGTCCTCCGACCCTTCTTCCTCCCTGCCGTATTGTCCACAGATCCGACCTGCCGCCGCTGACATCCCGGCGACCCTCAGGTATAAGTTCTTCGAAAGCGGCCTTGCTCTACTGCCCTAGCTCCCCACGTGTCTGCATGTGCATCTTTTTCTACTCCCATCGTCTCTTCCAAAGCCACCTAAATTTTAGTATTATTAGAGGTAAAGCTACTTCATGCATTCAAATCTAGGGCTTTGTTCAAACAACGAAGAAAGGGGGGAAAGTTGTAGCATGAATCTAGGACTTGATTCAAAGAGGAAATAATATGGTGAAAGTAGTAGAGACCAGATACCCAACCGGTGTCTTGGTTGAAAAGGGAAATAATGGGAAAACGCAGTACAAACTGGATAAGGAACAGATCTATTATTGGTTGAAAAAAGGATAGAAAGTGGCGGCTGGTGGACAAGTCAACAGAGTATGTCCAGGATTAGATTTGCTGCCTTCGCATAGTAAAAGGTCTCCAGGATTAGATTTGCTGCCCTCACATAGTAAAAGGTCTCAGGATTAGATTTTTTGCCCTCACATAGTAAAAGGTCTCAGGATTAGATTTTCTGCCCTCACATAGTAAAAGGTCTCAGGATTAGATTTGCTGCCCTCACATAGTAAAAGTTCTCCAGGATTAGATTTGCTGCCCTCACATAGTAAAAGGTCTCCAGGATTAGATTTGCTGCCCTCACATAGTAAAAAGTCTCCAGGATTAGATTTGCTGCCCTCACATAGTACAAGGTCTCCAGGATTAGGTTTGCTGCCCTCACATAGCATGAACAAACTCGGCATCACCACTTTATGCCTCCTTGTAGGTACATTGTGCTGATGCGTCCACTGTCGCATGTCCTTATACCAACCTTCTGCTGTTGTTAATGTAAGGGCACATGTAAAATGAAGTAATCACACTGTTACCTTAGGGACATGTCTAACCAGTGTTATTGTTAATCTAATGCCTCCAGTGACAAGATGCAATTAAACCGTGTTACAAATGGCACTCCTGCTGTTTTCCCCAGTATGATAAGTAAGTTGCTCCTTTATGCCGCTGAGTGTCCTGGTGTCCCCACGGCCCCATGCCCTTAAACCAACTCTTTAGTTGCTATTGATTTACTGTGTCTGGTAAACAAGCAATGCCACCATTAAATTAATCCTATATTTGAGGAATCTCATTGTTGATCGTAATGCTTCTGGTAACATGAAGCATTCCTGACGTTTTAAAATTTCTACTGTCCTTGCGTGATTGCCATGAACATAATTAAGATGCTTCTTTTAATTTTGTATATGTTTTGTATATTCTTATTGACCAGCAACTGTTTACTTTCTATCTTTTTGTGCAGATAGGGATATCCATTTCACCTTGTTGCTATTGTGACCTCTGCACAAAACACTTTTTTTGGAATGAGTGTCTTGTGTAGTTCAACTAAAATGTCACGTGGGCAACATCTCTCAATTTTGGTGGAACTGCACAAAATGGTGATTGGAGTTTCCAAGATCTTCGTCAAGTTCTGTTGGTAATCTCGTGCAACATTTTATTAGCCTTTGCAAGATGGAGCCGTCACTGTCACCACAATGGCACTTTATTTTAGTGGAACTGCACAAAGGATAAGAAAATTATGGTTGCACCTTAATGAGCCAGACATCCAACCTTAATGTTCCTCAATTTTAGTGCAACTACTAAAGAAGAACCTGCCAGCTCACAAGAGCAAGTACTTCTTGCTAGCTGAATGATGCAATCTTTGCTTCATTTCAGGTGAACTGCAGAAAAAGGCGCATGAATTGAATCATGGAACTCCAGGCAGACCTCATCCAAGTAGAGCTGGAGGTTGAGTTCAAGGAGGCCGCTATTAAAGCGAAATCATGCTCTCCTGTATCCTTGTTTGTGCTGTGCAAACATGCTATGCAAACAGGAATACTCAACTACAGATGTTGTGACGGTCAAGAGAATTCGCCAAGTTCTTCGATTGTATGACATGGCTAGCCAAGATGGATTTAATCCCGATATTCACTTTATCAAAAGGCTCTAATGGGTTGGTTCTGAATCTTGCAAGCTGGGAATCAGTGAGATGTGTAGGCATCTTTGTTGTACTTATTATTTGAATCTTATTTGTTGGTTCTGAATCTTGCAAGCTGGGAATCAATGAGATGTGTAGGAATCTTTGTTGTACTTATTATTTCGATCTTATTTGTTGGTTCTAAATCTTGCAAGCGGGGAATCAATGAGATGTGTAGGCATCTTTGTTGTACTTATTATTTGGTTCTTATTTGTTGGTTCTGAATCTTGCAAGCTGGGAAACACGACATGATGATGCAGAGGACAACAACCATAACAAACAGTTCAAACTTGGTAGTATTATCTTCGTGAAAGTGTGACAAATGTGCTGATCGTGTGCATCCCGAGAATAATAATTCTAATTGTTGTGCATGTTGATCCTGTGGCAAAAATAGAACGACTGAATGCATTGCTTGTTTTAAGTATAAATTTCTATTAAAGCTAATTAAATTTAAGTAAACTGACCACTAACTCCTGTTATTACAGTACCAATACATACCCGCTCGTGAACCGACGTGTGGCCGAGGTTGCATCTTCTGCCGGGCATGCAGTGGATGAGGGAGGGGTAGTAACTGTTGTCGCCTGTACACACTCAGCTTACTATTCAATCCAGTTCCCCAAGAGCTGAAAAATGAACTGCTGCCGCCGCCTACACACTCGTTCACTTGAAGAGACTCCAATGTCGATCCGAGGGGTGAGCCTGCTGGATATGGACTTCAGCAAGGAGTTCCCCTTTGAGTTCGCCGTTCAGTCCTATGGCTGCACCAAGTTGAATGTGATGTACACCAACGATATGGACTCGGTGAAGCTCTGCCTTGCCTCAGTCATATGGCTGCACCAGGTTCTGGAGCATTCGCCTATTTCATCGGCAGCGCCGACTACACCTTCGTTACGGTGGAGAGAAGGAAGAACACGACGATTCGACCATCTGGTGCAACAAGCTTGTCGACATCCAGAAGTAATACAAGATCATCAGCAACAGGCATGAGAAGGACTCCGTGGTTGACCTCGCTGAGACCATCATCGACCCCTGATACGCCAACATGAAAGAAGACGACCTGAACACGTGGGAGGTACCTCTGAATCTAGCCTACATAACCTACGCGACCAAGGACGCATACGCATGCTACGACATGTATAGGCAGATCTTGGACATGAGGGCGTGTCTGCTTCCCGTAACCGACGAGTACACGGACAGCCGCAGCGTCATGATCAAGCGTGCTAGGAAGGTCTAGATGTTGTACTTTATCTGTTTATAAGCACCTTTATCATCTGAGTGTTTCATGCATTAGCCTATGTGTCGTAATTATCTGTTTTGTCCGAAATATTTCTTTTAAGAACCCATTAACCTGATTGCTTTTTTAGTGGCTATTTGCTTATGTATGTAAACTAGTTCACTTGTCCGTAAAAAAACTAGTTCACTCGGCTGCCGTGCTTTGAATCTCCTTCCTCCCAACATATTCCCCTCCTCAGGTGGACCCAGCAGGTCTCTGAATTTTCTCCCACTTTCTCTTTCGATGTAAACTGAGTTTTCTCCCAGTACTTTCCCCTAGAACCAAGTCAACTGTCCCACGTCTAGCCTAAAAAATAATAATACCCCACGTACTATGAACTCATCAAATTAAAATGATATTTTATTTCGTAAGTTGAAAGTTCTTACAAAATAATAATAATAATTGTTTATATATAACTTGGCAAGTTAACTCCTAGTGATTGCGTACATAAGCTTGCAAATATTTTACTGACGTGCAATCATGTGTTTATGTTTTTATAACATTTCTCCATCTAGCCCAACATGATATTTTCACCCAGCCCAGCAAGTCCGCGGGTTTCGAGAAAAAAGCAAATGGGATTTAAATGGGCTGCATAGATGCTACATCATTGTTTCACCCAGCCCACCAAATGGACTAAAAAACAAATGGACTGGCTGACATGTGGGCCAGTAGGTCAAAGCCTAAGAAGGCGTTGGATTTACATCCAACGGCCGGCATTCTTCTTCAATCTCTCGTCTTCTTGCTCGAGCCACCCAAAGCAGCACCGGTCGTGTCGCGTGCTCCTGCCTCTCGTGGCCGGCTGTGATGCCGCGGAGGCCTCACCGCCCCTACTACTCCCACCGCTGGCCCAGGGTATCCCTCTACTCACCCACACCCCCTGTTATTCTGCGGCGACGGCAGCCTCACACCGCAGCCGAACTAGTGAACCCTCGTACTCCTCTCCGCGTGGGCATCCACTGCCGCGTCTTCCCCGGCTCCGCGTCGTCCCCTTCCTAGGCCTCGCCGTCGTCCACCGCCTTGGTGCTCTCGGCGCGGCATGGTCAATGTGGTCAACAACCGACTTCCATCGGAAGAGTACTGTACGTGGAGAGGCTGACAGCTGGGTCCACGGCCATAGCCCAGTTTTTTTGTGATTTGCCAAGTAAGTCGCTTTGTCAGGCCTGTTGGGCTGCAAATCTTTCAAGACGAGGAGAGCTTCATTCGGCTGGCTGAGAAAATGGCCTATCAGTAATGAGAAATGGGCTGTACAATTTTAAAACACATCAAACCGACAATTAGTTTCAAATATCTTTTTTTCATTTCGAGATTTTAAATTACAATAATTTTTATACGTGGAGAATTTGTTGGATTTTATATTGATATACATTTATTTTTAAAATTAGTTTGAATGTGAGTCGAAATTTCGGGATTAAAAATAGTTCAGACCGCACCGAAATATGCAAAATTTCATATAATTTTTTAACTATGGCCACAATATTGGCTGTAATGCTAACAAAAAGAATATGTGCTCCAAAAAAAACCTTAAGAATTAGCAAATGGGCTGGAAAATATTAGAAATAATGGCAGATGGGTTGTATGCTATTTTCCACAGATTTGAGGCTTTCCTAAAAAAAAGGTTGACGCACAAGCAGTGACTGTTGGATGTCCATCGAACGACCATCGTGCTTCTTCAATCTCTGCTCTTCCTGCTCCAGCCACTCAAACAAGCGCCGGTGGGACTGCCTGCTCCCTCCTCGCCGCGGCCGGCTGTGCTACCGCGCAGGCCTCACCGCCCCACCGTACTCCCATCGCTGGCCTAGCCATCCCTCTACTCACCCACACCTGCTGTTATTCTCCGGCGATGGGAGACGAACCAGTAAACCCTCGTACAGTCGTACTCCCCTCTGCGTGGGAAACAACTGCCAAGTCTTCCCTGCCTCCGCGTCGTTCCCTTCCTAGGCCTCGCCGTCGTCCACTGCCCTGGTGCTCTCGGCGCGGCCTGGTCAACGTGGTCAACGACCGACATGCATCTGAAGTGGACTGTATGTGGAGAGGCTGACAACTGGGTCCATGGCCGCATGCAAGGAAATGCCTCCTTATTACGCGTAAAATAATGATTCCACCACCTGACATCACGGACCCACCGAAAGGGCCTCTGTATTTCATGAAAAAAATGTTACCGCCGCTGACAGCTCGGACCCACCAACTATATCTTCACACGCAAGGAAGTGCCTCCTTATTACGCACAAAAAATGAATACTCCCCCTGTTAGCTGGGAACCAGTATAGTGGCAGGCTGACTTGTGGGCCTACTAAGTTGACGGGGACGGAGGGCTTTGTCAACTTAGTCAATATGCATGATTCTAGCTCCAGTGACCGTACGATGTCCATCCAACGGCCGTAGTGCTTCTTCAACCTCCGGTCTTCTTGCTCCAGCCACCCTAACCAGCACCGGTCGTGCCTTGTGCTCCTGCCTCCCGTGGCCGGCTGCGATGCGGCGGAGGCCTCACCGCCCCCTACTACTCCCACTGCTGGCCAGGCCATCCCTCTACTCACCCACACCCCCTGTTATTATGCGGCGACGACAGCCTCACACCGCAGCGAACCAGTGAACCCTTGTACTACTCTATGCGTGGGCATCCACTGCCGCGTCTTCCCCGGCTCCGCGTCGTCCCCTTCCTAGGCCTCGCCGTCGTCCACCGCCCTGGTGCTCTCGGCGCAGCGTGGTCAACGTGGTCAAGGAACGGCTTCCATCGGACATGGACTGTACGTGGAGAGGCTGACAACTGGTCCATGGCCGCAGCAAGGAAGTGCCTCCTTATTACGTGCAAAATAATTATTCCTCCACCTGACAGCGGGGACCCACCGGACGGGCCACCGTATTTCGTGAAAAAATGTTTGCCCCTGACTGCTGGGACCCACCAGCTACATCTTCGCACGCAAGGAAGTGCGTCCGGGCATTAAAAAAATGATTCGCCCCCTTGACTGCTGCGACCCACCAGCTACATCTTCACAGGCAAGGAAGTGCGTGACAGTCGGGACCCATCTGGTCGAAGAGTACATAGCGTTGTCATTCTGGTCGCGAACATGTAAGTACATATATACTGGTGGATGTAGAGGCACGCACGTGTCATAGTAGAGGCGCCTACGTGTCGTAGTAGAGGCGCGCACGTAGCATGTACACGTACGTACATCGGCCAGGGTGCAAGAAAGAAAATACGACCACGTATGTGTACATACGGCGGGGTCTCGAACGCCTACTCGCGCATACGTACGGCCAGGGCTCGTGTACATGGCTGGGTCGGAACGGAGAAACATCGTCGTCGTCGTGTTCATGGGGAGGCAACGGAATGCGTCATGTTGATGGGGAGGCAACGGAATGCGTCGTGTTCATTGGGAGGCAAAGGAACGCATGGGAGCCAACCGGCTAGGTCGGAACGGAATGCGTGGTCGTGTTCATCGGGAGGGCTTGGACGAAACAGGCGATGGAAACGAGGTCTGGCGTACCGCACAACGGAGGAAACGGACCTCCTACGTTTGAAACAGGGTCCTGTTGATCGGGAGGGGTCTGGCGTACCGCAAAACGGAGGAAACGAACCTCCTACAGTCGAAACGGGGGTCCTGTTGATCGGGAGGGGTGTGGCGTACCACATAACGGACGAAACAGACCTCCTACGGTCGAAACGGGGGTCCTGTTGATCGGGAGGGGTGTGGCGCACCGCAAAACGGACGAAACGGACTTGTGTTGGAGCGCTACGGTCGAAACGGGGGTCCTGTTCGTCGGGAGGGGTGTGGCGTACCGCAAAACGGGACTCCACGGGATACTGTTCATCTCCACCGTCGACCTCCTCCAGCCTCCACGGGCTACCGTCGACCTCCTCCAGCCTCCACGGTCTCCTGTTCATCCAGCCTCCACCGCGCGCTACTCCACCGGCTACTGTTCAACCACCCCTCCACGGGCACCCCTCCACCGTCTACTGTTCATCCAGCCCTCCACACCACGGGGTCCTGTTCAACCACCCCTCCACGGGCACCCCTCCATCGTCTATTGTCCATCCAGCCCTCCACCACACCACGGGGTCCTGTTCATCCAGAGGAAACACCACCGCTCACTGTTCATCCAAACCCCCCCGCAACGCTCACTGTTCATCCCAGAGGCAGCATCAATCGGCTTCAGTTAGCAGCAGTAGCGAAGGAATCGCTCGATCGGGTTCAGTTAACAGCCATCGATCGATCGCTCGGGTTCAGTAACACGTAGCCTGCAGTGCAATCGCTCGGGTTCAGTTAGAGCCCAACGCCTCGCTCGGGTTCAGTTAGAGCCAATGCCTCGCACACACGCGCGTACGTGTACGAGAGAAATGCGCATCGCTTGGCCCCCGACCTCCCACCGTAACCGGGAACTCCCCAAAATTTTACCCCCCTCGCTTCTACCACGGTTTTTTCCATCATGGAAGGCCCAAAGAATGTCATGCAGCTGCGTCTTCGGCCCGCCCAGGACAAAAAGCCCATTTTCTGTCATGATTTTTTTGTCATAGAAGTAGGACCCCACCACATCTATGATGATACCAGGTTTTGTCACAATTATCATCATAGAAGTGTTATATGTATGACAGAAAAAAAATTCGTTCGACCCAAAATGTCACGGATATGTCTTTTTTTGCAGTGATATGTCCTCCCGAGACAAGAAATTGTGAAGCTCACCTGGTATGGAGGGTGCGTGTATGATGTGGTACACCAAAACCTCATCTTCGAGGCACAACTGAAGGACGGCGGTGCGTTGGATCTTCCCAGTGGCACGCTCCGTGTACTCTGCGTCTAGACCGATGACCCTCGTCTCTACCTTTTCGAGGGAGTTGGATACATTGTTGATCCACTTCCAAACAACCCTTGGGTGGACGGTGACGGTGGCAACTATGCTCAACGAGCCTTCGACGAGGACATGTTGGACGCTAAAAACCTGCATCTCGATCTCTTTCGCCATTTGGAACCGCTGGAACGAGGGCTATGGTTTGGAGAATTAGGATTAGATGGCTAGTCTAACTGAAGTAGTAGATGAATATTTAAAGAGGTTAAAACAATGTGAACATAGTGGGGTTTGGATGCAAATGAAGACGAAGGGGAGGTGAAGAAGCCGAGGAAAATCGGTTCCCGATGGAGAAGTAAATGGGAGAAGTGGCGTGCAGGCAGTTGATTAGACGGCTAGGTAGACTAAGCGAAAAGGCTATGCGAGGAGTCGTACCTGTTCATGTACCTGCCCATCCTTCCTGATAGGTGGGGCCTATGCAAACAGATAAAAAATGTGTCGTAGCTGGTTTAGATGGATATTGGCGCGTGCGTGGGAGACACAACATTCTCTGGTTAAGGAATACACGGTTATCCTCATCAAAAAAGAAAAGGCCCATCTTCGCGCTTCCGCATGCAAAAGAATTTGGTTCTGCTCGCAATATGGATGATACCTGGAGGATGAAGTGAAAATGCATGCTAGCACGGGAGACCTATTTCCGCTGTACAGTACCGGAGTACTCATGGTCCTACTAGTAGTAGTACTACAACTGTGGTACACTTGATGGTCAAAATACTATTCATCCGGTCCTCACAGTGAAGTGACAACACCCTGCGCCTGACACTAGTCCAGGCAGTGTGTTCGGGTTACCAAAGTCAGCCTCACCCTGTGCACTATGCAGTCTGTCACCGCCACTTTACAACACATTAGCATGCCTCGCCTCGTCTCCCTCTCCCCTCCCATAGCACCACTCCATCGGACGTTCCACTCCATCTCCATCTCCATCTCCGTCTCCATCTCACTGTGCCCCCGTGTACCATCGCCTTGCTTGCACCGACAGCCTTCTCCCCCGTAAATCAAGCCCCCCAAAACCCCCACCTTCCAAACTCCACCATGGCCGAACGCGAACCGCGCAACATCCATATGAGCCGCGATTGGAGCAGTCTCCCCAGTGACATCCTCGACCTCTGTTGTTCGTGTATGGATATGTTGAGCGCCCTGCGGCTGGCTGCATGCTCGAGGGACATGCACACGGCCATCGTCGAAGCAAGGCCTAAGCTTTTCAAGACACCCTGCTTGCTGCTATCTGGTCTTGCGAGATTGGCTCACCATGATACGGATGCGTACATGATGCCCCTCGACTTCAATCTGATCTCCATTAGCCGAAACTTATTTGCAGGTATGTAGTGGGTCGCCGTACATCATTTCCCTCGACTTTGATCCGACCACCATCATCCAAAACTTCTTGGCAGGTATGTACTGGGTCGGCATGAACTCCCACTGGATGGCTGCCTTCAGAGAAGGGGAAGACGGTAAAAAGTTGGTGCTCGTGAACTTCCAGACCTCCCATGATATTATCCTTCCTCCGTTGGATTATATAGAGTTTTACCATCGCGGTCCAAGTCATCTAGATTACCACGTCAGTTGGACGGACCTTGTTTTGCAGAAGATTGTAATCTGCCAAGTGCCCACATGACATGCGAATTACGCAGACTTCAAGCTAATTGCCTTGTTCGACCGCTGACTCGCCTATATTTACGCCGATGCCTTCTTTAGCTGGAGACAACCCAGCTCGCAGTGGATCATCGTTAAAGCTGATACACACTTCTGTGATGCTATTGAACACTATGGCATCATCTACGTGATCGACAAAGCAGATGGCACCACGTATTGCTGGGACGGCGCATGTAAGTTGTTTCCGTCTCATGTTAATGATGACGCCATGACACTGTTTGAACTTTTTGTGATGATTGGCATATCCCTGCTTGAGCAGAATTTCAGTAGAACTATGGCAATGTATTAGAGACTCCGTATATTTGGAATGAGTTAATTCATGCGATTGTGACCATGTCATTACAGCCAATTTGTACCCCTGAATAATCAAACAGTTAGGAATATATGGGTATTCTCCTTATTTTACAGTAATATTTATACTACTACTAAATATGAGTGTGTATCAATGGCCATGTTAGTTTCCTCATTTTCATGATGTAGAAACATGCACCACACTATTGGTTTCATCTAACCATACATTAGGGAAGTAAATGTGCATATGGAGAACTCTATATTTGGAATTAGTGAAATCCTGTAATGCTTACCATGTGTACATACCTATATTCGCCCTTCAGCAATCAATGGCTAGAATAATATCCTCACAAAAATTTTGTCCACAGAACACGAGTATATAACAATGCATGGTCTGTTAGTTACCTTGAAGAATTTTTTTGTGAGGACAGAACATGATTACATAACATGCATGACATGGTAGTTTCCTGTGAAGAATCGATTGCATGATAACATGAGTATAACCATGCATGGCACTTATATATTTTCAAACCCAGTATACATTTCCCTGTATTTTCCTCCCAGTTCCAACAGGGACATATAATTGTTGTTTCTTGCATTATCCTACTCATACTCTGAACAATGCTGATCTTACATTAACAATGTCTGTCCTTTTTGATATGATGCAGTGTCCCTATAGTTACTGCCCTTTGTAATCACACCACCTTTGCCAAAAACAGGGAAGCACAACTGGTTCCTCGCTCGATCAGATGATGACAAAAGACTGATGATCATTCGGACACATGAGCCGGAAAAGTTATATTGCAAAAACCCCACTGTATACAAGCACCGTGAAATACGTGAGTATCCGGATAGTGGTTGTTACATCTATGAGCAGGATACCAACTTGTTGGGGCCTTCAGGATTTTTTAGTTGGAGGCGGGTAAACAGCCTTGGTTCACACTCTCTGTTTCTCGGACTCAATTATCCGATTAACTAGGAGATCACCGTTGGCAAGGACCTTGATGGCAGAGATGCTCTGTTTGCTATGGAAAACTATGTGTACATGGCGAGCCCTAGGAGTTTAGGAGAAAACTCCCCTGATTGTCAATGATACAGCCTGCAGCCAAAAGAAGGTGTGAATGACAAAGGCATCCAGATTAACTTTGATCCTTGGATGTCTCAATTACGACACGTAGTGGTGTGGTTCAAGCCTTCAGGTTGATAGGTAATTGGGCTGTTGCGTCGAAAGGGTGGATTACTGGTGTCTCTGGATCATTGGTCGCTGAAGCGGGGCTGCAAATTATGATGGTGTTGGATCATCTCTTCGAATGACTTTGTTGTCTTTGCTGCTTGTTCTGGATGGGTAGTTCTTTCTTTTGTTATGCATATTCCTTGTCATTTGGTCATCCTCGTCTATGTCACTCTTACTATGTAATAGTTGCCTCTATTTAGAATGTCATTCTCGTCTAGATCACGAGAGTCTGAGCGCTACAGATGGGTGCATTTTGGTTGTGTAGCAAGACTTTTATGAACTATCATGTCTTGCTGTTTATGTCAATAGTAGTCACTAGTCAGTGTTTGAATGTTGTATATATCGTTGTTTCGAACTGTTTATTGTCTCGAACTACTGGTGGGCTAAATGAGGGCATCACCATTCTCCAGTGTTCATAGTGTATCTCCTTTTTTCAAGTTATATAATTTGAGCTTAGTGTCTTTTCGATGATGTACACTTGTTTGGGCCAGTGAGGTGTCGTTGAATATGGGCCGAGTAGTAACGCAATGCCAAACAGGTCAATTATGACGCTCAGGCCGGGCTCTCAAAAGATCCTAAAAAAGGCCAGGCTCTCCAAAAAATAAAGAATAAGGACTCTTAGGCCGACATGTGGGTGCCACCGGTGTTTTCGTGCGCTTGCACGCCGAGAGCATATTGGCGCGTGTTCGAAATTCATGCTACCTTTTCATCCCCAATCTCCCACCCTCCCCCACCTCTGGAATTTTGATTCCTACCCCAGTTCCCCCGAATCCCCCTCCTGTACTCCCTGTACTCAAGCACACTATCATGTCGCCGGTCGGCTCGGAGATCCTCAGGTCCGTCCTGCCTTCGGTCGCTGTGTGCTGTCGCTAAACAGCGGCATGGCGGCGCTTGACGACTAGTTTGTCGGCAAAGTGCTGATGGTAACCATCAACGGCGACCGGCCTCCCGTCTCGTCGGACGACCTTGTCAAAGCTCTTGACATTGCGCACGGCATCCAAATAAGTGACTTGCTCGTCGAAGTCTGTCCGCCACCGGCTGATTTCTTCGTCAGGTTCCGGAAAACTTTCGACTGCAGTCGTGTGTTCGAATCTTCCCGGCGTTTGTTCTGCGATGGCGCGCTGGTGAGCTTTGATTAGTGGCACCCAGGATGGGGCTCGGTGCCCTCTGAGCTTGAGTTTTTAACAAAGCTTACCTTCCACGGCATGCCTCGACGTTCTTGGAACAGCGAGTCCATGAATGAGCTTATCAACGACCTTGGAGGTGAGCTCGTAAGTATGTTTGTTCCTCCAGATAGCTGGGCTCTGACGGTTATGGCATGGATGAAGAAGCCGTTCACCATACCAAAGGTGATTGGTGTTGAGATACCGGTGCAGGAACCGGGGTTGTACTATTCGTCGCCACCAAGGCCGCCGCGAACCACGTTAGGGATGTACCTGTATCGAGTGTTCGTGCATGTCGAAGAAGTGGTCAATCCATCAATCGAAGTCCTGCCGCCGCCGTTGGTGCCAGGGTCCGTCGACGACGTCCATTACAGGAGTCAACGTCAGACTTTCCCTGTGTTGCTCGGAACGATGGATGGCACAGGGCCTACTCCATCGCGCGGCGGAGGCCACTGCTTCTTTGGGAGGAGGCAGGGCTGGCTGCCTAGATGTGCTCTAATTTGAGGTAACAACTGAATCTTGTCAGATACTAGTTAAACCCGAGCTATGGGTGTGAAGCACTTATGTGCTAGTACATTTGATTGTGACCTGTTCTAATTTTGTACCTGAACTTTTTTTAGAAAGGGCTGTACGTCAACTTAATGTGCTAGAAGAACTTATTGTGTTGTCTGTCTATTTTCTTTGCACAATATTCAAGATATTTCCCGTCATTGATAAAGACAATGAACCGTTATGCACGAGTTCGTTGGTTTCAACATAGCCCTACCCGTAGCGATCCACTGCTTCCATCCTGATTGTGCCGCCTGCGTGAAATTTTTGTATGCAAGTTTAGTGTGCTATGATGTTCTATATGATTGTGTCAACTATATAAGTTCTTACTGAGCATCGGCAATGCATATGGCTGAAAGATGTATTTACGAGCATCGACCGATGGGTCTCTGTCTCTCTCTCTCTCTCTGTCTCTTTCTCTCTCTCTCACACACACACACGCACAAGTGGGACCCGTTGAATTATTTCTTTGCTCGTCACACCTTTTAATTAGGTTCCACTGTAATCTAACTTTTTTTAAGTTATTAATTGAGCTCAGTGACTTCAAAAAGTTGTACAGAAGCCTTGTTTGGGCCTTTCCAGCGTCGCTGAATGTGGGCTGAGTAGACATGTTAGGTTGTACTGTACTACACAGGCCTTTTTTTCAACATCAGCAATGCAACTGGGCTGATAGTTGTACACAATATCCGGGTCAACTTCTCCGCCCCGCTGGGCTGCAAACTTTCCTAGGAGGTATGCATTAGGCTTAACAAGAAAATGGACTTTAAGAAATAATAAATGGTTTGTAATTATAATAACTGGGCAGTAACTATAAAAAATGCACCAAACACGTAATTAGTTAAAAAAATATATTATTTTTGGAATTTGAAAACTTTAATTTCATTACTTGTTGCGCGCGCAATATTTTGTTGGATTTTAACGTAAAACAACTTTATTTTGAAATTATATTTAATCTGACTAGAAATCTTGGATAAAAATATTTCGGATCCCATAAAAATGTGGGAATTTTTTTGAATTCTGTTTTGAGCGGTTGGTTGAAATTATTAATCTTTTTTTTGAGGAATGGTTGAAATTATTAATCATTGTCCTAGCTAGAAAATGGGCTATACTTTTAGCAAACTGTAAATGGGTTGTAGTAAATTCCATTAGAATTAAAAAAGGGGCTGTACATTCTTACAAATCGCAAATGGGCTATATGTTCTCTGCCACACACTTGTGGGCCTTCTAAGTTGACGCGTCCCCTAAAAAAACTAAGTTGACGCGTATGCAAGGCTTTGTCAACAACACACAGTTCTGGCAGCTATGGCCGTTGGATGTCCATCCAACGGATGTCGTGCTTCTTCTTCAATCTCGGATATTCTTGCTTCAGCCGCCCAAAAAATGATTCCTCCCCTTGACTGGGGCGCACCGTTTCGGAGGCGGGCTTGTTGGCCAACTAAGTTGACGCATACCAAGGGTTTTGTCAACTTAGTAAATATGCATGATTCTAGCTGCAGTGACCGTACGATGTCCATCCAACGGCCGTAGTGCTTCTTCAACCTCTGTTCTTCTTGCGCCTGCCGCCCAAAGCAGCGCCGGTCGTGCCACGTGCTCCTGCCTCCCGTGGTCGGCTGTGATGCCGCGGAGGCCTCACCGCCCCCTACTACCCCACCGCTAGCCAGGCCTTCCCTCTACTCACCACACCCCATGTTATTCTGCGGCGACGGCAGCCTCACACCGCAGCGAACCAGTGAACCCTCATACTCCTCTACGCGTGGGCATCCACTGTCGCGCCTTCCCCAGCTCCGCGTCGTCCCCTTCCTAGGCCTCGCCATCGTCCACCGCCCTGGTGCTCTCGGCGCGGCGTGGTCAACGTGGTCAAGGAACGGCTTCCATCGGATGTGGAGTGTACGTGGAGAGGCTGACAGCTGGGTCCACGGCTGCAGCAAGGAAGTGCCTCCTTATTACGTGGAAAATAATGATTCCTCCACCTGACAGCAGGGACCCACCGGATGGGCAACCGTATTTTGCAAAAAAACGTTTCCCCCCTGACTGCTGGGATCTACCAGCTACATCTTCGCACGCAAGGAAGTGCGTGTGGGCAAAAAAAACGATTCACCCCCCTGACTGCTGGGACCCACCAGCTACATCTTCGCACGCAAGGAAGTGTGTGACAGTCGGGACCCACCTGGTCGAAGCGTACATAGCGTTGTCATTCTGTTCGTGAACGTGTACGTACATACTAGTCGATGTAGAGGCGCGCATTTGTCGTAGTAGAGGCACGGACGTAGCATCTACACGTATGTACAACGGCCAGTGTGCAAGAAAGATAATATGACCACGTACGTACATACGGGCGGGGTCTCGAACGCCTACTCACGCATACGTACTGCCAGGGCTTGTGTACATGGCTGGGTCGGAACGGAGAAACTACGTCGTCGTCGTGTTCATGGGGAGCCAACTGGCTAGGTCGGAACGGAATGCATCGTCGTGTTCATCGGGAGGGCTTGGACGGAACGACCGATGGAAACGAGGCCTGGTGTACCACACAACGGAGGAAACGGCCTTGTGTTTGACCAGCCACGTTCGAAACGTGATCCTGTTCATTGGGAGGGGTCTAGCGTACCGCAAAACGGAGGAAACAGACCTTCTACGGTCGAAACGGGGGTCCTGTTCATCGGGAGGGGTGTGGCGTACCGCAAAACGGAGGAAACAGACTTGTGTTGGAGTGCTACGGTCTAAACGGGGGTCCTGTTCATCGGGAGGGGTGTGGCGTACCGCAAAATGGGACTCCACGGGATACTGTTCATCTCCACCGTCGACCCCCTCCAGCCTCCATGGGCTACTATTCATCCACCTTCGACCTCCTCCAGCCTCCAGCTGCGACTGTTCATCCACGGGCACCTGTTCATCCAGCCTCCACCGCACGCTACTCCACCGGCTACTGTTCAACCAGCCCTCTCCACACGGGCTCCTGTTCAACCACCCCTCCACGGGCTACTTTTCATCCAGCCCTCCACCATCTACTGTTCATCCAGCCCTCCACGGGGTCGTCCTGTTCATCCAGCCCTCCATGGGGTCCTGTTCATCCAGCCCCAACCGGCTCGATCGATCGGGGTCCAGTTCATCCAGAGGCAACACCACGGGGTCCTGTTCATGCACCCCCACCGGGAACGGTTCATCCAAAGCCCCCAACAATTCTCATTGTTCATCCAGAGGCAGCATCAATCGACTTCACTTAGCAGCAGTAGCGAAGGAATCACTCGGGTTCAGTAACGCGTAGCCTGCAGTGCAATCGCTCGGGTTCAGTTAGAGCCCAACGCCTCGCACACACGCGCGTACGTGTATGAGAGAAACGCGCATCACTCGGCGCCTGACCACCCACCGTAACCGGGAACTCCCTGAAATTTTCCTCGCCCTTGCTTCTAGCATGGTTTTTTCCATCATGGACGGCCCAAAGAATGTCATGCAGCTGCGTCTCCAGCCCGCCCAGGATGAAAAGCCCATTTTCTGTCATGATTTTTTGTCATAGAAGTAGGAGCCCACCACATCTATGATGATACCGGGTTTTGTCACAATTATTGTCATAGAAGTGTTTTAAGTATGATAGAGAAAAATTTCGTTCGGCCCAAAATGTCACGGATGTGTCTTTTTTTGTAGTGAACCTACATGCAACAATGGCCCCCAAGTTATATTGTTTATCACCTAATACCGCACTCTTGAGGACACTAAGATCTGGAACGCACATGTGACAAGCCTCATCTTTACCGTTAATGCATCTACCAATGAAGAGAGCAAAATAATGTATGGAAGGAAAATGAATGCTCCCTATGGTAGCTTGTGTGATTTCCCTAGATTCCCCCACAGTAATACTAGCAAGAAAGTCTTTATATTCATATTTGCGAGGTTCACTAAAATTGCCCCACTGCGGGAGTTTACAACCAATATTAAAATCTTCTAGGTCCATGGTATATGATTTATCGTAAAGATCAAATAAAACAATGTGAGAATTGCGTGATGATGTAAATTTAAACCTTCTCACAAAGATCAGCGTTACACACATACGCGTCAAATTCATCCTTGATGCCTGCCTGGACCATGAAATCCTCTGACGGCCATTCACAAGGCCGTTCTTGAGCTTCCCTTGGTGGTTCATCGTCTGGCTCACGTATCGCGAGCCTCGGTCCTTGCTTCCTTGAGGAACCACCTTGGTACATTTTCCTAAACATTTTTCTTCCTCTATTTTTTTTTGAAATTTTTAGTGACTCGAAATAGAAGTGAATCAAACTCAACAAGATTGATAGCAACTACTCCTACAAGTGCCTAGAGGCCATATCATGCATTAGAACTACTTTTGACCACATAAATTTGACATGCAAGCTCAAGAATAGAGTCACCTAAGAAGCAAACATTTGCAATAAATAAAGCACTAGAAAAAAAACTAATTGGACCATTGGAGGAGTCACATACCGAAGAACAATCCCCCAAAGCAGTTTTGTGAATGGAGCTTTGAGCTAGGAGATCGAAAATGGCAGTAAGATGAGCTAGAACACGGGTTTGAGTTCTGGGATGATTTTTTCTAGAGGAAGACGAAGTGTGTGGGTGATGGAATAAGTGGAGGGGGCCACGTGGGGTCCACGAGGCAGGGGCGCACCCTGAACCCTCGCGGCCAGGTGGTGTGGCCCCCAGGTGTGTTCTCAGTTCCAAATATTCTAGAAAAAATCATATAGAATTTTTAGGACATTTGAAGAACTTTTATTTTTGGGTATTTTTTATTGCAAGGATAATTCAGAAAACAGACAGAAAAAAATACTATTTTTGCTTTATTTAATCTAAATAACAAAAAGTAAAAAGAGGGTGCAGCGAGTTGTGCTTTCTAACTTCATCCATCTCATGCCTATCAAAAGGAATCCACTAACAAGTTGATCAAGTCTTGTTAACAAACTCTTTTTGAATAACATGAAACCGGAGAATTTTCGAATAACACTAAGTTACCTCAACGGGGATATGCATATCCCCAACAATAAGAATATCATATTTCTTCTTGACAGTAGGAAGAGGAAATTCAAAACCTCCAATAGTTATCGTTGGAAATTTTCCAATAGAATTTTTCCAATAGTTATCGATTCCTCATGCAACAGTTATAACATAGGGTGACACAGAACTAGCTCCAGTTCATCAATGTAATGTAGGCATGTATTCCGAATATAGTCATACGTGCTTATGGAAAAGAACTTGCATGACATCTTTTGTCCTACCCTCCCGTGGCAGCGGGGTCCTATTGGAAACTACGGGAAATTAAGGCCTCCTTTTAATAGAGTACCAGAACAAAGCATTAACACTTAGTGAATACATGAACTCCTCGAACTATAGTCATCACCGGGAGTGGTCCCGATTATTGTCACTTCGGGGTTACCGGATCATAACACATAGTAGGTGACTATTAACTTGCAAAATAGGATCGAGAACTCACATATATTCATGGAAACATAATAGGTCAGATCTGAAATCATGGCACTCGGGCCCTAGTGACAAGCATTAAGCATAGCAAAGTCATAGCAACATCAATCTCAAAACATAATGGATACTAGGGATCAAACCCTAACAAAACTAACTCGATTACATGATAAATCTCATCCAACCCATCACCGTCCAGCAAGCCTACGATGGAATTACTCACGCACGGAGGTGAGCATCATGAAATTGGTGATGGAGGAAGGTTGATGATGACGATGGCGACGGATTCCCCTCTCCGGAGCCCCGAACGGACTCCAGATCAGCTCTCCCGAGAGAGATTAGGGCTTGGTGGCGGCTCCGTATCGTAAAACGCGATGAATCCTTCTCCTTTATTTTTTTCTCCCCGAACATGAATATATAGAGTTAGAGTTGAGGTCGGTGGAGCCTCAGGGGGCCCACGAGACAGGGGGCGCGCCCCAGGGGGGAGGGTGCGCCCCCTCCCTCGTCGATAGGGTGTGGGCCCCTTGGTGTTGATTCTTTCTCTAGTATTTTTTATAAATTCCAAAAATATTCTTTGTGAAGTTTCAGGTCATTCTGAGAACTTTTATTTCTGCACAAAAATAACACCATGGAAATTCTGCTGAAAATAGCGTCAGTCCTGGTTAGTTCCATTCAAATCATGCAAGTTAGAGTCCAAAACAAGGGCAAGCATGTTTGGAAAAGTAGATACGTTGGAGACATAGCAATGCCAGAGCATACTAGGTGGACTGCAAACTTTGAAAGGGGAGGATGTTTGGGTTCCTCTATGTCATACTGGGAAAATTTCTAACCCTGATAGGGCATACATTGTTGAGATTGGTCAACCAACTAATTGATCTCATCATTGGTAAGTGGGAGGAGGACTTATTGTATGTCGTTATAGCCGATTGATGTGCAACCTGTTATTTCTAAGCTAGAGTGGCATCAGTGGTACAACGAGCAGCTATATGATACGTCTCCAACGTATCCACTTTTCCAAACACTTTTGCCCTTGTTTTGGACTCTAATTTGCATGATTTGAACGGAACTAACCCAGACTGACGTTGTTTTCAGCAGAATTACCATGGTGTTATTTATGTGCAGAAACAAACGTTCTCGGAATGACCTAAAACTTCACGGAGCAACTTTTTGGAAAATATAAAAAATACCTACAAAAGATGAAGGCCAGGGGGGCCACCACCTCTCCACGAGGGTGGGGGGCGCGCCTGCCCCCCTAGGGCAGGCCCCCTACCTCGTGGGCCCCCTGGTGTCTCTCCGACTCCAACTCCAACTCTATATATTGTGTTTCGGGGAGAAAAAAATCACAGAGAAGAATTCATCGCGTTTTACGATACGGAGCCGCCGGCAAGCCCTAAAACCTCTCGGGAGGGCTGATCTGGAGTCCGTTCGGGGCTCCGGAGAGGGGAATCCGTCGCCATCGTCATCATCAACCATCCTCCATCACCAATTTCATGATGCTCACCACCGTGCGTGAGTAATTCCATCGTAGGCTTGCTGGACGGTGATGGGTTAGATGGGATCTATCATGTAATCGAGTTAGTTTTGTTAGGGTTTGATCCCTAGTGTCCACTATGTTCTGAGATTGATGTTGCTATGACTTTGCTATGCTTAATGCTTGTCACTAGGGCCCGAGTGCCATGATTTCAGATCTGAACCTATTATATTTTCATCAATATATGAGTGTTCTTGATCCTATCTTTCAAGTCTATAGTCACCTATTATGTGTTATGATCCGTTAACCCCGAAGTGACAATAATCGGGATACTTACCGGTGATGACCGTAGTTTGAGGAGTTCATGTATTCACTATGTGTTAATGCTTTGTTCCGGTACTCTATTAAAAGGAGGCCTTAATATCCCTTAGTTTCCGTAAGGACCCCGCTGCCACGGGAGGGTAGGCCAAAATATGTCATGCAAGTTCTTTTCCATAAGCACGTATGAATATATTCGGAATACATGCCTACATTACATCAATGAACTGGAGCTAGTTCTGTGTCACCCTAGGTTATGACTGTTACATGATGAACCGCATCCGGCATAATTCTCCAACACTGATCCATTGCCTATGAGCTTTCCATATATTGTTCTTCGCTTATTTACTTTCCCGTTGCTATTGCTATCATCACTACAAAATACCAAAACATTACTTTTACTACCGTTACCTTTTGTTACCGTTATCACTACTATCATATTACCTTGCTACTAAATACTTTGCTGCAGATATTAAGTTTCCAGGTGTGGTTGAATTGACAACTCAGCTGCTAATACTTGAGAGTATTCTTTGGCTCCCCTTGTGTCGAATCAATAAATTTGGGTTGAATATTTTACCCTCGAAAACTGTTGCGATCCCCTATACTTGTGGGTTATCAAGACTATTTTCTGGCGCCGTTGCCGGGGAGCATAGCTCTATTCTTTGAGTCACTTGGGATTTATATCTACTTATCATTATGAAGAACTTGAAAGATCTGAGAACCAAGATTTATCCCTCAACTACGAGGGGAGGTAAGGAACTGCCATCTAGCTCTGCACTTGATTCACCTTCTGTTTGAGTAAGCTTGCGACACCTACACCTGCTTCTGCTATTCGTTCTGATATGTCGCATGTTATTGATGATGCCACTTCTGCTATGCATGATACTTATGATGAAACTACTTCTATGCCTGATGCTACTGTGCCACTTAGTGATTTTCTTGATGAAAAAATTGCTAGGGCTAGAGAGATTGAAAATATTGAATCTGATAATACTGATGTGTCGGATTTCGGGTTCCGGCAGACCCTTGAGGTTCGAACACTAGGGTGCGCGCAGAGATCTCTCCCCTACCGATCTACGTCTGATCCTCTCGTGCGAACTAAGATGAAAATGATGAACGACACAAGAGACACGAGGTTTATACTGGTTCGGTCCACTATTGTGGTGTAATACCCTACTCCAGTGTGTGGTGTGGTGGATTGCCTCTGGGGCTGATGATGGACAGTACAAGGGAAGAACAGCCTCACGAGGGGTGTTCTTAAGTTGGTGCGGTGTGTTCTACTTAGTCTCTACCGGGTTTCTCTTCGTTCTCCCTCTCTCCTCTTTTCCCCTCTTTTTCCTCTTCTTCTCTCCCCCTTTCCTCTTGTGGAGGCTAGCTCTATATATAGAGGCCCTGTGCCTCTCCCCGAATAATTGAGCGGGAAGGGTGCCAAAATTTGGCCATTTTGAAGGGGAACATCTAGTACAAGTTATCCTGACCAAAGGTGGTCTTCGGCTGCCAAAAGCACTGGTGATGACGCCGTATTGGGCTCCACGGTGACCTCTGTTCGGCTGTCCGGCTGGTCTTGGTCTCGTTGCACCGGAATGGTAACCTTTGCATGATACCTTGGCCTGTGCTTGCCCCCTTTGCACCAAAGGGGAAACAAGGACCCTGTGCAGGCCGGCGCCCGCCTGGCCTTGATCGTCATGTCTTGCGTCATGGGATCCTCGCGAGGTACCCTTGCATTGATCTCTCTGCCTCCTCGCGAGCCTTCCTGATGAGGCCGCTCTTCAGGAAGCTTCCTGTCGTCCACCCCGCGAGGCTTGGCCCCTCGCGAGGGTCTTGAGCTTGGGCTGATGAAGATGGGCCATGCTGGGCCCCCACCTAAGCCATGCCGCAGGCCGCAGGCAGGCAAGTCTGGGGACCCCCGTTCCCAGAACGCCGACAGTAGCCCCCGGGCCCAAGGCGCGCGCGGGCTTGGCTTAGCAGAGAAGCGAAGGGGCAAGCACGAAGCGCCGCGGGCCCTAACAGCCTGCGGCCTTGGACGCCGCGTGGTGGTTGATTGGACGTGGGCGTCCGCACTTACCACGACGCCTCGGCAACCGCACGACTTGACAAGTCCCTGCATGCAGAGATATGGGTCATGATGGATGTCGGGCGCCTCCACCCTCGTCTGGTATTGCCCACGGGGCAACCTAAGTCCGTTGACGCATGGTCCCGTGCGGAGCTCGTCGACCCTCGCGTGAAGGCAGTGTTGAGGAGGATGAACGCGGACCTGAGGTCAAGCAACTTGGGGGCGGCGAAGCTGACCGGGGCCACGCTCCTGAGGGAGTTCTTAGAGCACCGGGTGGCTCCGCTCCAGGAGAACTCACTCCCACTATGGAGGCTTGGAGGAGCAGACGCCACCCTGCGCCTGAGCTCCGAGGCCCTGACCGACGAGGATCTGACTGCGGCCCTCCATTCCTTGGTTGGGGGAGACGTGGCGAACCCGGTGGGCGCCCCCGTCCCCCTGTTCCTTCGTGACAGCCGGGAGCAGGTGGTGAACGCCATGCCCACCTTCAACGGTGAGGGGCTGGTGCCCGCGACAGCTCCCGAAGATCTGGCGGTCCTGGCGACGGTGAACTTGTCCTCCGGTAGCTCCAGCGGGGGAAAGGGGGAAGAAGAGGCGGAGGAGGAAGCATCCGACTCGGAGGAGACTGGCGAGGATTGGGGGGAGTCCTTCCCTCGGCGCAGGTCCCAGGCCCTCCACTCCATGCCGGACGACGACGCGGCCAGCGCCAGGCAAGGAAGGGAGGGCTCTTCCTCGGTCACGAGGAAGGGCAGGTCGAGCCTGGTTCCCCCAGGGTCTGCTCTGGTCCCTAGGGGGTCCAAGGCCAGCTCCATCCCTCCTAACGCGCCTTCTGCTTCCGGGCCCCCACGGCTGACCCCCGCTGTAGGCTCTCGGGCTTCAAGTTTGGCCGGAGGTTGCTTGAGTCCGCGGACGACATCCAGTAAGTGCTCGATTCGCGCTCTGCTTGGTTTCTGCCGCCAAGGCTTGACGTTTGCGCTCTTTTACCAGGTCGGCACCTGCGGCCAAGAGGTTGAAAGAGGCTTCTGCGGCCCCGCTTGGGGCGAATCCGTCTGCCGGGGCCACGCCTTCGGCTATTGGGGGAGAGGACGGCGAGGCCCGCGCCTCTCGGACCCAACCGCCCTCGCGAGGCCAACTGGGGAACCCTGGCGAAGAGTCAGCCCCTGTGGCCCCGCTGGACCTGGAGTCAACTGTGCCCGACGCTGCGGCCGTGGCAGCCAAGGCTTAGGAGGTCCCTTCCTGCCAAGCCGTGGTCTCGCTGCCATCTTTTCTGCCTGCTCCACAGGTTCTTGTCTCTTCTGCTCCCTCCGCCGCTGTCCTGGACTAGGTTGCCGATGAGATGAGCCAACTGCGGGAGGATCTCCTGAGTGCGGACCCTCGTCTGGTGGCCAGGCGCCTGGAGTTGGCCTCTGGCTGGGCCCGTTCTGCTGCTTCCGTCCGAGCGGTGTTGAGCCAGGCCGTGTCGTCCTCCGACGAGGAGAAGCGGGCCGCTAACCAAGCCAAGGCCGCTCATGATGCTACCCTGGGTGATGCTGCAACTGCCCAGGGCCGCTGCAACACGCTTGAGGCCGAGCTGCAAGGCCTGCGCGACGAGCTCGCCAAGGAGGTGCACAGCCGCCAGGAGAAGGAGAAGGAGATGAAGGCTAGGGAGGCCGCCGCCAAGGACCGGGACGCCAACCTTGATGACCGCCACAGCCGACTGGAGACGCTGGAGCGGTCGTTGAAGGCGCAGAGGACCGAGCTGGACGCCAAGGCGAAGGTCCTGACGGAGGACCGGGTGGCCTTCGCGAAGCTGGAGAAGAAGGCTCGAGGCATACTGAAGACGCTGTATGAGAGCGGCCTGGAGGAGCCGTTGGCTGGTGCGGAGGACGGCCCCGCCAAGCTGCTCCCCTTCCTGGTTGATGCGCTTGAGGACGTCGCAGACGGCCTTGGCCCCACGGTCGAGGCCGAGGCGCGTGCCCTGTCTTCTGCGGCGCTGACGCATGTCCTCAGCCATGTCTACCTGCGAGACCCCAACGTCGACTTCGACAACCTGCTGGAGCCCGTGAGAGGCGACCGTGCCGCTGCTGCCGCTGAGGCCGTGAAAGGCCGAGCCGAGGTTTTGCTGGGGAAGTTCCGCTCCCCCAGCGTCCTGCCCGGGCGCGGTGACGCCGGCCTTGCGACCTCGAGAGGCGAAGCCATCCAGCGTGACTCCACCACCGGTGACGGCGTTACTGGGGAGTGATCCCTTCACGACTTCCATCCTGTTTTATTCCTGCACATGCACCATGGCTCGCGGAGGCATTTAAACTTGTGTTTGGTGTTGTGGAACAATCTTATGGCTTGTAATATTTGCTTTGACTTTCCTGGAATTTGCATTTTCCTCTCCTACTTGCTTATGCTCTACGTCGGCAGGGCCCGGCCCTGCGCGTACCTCACCCAGCGTTAGCCCCGACCGGAAACCAAGGACGGGACTAAGGAGTGAGGGGCTACGTGGCAAGTTAGGCTCCTGATTCGCGATGCTTAGGAGTCCCCCTTGACACGCGAGCAACAAGTAGGGAAGGGGGGAGCGAGGAGTGGACTGATCGTTCTACGTCGGCAGGGCCCGGCCCCGCGCGTACCTCACCCAGCGTTAGCCCCGACCGGAAACCATGGACGGGACTAAGGAGCGAGGGGCTACGTGGCAAGTTAGGCTCCTGAGTCGCGATGCTCAGGAGTCCCCCTTGACGCTCAAACGAGTTTCGTACCTTGGCTCCGCTCGGGGAGTGGCGCGCGACGACCAGGTCCAAGGGACCTGGCTGGGTGGCGTGCGCTCGGGCGAGGCCCGGGCGTAGCCCTCGTGTCCATCCCCCTCGTGTGGCACTCCTGAGGGGAGGCATTGCGATGGTGCCGGACATTGAGCTCTGGGCTCCCTGAGGTTGGTACGGCCGTGGGCCGCCCTCAGTTGTTTATCACCAGCGCGGAGCATAGCGCTTCCGTATGTGTACGGGCATAGCCGCTCCTCGGCAGTGTCATCAGCCAGCGCGAAGCATGGTGCTTCCACTGGTGCGTGGGAGGGGGCTCCCCTCCGGGAGGAGCCCTCGGGGCGTGTACAGCCCCGCCCTGACACGTGGCCGGCACGTTAGGGCTAGGAGAGGTGTATCTGGGCACCCGTGAGCTAGCGCGGGACTCACGAGGCCCTACCTCGAGGTGGGTTGCGCCTGGCTCTGGGCCTTTATCAATTGGTGTGTTCCTGCAGGGTTGTTAGAATGCTAATGCTCTACGTCCTCAGGTCCCGGCCCTCAAGCGAGCTCAGCCGCCGCTGGTATGACCAGTCGCGATGCCGTGGGTCAAGGCCAGGGGGTGAGGGCTGGAGAGCCAGTAAGAGCCCATGAGTCACGATGCTCAGGCGCCCCCCTTTTAACGTGCAAGCGCTTTGCATGACGACAAGCAGTAGATGATAATTATGGGAATCAGATTAAGCGTGAAAGAACAACTTCATCCTAAGGTAAATGCTGGAAAAGCAACTGCCGCTGGGTCGGGCCCAAGCGGCGTGGGGATGATGCAGCCCGAGGGGCGCCCCCAACAAGGTAAGTGAAGAGCATAAACAAAATGGATACATGCCGCGGGGACGGACCCACGCGGCCTGGGAATGGTGCATCCCTGTGGGTGCTCCCAGCTAAAAGTAGAACTCTGAAAGATGTCACCTGGTGCTGTTGAAGATGAAGTTATGCTGAGGAAGTGAGCGATGCGCGGTGATGACGTCGGCCCTCATGAGCCCCCAGGCCCTGGGGCCTCGGGAGGCTCCGGTGGCACGTGCAGGTCTTCGGGGACCATCACCACCTCCGCCAGGACCGCGTGATGCCTGACCTCCTGAGCCTCCAGAATGCTCCTCAACAGGTGCTGATGTACGGCGACCACGTTCGGCAGGCCGAAGGGCATGCGAACGTACCTGTGAGGTGGTCCCTCGCAACGCCCTACTGCCAAAGGCCATAGGCGCTCCTAGGACGCAGCTCGGTTGAGCCCTGGTACGTCGACACAGACGCGCAATCCTCCATCCTCGCCTGGATGTGGGGCCACAACAGGTAAGCGGCGGCTGCCGCACATGACTCTGGACTGTTGTAGCTCATGGGTGTTCCTTGCGATGAACTCCTGAGGGTTTGGTCTCTTTTGACTTGTACCTTCCTGAGGGAAGCGTGCTTGAAAGCACCCCTCCAAGTGGTGCCCGAGCGCCTCCCCCGCGACCTTGGCAAGGTTGGCGGCTCTCCAAGTGAGAGCCCCCGAGCCCTGCCTGAGGAGGGCGCCGGGCGCGCCTTCCTATGCGTGAGAGGGTGGTGCTCCTTGATCGGGCACGAATCCTGATGCAATACCTCCGGAGGTGCCTGCCTCCTTGTGGCTCGGGCCAGGTGAGGTCTTCTTCTTCTTGAGCGTCGCCTCGGGAGGCCTCCCGCTCCTGTGATCTGGGTCTTCGATTGCTGCGGCTTGGAACGCACGCTCAAGCGAGCACACTGCGTCCCTTTCTTCACAGGGTATGGTGATGACTCCACCGCTTCCTGGTATCTTGAGGGCATTGTAACCATGGTGAGTCACTGCCATAAACTTGGCTAGGGCTGGGTACCCGAGGATGGCGTTGTACGGCAGGCGGATGTGAGCGACGTCGAAGTCGATGAGCTCGGTGTGGTAGTTGTTGCGTTGCCCGAAGGTGACCGGAAGGCGAACCTGCCCAATTGGAACAGTGGAACCATCGGTGACTCCTGAGAAAGGCTTGGTCGGCTGAAGCTGGTCGTACGGCACTTGGAGATTGTTGAACGTCTCGACGGACAGGACGTTGAGTCCTGCCCCGCCATCGATGAGGGTCCTGGTGACATACACATTGCTGATGGGGAGCAAAGCATCGGGAGGATTCCGGGCGTTGCCGCACACTTGAGCTGGTCTGTGGAACTGAACGTGATCGCGCACGTAGACCACCTGAGAGGGCGCGTGGCTTCAAGCTTGGGAAGGACTGCATTCACCTCGCGAGCAAACTGCTTGAAGATGCGCTGTGAGGCTGGGGCCTGGGCGCCACCCAAGATGCAAGCAATTGCACACGGCTCTTGGAAGCCCCCAGCCCCATCGTCTTGGTGTTGGTCTTCGTTCCTCCTTGGTGGAGGCGGCAGAGGAGGGAGGCCTGTGTTGCCATGCGGGTGGCCCTCACGAGGCTGGTTGTAACGCCCTCGATGCAGCTATATCTCCCACGTGTCGAAGCACGACTTAGAGGCATAACCGCATTGAAAGCAATGTCGCAAGTGAGGTAATCTTTGCAAACAACCCATGTAGTACAATAGGGGAAAAGATACATAGTTGGCTTACAATCGCCACTTCACACAAATACATAAATAAAGCATTACATCAACCAGATACAATCAAGGTCCGACTACGGAACCAAAATAAAAGAATAACCCCAAATGCGACAAGGTCCCCGATCGACCCCAACTGGGCTCCACTACTGATCAAATAGAACGAAACAACACAAAGGACAAGATCTTCATCGAGCTCCTCCTTGAGCTTGGTTGCGTCATCTGCAAGGACTCATCGGCACCTGCAAGCTGGTTTTGGAAGTATCTGTGAGTCGCGGGGACTCAGCAATCTCACACCCTCGCGATCAAGACTATTTAAGCTTATAGGTAAGGTAAAGGTATGAGGTGGAGCTGCAGCAAGCGACTAGCATATATGGTGGCTAACATACGCAAATGAGAGAGAGAAGAGAAGGCAAAGCACGATCGAGAAAACTATGATCAAGAAGTGATCCTAGAACAACCTACGTCAAGCATAACTCCAACACCGTGTTCACTTCCCAGACTCCGTCGAGAAGAGACCATCACGGTAACACACGCGGTTGATGTATTTTAATTAAGGTCAACTTCAAGTTTTCTACAACCGGACGTTAACAAATTCCCATCTGCCCATAACCGCGGGCACGGCTTTCGAAAGTTCAAATCCCTGCAGGGGTGTCCCAACTTAGCCCATCACAAGCTCTCATGGTCAACGAAGGATATACCTTCTCCCGAGACATTCCGATCAGACTCGGTATCCTGGTTCTACAAGACACTTTGACAAGTTAAAACAAATCCACTAACACCGCCCGAATGTGCCGACAAATCCTGATAGGAGCTGCACATATCTCGTTCTCAGGGCACACTCAGATGAGCGCTCCATACAACTAAAACCAAACCTCGAGTTTCCCCGAGGGGGCGCTGCACAGGACTCTAGTTTGGACCAACACTCAGAGGAGCACTGGCCCGGGGGGTAAAATAATGATGACCCTCAGGAGCGCGACTCCCAAGGGAAAAGAAAAGGCTAGGTGGCAAATGTTAAAACCAATGTTGGGCATTGCTGGAGGAGTTTTATTTCAAGGCGAACTGTCAAGGGGTTCCCATTATTACCCAACCGCGTAAGGAACACAAAATCCGGGAACATAACACCGATATGACGGAAACTAGGGCAGCAAGAGTGGAACAAAACACCAGGCATAAGGCCGAGCCTTCCACCCTTTACCAAGTATATAGATGCATTAATTAAATAAGAGATATTGTGATATCCCAACAAGTAAACATGTTCCAACAAGGAACAACATCTCCATGTTCCAACAAGGAACAAACTTCAATCTTCACCTGCAACTAACAATGCTATAAGAGGGGCTGAGCAAAGCGGTAACATAGCCAAACAACGGTTTGCTAGGACAAGGTGGGCTAGAGGCTTGGTTCAACAACATGGGAGGCATGATAAGCAAGTGGTAGGTATCGCGGCATAGGCATAGCAAAAGAGCGAGCAACTAGCAAGCAAAGATAGAAGTGATTTCGAGGGTATGGTCATCTTGCCTGAAATCTCACAAGGAAGAAGAACGAGTCCATGAAGAAGACAAATGGACGTAGTCGAACGGATCCTCACAAACGCGACGTTATCGGAACCAACCCGAAGAAGCAACACCGGAAAGGAGCAAACAACATAGTAAACAACCCACATGACCATGGCATGATGCGCAACCAAGTATGATGCATGTCCGGTTTAATGAAGCATGGCATGGCAAAGTGCACAAGCAATTCTACAAATTAAGTGGAGTTCAATATGCAACTCCGTTGCATATTGACGAAACACCACGTGACTTATTTAGTTCTCTCTCGTTTATGTACCCAACAATATTAAATGTTGTTATACATGGCAAGAGGGTGAAGCAAATGAAAACTACCTATCTAGTCAAGTTTAAATGAGGCCGAAAACAACAAACTACAATTCCGGAAACTCCTCATATGCATATATTAGTTTTGGTACTGTTCTGCCCTAAACATAATTTTAGAGTTGTTAAGCATGCAAAATAAGGCCACCATGTTAAACTAGGCAAAATTCTACCCCATTTACATGTAAAGTTTATTAAATTTGGAGTTACGGTTATTTAGTTATGAATTAAAGCATTTTTGCAAGTTATTTAAGGAAATTTAAACAAACAGCATCTTAAACATTTTAAACATGGATGAAAATGACATATTATGAAACTAGACAAAATTCTAAGCAAGTTACATATATAAAATGTTTTAAACTGATGCACGGTTATTAAGTTATTATATACATGAATATGGAGGGGTTTTCTGTAAATTTGCTAATTCCCTGGAAATTAGACAAATTCGTAGACCGAAAAAAAACTACATTGGGCCGAAACTGCTGGGCGCTGGGGCGCTCACCATGGGCTTCAGCCCGTCGGTGAGGAGGTGGAGGCAGGCCGCGGGGCGCAGGCTGGGCCGCGAGCGAAGCAGATGAGGCCTCGCGCAGCGAGTGGCACTCGTCCAGGCTGGCGCTAGACTGGTCAACGCGGGGCGCGGCTCTGTCGTCCTCCTCTTGAACGGCGGCAGCGCAGGACTTGGGGATGAGCGCTCCTGCGACGGGCGGCGCTGGCCTTGGAGATCTGGCACGGGAGGTCACGCACGTGAGGCAGGGGCCGGAGACGAAACGAGGGAGGCGGCGCTGTGGGACTTGAGGCGCAAGGCGAAGCAGAAGACGGCGCTGAACAGCAATGGCGAAGAAAAGCTTCGAGAGAAACTTGACGATGGCGGGGTCCTCTCCTCTGGATCGAGCGAAACAGGGGCGCGGGGACGAGGGGCACGGCCTCGATCCCATCCGGATCGAGCAGAAGGACTGCAGGCGGCGCGGATCCGGGCGAGGACGGCGGCTCCGGTCGTAGACGGAGATGAACTCCATCGGGCGGCCATGGATGGAACCTGCGAAGCACCATGGCTGCGGGGTGAGGGAGAGGAACGAGGGGGAATTGAAAGAAAAACGGGGAAGGGAGAGGAACGAGGTCACCAGCGGCGAAGTTCTCTGGTGGCTTCGAATCGAAGAGCTCGGGCTCGAGCTCTGGTTGGTGGGAGGAGGAATGGGAGGATCCCGAGGAGAGAGACAGGAGGAGCGGCAGCGGCTAGGAGGATCCCTAGAAATTAGGGATCGGTCTGATGATTGCACTACTATTTATAGTAAGTGGGTGTGGGTAGGGCTATCTCGTCCCTCTGATCGTAATCAGACGATCTCGGATAAAATAGTTAGGGAGTCCAAATAAGAAAACGGAGATGTTTTGTAGATGTTTGGGGATGATCCGGATCCAACGGTGACGACTGCCCGGGTCGGGTCCGGGACAATTTCGGACGCGCACGTGAGGGGTTCGATGCACTGTGCAGAGAGGGTTTCGGACCGTGCGGTCGCATTGGACAACTCCGGAAGCAAAGAGGGGAAGGAGGATGGACTAGGTGGGCTGTGGCGAGACTGCGAGGGGGAGAAGAGAGAGAGAGAGAGAGCCTGGCATCTGTTTCCGGAGACCGAAAACGTCCGACGTTAGACCGACTATAATGTCGCTATAGTTATCCGTTGGGCTATCAAACGAACTCCGAATGCGATGAAACTTGGCAGGCGGCCTACCTACAACATAACAACACCACATGCCAACTTTCAACCCATTCCGAGAACATTTTCTGGCCACTTATAAAATACTATTTCGGACATGCCGCGGGCGCGTACAAGTGTGGTTGGGCTCAGAACGGACAATGGAGAAAACTCGAAGAACCCGGACGAATGCAAGTTTTAAAACATGATGATGCAATGCACATGATGACATGATAAGATGCAACACGCAAGCAAATGACATGACAACGACAGCGAATAACTGGAAGACACCTGGCACCTCGGCCTCGGGGCGTTACACTGGTCCCTCCAGCCTCCCTCGCGAGGCTGGTCCTGCCAGCGGTCCTCGCGAGGGCGGTCACGCCATCCCTAGCGAAGGCCACGGTCTTCCCATCGTCCATCGCCTCTTCCTCCTCCTCGGCCATAGCCCATGTCGTTGCGCTCTGGGCGTCGGCCGATTCGCCCATCTCGCATGGCTCCGAGCTCTTGACATTCGTTGGTGTTGTGCGTGTGGAGGTCGTGGTACACGCAATACCGTCCGCCCTTGGATGACTCAAGCTGATCCCTGCCTCGCTTGGTGTCCGGTTCCGCTGCTAGCACGATAGCCCCCTTGCGCTTCACGTCTTTGGCCTTGAGCTTCTTTTCTTCCGGGTCGGCTGCCGGGAGCTCGAGGAGGGAGAGACGCCCTTCCTCAGCCCTGGCGCACTTGGTCGCCAAGTTGAACAACTCCAGGGATGTGCACAGGTTTTCATGGATTGCTAGATCTTCCTTCATCTTGACGTCACGCACGCCGTCGGAGAAGGCTGAGATGATAGCTTCTTCAGTTACCTTGGGGATCTTGAGGCGAGCATAGTTGAAGCGCTGGATGTACTTCTGTAGGGTTTCCCCTGGCTGTTGCTTGATGCGGCGCAGGTCGCGCACGGCCGGGGACCGGTCGCGAGTGCCCTGGAAGTTGGCGATGAAGCGGGTGCGCATCTCGCTCCAGGAGGAGATCGTGCCGGGAGCCAGGTTCAGGAGCCAGGTGCGGGCGCCGTCCTTGAGCGCCATGGGGAACCAATTCGCCATGACCTTTTCGTCTCCGTTGCCGGCTACGATGCCCAGCTCATAGAGCTGCAGGAACTCCGCGGGGTCTGTTGTGCCATCGCAGCAGGGAGGGAGGTCAGGCTTGAACTTGCCTATCCATGTGACGCCGCGCAGCTCCGGGGTGAAGGCGAGGCAGCCCGCCGTGGCCACCGGCGCCCTTTGCTAGTGCTGGACTTGTTCTTGCGGGTCACCACGCGCCGCCACTGGGAGCAGCGCGGGGTCTTGTCGTGGAGGCGCCGGGGCGCGATCTTGGCCGCCGGTGCTGGGAGCGCGCGAGCACCTTCCCGGGGACATGGGATCTCTTGGCAGCTCCCTTCTTGCTGCGCAGGCGCCGGACGTGGAGGGTCCCGCCCTAGGGCTGCGCGCCTTGGAGCCAAGGCACCTTCTTGGGGAGGAGGCGGCGGAGGCGCCTCCTGATCCTCGCCCCTGCACGGGACGGAGGGCGAGGCAGCGAGAGGGACCGCAAGGGGGAGCCCCCTGCAGCACTGACGAGCTCGGTGATGCGGGCGAGCCAGTCTTCGTCGAGGTCGTCGACGGGGCGATAGTGTAGGAGCTCCTGCGCCAAGAGCAGTGAGGCGTGCACATCCATGGGTGCGCGATGGGCATGGGACGACGAGCCAGCTGGAGTCAGCGACGGGGTGGCGGTGCGGCCATCCCGCCGCACCGAAGGATGCTGGGACGAGGCCTGCTGCTCGTTCCCCGCCGGGCCGGTGGCGGCGTTGGCGGCGGGCGACGGGGAACGACGAGGGGGGCCGCCGACGGGCGCCATCTGGGCGACGCAAGTGGCGCGAGCAGCCTGGCGCTCGGCGCGAGCCCGATGAGCGTCAACCATGGACACGACAGAAGATCACACGTGAACAACGGAAGAAAGATTCCGGCACATCCCTACCTGGCGCGCCAAATGTCGGATTTCGGGTTCCAGTAGACCCTTGAGGTTCAAACACTAGGGTGCGCGCGGAGATCTCTCCCCTACCGATCTACGTCCGATCCTCTCGTGCAAACTAAGATGAAAATGATGAACGACACAAGAGACACGAGGTTTATACTGGTTCGGGCCACCGTTGTGGTGTAATACCCTACTCCAGTGTGTGGTGTGGTGGATTGCCTCTGGGCTGATGATGGACAGTACAAGGGAAGAACAGCCTCACGAGGGGTGTTCTTGAGCTGGTGTGGTGTGTTCTACTTAGTCTCTACCGGGTTTCTGTTCGTTCCCCCTCTCTCCCATTTTCCCCTCTTTTTCCTCTTCTTCTCTCCCCCTTTCCTCTTGTGGAGGCTAGCTCTATATATAGAGGCCCTGGGCCTCTCCCCGAATAATTGAGCGGGAAGGGCGCCAACATTTGGCCATTTTGAAGGGGAACATCTAGTACAAGTTATCCTGACCAAAGGTGGTCTTCGGCTGCCAAAAGCACTGGTGATGACGCCGTCTTGGGCTCCACGGTGACCTCCGTCCGGCCGTCCGGCTAGTCTTGGTCTCGTTGCACCGGAATGGTAACCTTTGCCTGATACCTTGGCCTGTGCTTGCCCCTTTGCACCAAAGGGGAAACAAGGACCCTGCGCAGGCCGGCGCCCGCCTGGCCTTGATCGTCATGGCTTGCGTCATGGGATCCTCGCGAGGTACCCTTGCATTGATCTCTCCGCCTCCTCGCGAGCCTGCCTGATGAGGCCACTCTTGAGGAAGCTTCCTGTCGTCCGCCCCGCGAGGCTTGGCCCCTCGCGAGGGTCTTGAGCTTGGGCTGATGAAGATGGGCTGCGCTGGGCCCCCACCCGAGCCACGCCGCAGGCCGCAGGTAGGGAAGTCTGGGGACCCCCATTCCCAGAACACCGACATGATGAAAGTGATGATGAAGAATCACTTGTTATTCCTGAGGGTTATGTTTTTGATCAAGAAGCTTCTTTAGCTATTTTAGCTTGCAAAGATAGAAACGAACTTAAGTGGTTATTATCTAAATGGAACAAGCAATCTCTAAATGCTAGAATGAAACCTGACCCTGCTTTTGCTACTTCACCTATCTGTGTTACTGATAAGGATTATGAATTCTTTGTCGATCCTGATATAATTACTTTGGTTGAGTCTGATCCTTTTCATGTCTATGAATCTGAAACTGTTGTGGCACATCTTACTAAATTAAATGATATAGCCACCATGTTCACTAAAGATGAGAGAACTCGTTACTTTTATATCCTTAAAATATTCCCGTTCTCATTAAAGGGTGATGCTAAGACATGGTTTAATTCTCTTGATCCTGGTTGTGTGTGTAGTCCCCAGGATATGATTTATTACTTCTCTGCTAAATATTTTCCTGCTCATAAGAAACAGGCTGCTTTAAGGGATATATATAATTTTGTGCAAATTGAAGAAGAGAGTCTCCCACAAGCTTGGGGGAGGCTTCTCCAATTACTTAATGCTTTGCTTGACCATCCTCTTAAGAAAAATGAAATACTTGATATCTTTTATAATGGATTAACCGATGCTTCCTGAGATTACCTGGATAGTTGTGCTGGTTCTGTTTTCAGGGAAAGAACACCGGATGAAGCTGAAATTCTATTGAATAATATGTTGACAAATAAAAATAATTGGACACCTCCGGAGCCAATTCCTGAGCCTATTCCTAAACCAACTCCAAAGAAGAGGGGTATTCTATTTCTTAGTCCTGAAGATATGCAAGAGGCAAAGAAATCTATGAAAGAAAAAGGTATTAAAGCTGAAGATGTTAAGAATTTACCTCCTATTAAAGAAATACATGGTCTTAATTTACCGCCTGTTGAAGAAACATATGATCTTAACCCATTACCTAATGAAGAAAATCATGGTCTTGATAACCCAACACAGGTAGTAAAGGTAAATTCTCTCTATAGATATGATAAAGCTGAAATCCCATTTACTAAGTTTGCTAGCCCATTCTTAGATGAGTTTGATAAATTAATTGTTAAGCAAGAAGACTTCAATGCTTATTTTGCTAGAGAATTAAAACGCAGTGCTGAGATGCTTGAACACTTGGGTGATTATATGGCTAATGTCAAAGGTGAACTTAAACTTATTAGTAAACATGCTTCTATGGTTACCACTCAAGTAGAACAAGTACTTAAAGCTCAAAATGATTTTCTCAATGAATTGAATAGTAAGGATAATGATAATGCTGTTAGAGTGGCTACTAGAACTAGTAGAATGACTCAGGAACCTTTGTATCCTGAAGGCCACACTAAGAGAATTGAGCAAGATTCTCAGAGAAATAATATAGATGCACCTAGTCCTTCTAAAAGGAAGAAAAAGAAAAATGATAGGACTTTGCATGCTTCTAGTGAACCTATTACTGAAACACCTGAGAATCCAAATGATATTTCTATTTCTGATGCCGAAACACAATCTGGTAATGAACCTGAAACTAGTAATAATGTTACTGATAATGTTCATGATGATGCTCAACCTAGTAATGATAATGATGTAGAAATTGAACCTGCTGTTGATCTTGATAACCCACAATCAAAGAATCAACGTTATGATAAGAAAGATTTTGTTGCTAGGAAACATGGTAAAGAAAGAGAACCATGGGTTCAGCAACCCATGCCTTTTCCTCCCAAACCATCCAAGAAAAAGGATGATGAGAATTTTGAGCGCTTTGCTGAAATGATTAGACCTATCTTTTTGCGTATGCGATTAACTGATATGCTTAATATGAATCCTTATGCTAAGTATATGAAAGAAATTGTTAAAAATAAAAGAAAGATACCGGAAGCTGAAATTTCCACCATGCTTGCTAATTATACTTTTAAGGGTGGAATACCAAAGAAACTAGGAGATCCCGGTGTACCCACTATACCATGCTCTATTAAAAGAAACTATGTTAAAACTGCTTTATGTGATCTTGGAGCCGGTGTTAGTGTTATGCGTCTCTATTTATATCATAGACTTGATTTGAATAAGTTGAAACCTACTGAAATATCTTTGCAAATGGCTGATAAATCAACTGCTATACCTGTCGATATTTGTGAGGATGTGCCCGTTGTAGTTGCAAACGTTACTATTTTAACGGACTTTATTATTCTTGATATTCCTGAGGACGATAGTATGTGTATTATTCTTGGAAGACCCCTTTTGAATACTATAGGGGCTTTCATTGATTGCACTAAAGGCAATGTCACTTTTCATGTTAATGGTAATGAGCATACGGTACACTTCCCGAGGAAACAACCTCAAGTTCATAGTATCAACTCTATTGGAAAAATTCCATCGATTAAATTTGGAGGTTTTGAATTTCCTCTTTCTACTGTCAAGAAGAAATATGATATTCTTATTATTGGGGATGTGCATATCCCCGTTGAGGTAACATAGTGTTATTCAAAATTTCTCCGGTTCCATGTTATTCGGAATGAGTTCGTTAACAAGACTTGATCAACCTTGTTAGTGGATTCCTTTTGATGAGCATGAGATGGATGAAACTAGAAAGCACAACCTTCTGTACCCCACTTTTACTTTCTGTTATTTATATTAAATAAAATAAAAATAAATATTTTTCTATCTGTTATCTGATTATCCGTGCAATATAAAAATACCCCGAAAATAAAAGTTCTCCAAATGCCCTGAAATTTAAATATGATTTTTTCTAGAATATTTGGCACTGAGAACACAGCAGGGGGGGGGGGTCAACCACCTACCCACGAGGGTGGAGGGCGCGCCCTACCCCCTGGGTGTGCCCCCTGCCTCGTGGGCCCACGGTGGCCCTCCTCCACTTATCCTTTCACCCACACACTCCTTCTTCCTCCCCCAAACACGAATATCCAGCTGAAACCCGAGTCCAAGCTCGTTTTGCTGCCATTTTTGATCTCCTTGCTCAAAGCACCTCTCACAAAACTGCTTGGGGAGATTGTTCCTTGGTGTGTGACTCCTCCATTAGTCCAATTAGTTTTTGTTCTAGTGCTTTATTCATTGCAAATTTTTGTTGCTTAGGTGACCCTGTTCTTGAGCATGTCAAATTTATATGGTCAAAAGTAGTTTTGATGCATGATATAGGCCCTAGGCACTTGTAGGAGTAGTTGCTATCAATATTATTGAGTTTGGTTTACTTTTATTTTGAAGTTACTAAAAATTTCAGAATTTTTCAGAAAATGATGAGGAGACTTTTGAGGGGCTCATCGAGCCAAAGCTCGAAGGAAAAGGCACCAAAGCCTAAGTATAATCTGCCTCGCACCGCGGAGGTTCGGGCGTGTGAATGGCCTTCTGATGATTTCTTGAGAGCACTCGGTATTTATGAAGATTTTCATGAATTGGCTAAGAATGCAGGCCTCACCGCTTTCCTCCATGACCAATGCGATCAGCATCTCTTACTCACAAATACCTTTGTGCAAAGCTTTCATTTCCATTCTAGGAGCTCACCACCTACGGTGGAGTTTCATTTATATGATGAGCATAAGGAGATGTCACTTTATGATTTTTGTCGGGTTTTTTTAGTCCCTTTTGAGGGCAAGACAGAAGAACCACATCGCGATGATGTGGAGGGGTTTATTGATACTATCACTGTAGGGGAAACAAGGAAGGTTTCCGATGCATGAATCACTAGCATACATTTTCCTGTTTTACGCTATTTTGCATTATTGGCTAGTCGTTGTTTAATTGGTTGCAGAAACTGTGGAAACCTTAGTATCCATGATATTATTATTTTGCTCCATGGTTTATACGGTGATAACTCTGTTAGTATGGGCGGTATTATTGCCAAACGGTTAAGTCTGAACCGTACCAAGGGCCCCATCTTTGGAGGCATCTATGCTTCACGCCTAGCTGCACATTTCAACATACCAATTAGGCATTATGAGAAGGAAGAAAAGGTGCTGCCTCATGTTTATCTAGATTATAGAAGTATGGTGGCACATGATTTTATTGTTAAGAATAGGGAAGGAGAGCTTAAATACCAATTGTTCTTTAATAAACATCATACTGAGACTATTACCCTGCCCGCTCCTTCTTTGTTTGATTTATCTGTAGGCCAGTACCCTGTTCCGTTAAAGGCTATTCACGCCTATCGGAACCCTGCACCAGCCATGGAGCCAGAGCCGGAACCACAATTTGATCCTCCATGACAGTCTAATTATCAGTAGGATCTGGAGATGATTGTCAGCCAGTGGCAATCGGAGTCTTCCTCTTCTTCATCTCAGTACGACCCCAACTACTATTATGGATATCCGCCAGGCCAGCCATGGCCATAGACCAACTTAGGCCGAAAGCCTAAGCTTGGGGGAGTACGTATTTCCCACCGACATTACATTTATGTTCACACACTCATTGCTAGATGTCGGTGCTCATACTTTTTCATTGTATCATCCATGCTAGTTTATTTTCCTTTCTATGCTTTCTTCTTGTGTGTTTGATCAACCTTAAGAAAAACCAAAAAAAATTTAGTTGTAGCTTTTAGTTAGTTTAATTTCCATGCTTGTAGTAGTAATTAAAAAGAAAAACCCAAAAATATTTCCTGTTTTTCTTTTGCTTGTTGGGAGCTTTCCCGTGTAAATAGTTTTATTTCTTTTCTTTTCTTTGGGGGTCGATTGGAGAAGACCATAATTAAATTGTTGAAGTGGCTCTTATATGCATACTTGTTGATCTGACAAAAGAGCCCATATTGTCCTGTCTTCTCCTGTTTATTGAATGCTTGCAGATTCCAGCTTAGTCCAATGCACGTGCACTAGTATTATTATCCACATCGTTCGGTCATGCAAGTGAAAGGCAATTATGACGATATATGATGGACTGACTGAGATGAGAAAAGCTGGTATGAACTCGACCTCTCTTGTTTTTGTAAATATGATTAGTTCATCGTTCCTGATTCAGCCTATTATGAATAAACATGTTTGCAATGACAACTAGAGATCATAGTTTCTTGTGCCATGCTTGATTAGCTACGAGTTATAATGGTTTACCTTGCGTGCCAACATGCTATTGAAATGGTTATGATGTGGTATGATAGGGTGGTATCCTCCTCTAAATGATTTAAGTGACTTGACTTGGCGCATGTCCACGCATGTAGTTGAAACAAAATCAACATAGCATTCACGATATTTATGTTCATGGTGGATTATATCCTACTCATGCTTGCATTCGGTGTTGATTAATTTTAATGCATGTTCATGACTGTTGTCGCTCTCTAGCTGGTCGCTTCCTAGTCTTTTGCTAGCCTTCACCTGTACTAAGCGGGAATACTGCTTGTGCATCCAATCCCTTAAACCCCAAATTTATTCCATATGAGTCCACTATACCTACCTATATACGGTATCTACCTGCCGTTCCAAGTAAATTTGTATGTGCCAAACTCTAAACCTTCAAATAAATATCCTGTTTTGTATGCTCGAATAGCTCATGTATCAACTAGGGCTGTCTGTATCTTCCATGTTAGGCGGGTTATTCTCAAGAGGAGTGGACTCCCTCCTCACTCACGAGATAAATGGCTGGTCACCAGGATGCCCAGTCCCATGCTTTATGCAAACTAAATCAAAATAATTGCAAACAAAACTCCCCCTGGGACTCTTGTTAGTTGGAGGCACTCGTTGTTTCGAGCAAGCCATGGATTGATGCTTGTTGGTGGAAGGGGGAGTATAAACTTTACCATTCTGTTTGGGAACCGCCTATAATGTGTGTAGCATGGAAGATATCGCCATCTCTTGGTTGTTATGTTGACAATGGAAGTATACCACTCAAAATATTATTCACCTCTGTTTCAAAACCGAGCTCTGGCACCTCTACAAATCCCTGCTTCCCTCTACGAAGGGCCTATCTATTTACTTTTATGCTGAGTCATCATCCTCTTATTAAAAGCACCAGTTGGAGAACACCACTATCATTTGCATTCATTACTGTTAGTTTACATTGAGTATGACTTGACTGGATCTCTTTTACCATGAATTACAATGTCTAGTCAGTCCTTGGTCTTTAAAGGTGCTCTGCATTTATGTTTTGCGATCTCAGAAAGGGCTACCGAGATATCATCTTGTTATATCATATTATGATTGTTTTGAGAAAGTGTTTTCATCCGAGATTTATTATTATTGCTCGCTAGTTGATTATGCTATTGATATGAGTAAACTTGAGACCTAAGCGTTATTGTGGATGTGGTTAGTCATAATCTTTGCTGAAAACTTGAATGCTGGCTTTACTTATTTACAACAACAAGAGCAAACAGAGTTTGTAAAAGTTTTTCTTTATCACTTTCAGTTTGTCAACTGAATTGCTTGAGGACAAGCAAAGGTTTAAGCTTGGGGGAGTTGATACGTCTCCAACGTATCCACTTTTCCAAACACTTTTGCCCTTGTTTTGGACTCTAACTTGCATGATTTGAATGGAACTAACCCGGACTGACGCTGTTTTTAGCAGAATTACCATGGTGTTATTTATGTGCAGAAACAAATGTTCTCGTAATGACCTGATACTTCACGAAGCAACTTTTTAGAAAATATAAAAAATACCTGCAAAAGATGAAGGCCAGGGAGCCCTCCACCTCTCCACGAGGGTGGGGGGCGCGCCTGCCCCCCTAGGGCGCGCCCCCTACCTCGTGGGCCCCCTGGTGCCTCTCCGACTCCGACTCCAACTCTATATATTGTGTTTCGGGGAGAAAAAATCACAGAGAAGAATTCATCGCGTTTTACGATACGGAGCCGCCACCAAGCCCTAAAACCTCTCGGGAGGCTGATCTAGAGTCCGTTCGGGGCTCCGGAGAGGGGAATCTGTCGCCATCGTCATCATCAACCATCCTCCATCACCAATTTCATGATGCTCACCGCCGTGCGTGAGTAATTCCATCGTAGGCTTGCTGGACGGTGATGGGTTTGATGGGATCTATCATGTAATCGAGTTAGTTTTGTTAGGGTTTGATCCCTAGTGTCCACTATGTTCTGAGATTGATGTTGCTATGACTTTGCTATGCTTAATGCTTGTCACTAGGGCCCGAGTGCCATGATTTCAGATCTGAACCTATTATGTTTTCATCAATATATGAGTGTTCCTGATCCTATCTTGCAAGTCTATAGTCATGTATTATGTGTTATGATCCGTTAACCCCGAAGTGACAATAATCGGGATACTTACCGGTGATGATCGTAGTTTGAGGAGTTCATGTATTCACTATGTGTTAATGCTTTGTTCCGGTACTCTATTAAAAGGAGGCCTTAATATCCCTTAGTTTCCGTAAGGACCCCGCTGCCACGGGAGGGTAGGACAAAAGATGGCATGCAAGTTCTTTTCCATAAGCACGTATGACTATATTCGGAATACATTCCTACATTACATCAATGAACTGGAGCTAGTTCTGTGTCACCCTAGGTTATGACTGTTACATGATGAACTGCATCCGGCATAATTCTCCATCACTGATCCATTGCCTACGAGCTTTCCATATATTGTTCTTCACTTATTTACTTTCCTGTTGCTATTGCTATCATCACTACAAAATTCCAAAAACATTACTTTTACTACTGTTACCTTTTGTTACCATTATCACTACTATCATATTACCTTGCTACTAAATACTTTGCTGCAGATATTAAGTTTCCAGGTGTGGTTGAATTGACAACTCAGCTGCTAATACTTGAGAGTATTCTTTGATTCCCCTTGTGTCGAATCAATAAATTTGGGTTGAATACTTTACCCTCGAAAACTGTTGCGATCCCTTATACTTGTGGGTTATCACTGTACAAACAGTTTTTAACCCCTTTCCACGATGGCATTTTAAACCGTTGCCTTGCCTGTGTGTGCGATAGAGGGGTTCTTCCCACACAACCCAGAAACCATCGGGGATAGGGAGTATTAATTCATACGTTTGAAGAACTAAGCGTATGCGATGCCGGCATCTATCCCAAACGTGAGTCTTCAGACAACTGTTTGTGATATGTCAAATATCCCAAACGCTCCATCCTTGCTACTCGTTTGTGCTCGCATTACCATCGCAGTTGGTATTTGTGGTGCAACGTTTACGATGCACGCCCCATCACAAATAGTTCACCATTATGAAATGTGTATGATAAGGAGACAATCACACACATTACTTTTCTCCGACCGTGTGCGATTCGATTTAAGAGTGCATACAGTTGTCCTTATAAAACTGTATGCGCAGCTTGAATACATCCCACATGATTTATCCATAGTACCTATGTTGAATGAAGTCCTATCGCATGCATTCTTCTATGAGCAAACATTTACGATGCACACGACATCATAAGCAGTCCATAATTGCCAAGCGTGTGTGCTAAGGTGACTTTCGCAGACATTTAATAAGAAGGAACTATGTGCGCTGCTGTTGTTAATCTCACACATTTTTTCTTGGCTGATCATGTGTTGTAGAGATTCATCGCACATGTAGTGGATCTAAGAAATGTGCATGATCTTGATATTTATCATAGACATTTTGTTTTCACAAACTATGTGCAGCGTATTGGCCTGCAGAGCATAATTTATCCCTAATTTTATCTCTGGATTTAAAATTCATAGATTTTGAATTTGAAAGTAGGCAATCACTTATTTCACATCGAACCATGTTTATTACAAATATAGGTTCAAGGGCAAATTCATAATTCGATGCACATGTACATATACTGAAGAACTATAAAAGCACCAAGTAAAAGAATGATGAACCATAGTTGTACTAAAGACTGTAAAGAGAGAGGCGAAAAACATTATGGTTGCTGGAGAAGGTGAAGCAGAATGCCCATATTGTGCCCTCCTCCTTGCCTAATGTGCGCACGACTCTAGGTCATCCCCTTGTGATGGACACCCGCCCATCCTTCATTGTCATCATTAGGACTTCTCGATGCTCATTATAGTCTCGATTAAATACTTTAACCTTCATTGCATGTCCACCAATCATGTAATTTGCAAGGTAATCTTGAGTAAACTGCTTTCGGAACCACTGCAAATGAAAAAGATTCAGACATTGTTGTCTAACAACTCATTATGGGCAGTAAAAAGAGAAGGCTATAGAGTTCGTAGTTACCATCCTACAACTAATTGTTGTGTTGGATAAAGTGTAAACAAATAATTTAATTGCCATCGTTCGTATCTTTTTGCTAACAATCCTTATCAGTTTGCTCACTTGATGCTGGTTCATGAATATTTCATTGCCCCATACACAAAAAGGGTCGATGCGTGGATATTTGCTGAGGACATATGTACCTACAAACAATAAGTCAACATTAGAAGCTAAAAGTGTCCATGCGTGGATCTATATGCACTATATTATGGAACAGGGGGGGAGTACAAGCCGAGGAATGAAACTAACCACGGTGGAAAATGTTGGCCACTCCCATTGTTGTCCTACATAAGTACATGGAAAGGCACGATAAGTACACCAAGCTTAACATCAAACAAATAAAACAACATCATCTCCAAATAATAGTTTGAATGTGTTGGTTTCAGCATGTTGTTAAAGCAGATAAAAAATGGAAGGGAATGCTAACTACAATAGGCTTAACAACCACCAAATATTGTAATTCAAACTGGTATTGTTGAAAATGAATAGATCGTACCTCACTCTTAATCGTCACACTGGATAAATACGTAAAACTGAAATAAAGGGCATGTGTTAACTACACTAAGCATAACAAGAACAAAATATAGCCATTCAAACTGGTATTGATGAAATCAAACTGCACAGTTCTGACTTGCACATAATGAACATTACATTGTGAAAACTGAAATAAACTAGGCATAAATGATCTCTATAACAACCAAATATAGCCATTGAAAACTGGGCAGAGGCTCACTACAACCAACCTAACAAGCAAATACAGATAAAGAAGGCATATGCTTGAAAACTGGACAAATGCTCACTGCAACCAACCTAACAAGCAAATACAGATAAACAAGACATCTGCTTAGAAAACTGGACAAATGCTTGTTGGGGAACATAGTATTTCAAAAAATTTCCTATGATCACGCAAGATCTATCTAGGAGATGCATAGCAACGAGAGGGGAGAGTGTGTCTACGTACCCTGGTAGACTGAAAGCGGAAGCGTTTAGTAACGCGGTTGATGTAGTCGAACGTCTTCGCGATCCAACCGATCAAGTACCGAACGCACGGCACCTCCGCGATCTGCACTCGTTCAGCTCGGTGACGTCCCTCGTACTCTTGATCCAGTTGAGGCTGAGGGTGAGTTTCGTCAGCACGACGGCGTGTTGACGGTGATGATGAAGTTACTGACGCAGGATTCACCTAAGCACTCCGACAATATGACCGAGGTGTAAAACTGTGGAGGGGGCACCGCACACCGCTAAAGATCAACTTGTGTGTCTATGGGGTGCCTCCCTCCCCCGTATATAAAGGAGTGGAGGAGGGGGCCGCCCGGCCTCAATGGGCGCGCCCCAAGGGGGGGAATCCTACTCCTACCAGGAGTAGGTTCCCCCCTTTCCTAGTCCAACAAGGAGGGGAAGGAAGGAGGAAGGGGAAAGAAGGAAGGAGGGGGTTGCCACCCCTCCCCTTTTCCAATTCAGACTAGGGGGCGCACGCCACCTCCTGGCCGACCCTCTCTCCTCTAAGGCCCATGGTGGCCCAATAACTTCCCTGGGGGGGGGGTGGGTTCCGGTAACCCTCCGGCACTCTGGTTTTATCCGAAACTCTCCGGAACACTTCCGGTGTCCGAACAACATGGTCCAATATATCAATCTTTATGTCTCAACCATTTCGAGACTCCTCATCATGTCCGTCATTTCATCCGGGACTCCGAGCAACCTTCGGTACATCAAATCACATAAACTCATAATACCAATCGTCATCGAATGTTAAGCGTGCGGACCCTACGGGTTCGAGAACTATGTAGACATGACCGAGACACTTCTCCCATCAATAACCAATAGCGGAACCTGGATTCTCATATTGGTTCGTACATATTCTACGAAGATCTTTATCGGTCAAACCGCACAACAACATATGTTGTTCCCTTTGTCATCAATATGTTACCTGCCCGAGATTCGATCATGGTATCATCATACCTAGTTCAATATTGTTACCAGCAAGTCTCTTTACTCATTCCATAATGCATCATCCCACAACTAACTCATTAGTCACATTGCTTGCAAGGCTTATAGTGATGTGCATTACCAAGAGGGCCCAGATATACCTATCCGACAATCGGAGTGACAAACCCTAATTTTGATCTATGCCAACTCAACAAACACCATCGGAGACACCTGTAGAGCATCTTTATAATCACCCAGTTATGTTGTGACGTTTGATAGCACACTAAGTGTTCCTCCGGTATTCAGGAATTGCATAATCTCAGTCATAGGAGCATGTATAAGTCATGATGAAAGCAACAATAATAAAACCAAACGATCATTTATGCTAAGCTAACGGATGGGTCTTGTCCATCACATCATTCTCTAATGATGTGATCCCGTTCATCAAATGACAACACATGTCTATGGTCAGGAAACATAACCATCTTTGATTAACAAGCTAGTCAAGTAGAGGCATACTAGGGACACTCTGTTTTGTCTATGTATTCGCACATGTACTAAGTTTCCGGTTAATACAATTCTAGCATGAATAATAAACATTTCTCATGATATAAGGAAATATAAATAAAAACTTTATTATTGCCTCTAGGGCATATTTCCTTCAGTCTCCCACTTGCACCAAAGTCAATAATCTAGTTCATATCGCCATGTGATTTAACACCAATAGTTCACATCACCATGTGATTAGTTCACATCGTCATGTGACTAATACCCAAAGGGTTTGACTAGAGTCAATAACCTAGTTCACATTTCTATGTGATTAACACCCAAAGAGTACTAAGGTGTGATCATGTTTTGCTTGTGAGAGAAGCTTAGTCAATGGGTCTGTCACATTCAGGGCCATATGTATTTTGCAAATTTTCTATGTCTACAATGCTCTGCATGGAGCTACTCTAGCTAATTGCTCCCACTTTCAATATGTATCCAGATTGGGACTTAGAGTCATCCGGATCGGTGTAAAAGCTTGCATCGGTGTAACTCTTTATGACGAACTCTTTGTCACCTCCATAACCAAGAAATATCTCCTTAGTCCTCTAAGGATGATTTTGACCGCTGTCCAGTGATCTACTCCTAGATCACTATTGTACTCCCTTGCCAAAATCATGCTAAGGTATATAATAGGTTTGGTACACAACATAGAATACTTTATAGAACCTATGACTGTGGCATAGGGAATGACTTTTGATTCTCTTTCTATTTTCTGCCGTGGTCGGGTTTTGAGTCTTAACTCAACTTCACACCTTGCAACATAGGAAAGAACTCCTTCTTTGACTGTTCCATTTTGAACTACTTCAAAAACTTGTCAAGGTATGTACTCATTGAAAATTTTATCAAGCATCTTGATCTATCTCTATAGATCTTGATGCCCAATATGTAAGCAGCTTCACCGAGGTCTTTCATTGAAAAACTCTTATTCAAGTATCCTTATATGCTATCCACAAATTCAGTATCATTTCCGATCAACAATATGTCATCCACATATAATATCAGAAATGCTACAGAGCTCCCACTCACTTTCTTGTAAAAACAGGCTTCTCCAAAATTTTGTATAAAACTATATGCTTTGATCAACTCATCAAAGCGTATATTCCAACTCTGAGATGCTTGCACCAGTCCATAGATGGATCGCTGGAGCTTGCACACTTTGTTAGCACCTTTAGGATTGACAAAACCTTCTGGTTGCATCATATACAACTCTTCTTTAATAAATCCATTAAGGAATGTAGTTTTGATATCCATTTGCCAGATTTCATAAAATGCGGCAACTGCTAACACGATTCAGACAGACTTTTAAGCATCGATACGAGTGACAAAATCTCATCATAGTCAACACCTTGAACTTGTTGAAAACCTTTTTTGCGACAATTCGAGCTTTGTAGATAGTAAGACTACTATCAGTGTCCGTCTTCCTCTTGAAGATCCATTTATTCTGAATGGCTCACTAATCATCGGGCAAGTCAATCAAAGTCCATACTTTGTTCTCATACATGGATCCCATCTCAGGTTTCATGGCCTTAAGCCATTTCGCGGGATCTGGGCTCATCATCACTTCCTCATAGTTCGTAGGTTCGTCATGGTCTAGTAACATGACTTCCAGAACAGGATTACCGTACCACTCTGGTGCGGAACGTACTCTAGTTGACCTACGAGGTTCAGTAGTAACTTAATCTGAAGTTTCATGATCATCATCATTAACTTCCTCACTAATTGGTGTAGGCATCACTGGAACTGATTTCTGTGATGAACTACTTTCCAATAAGGGAGAAGGTACAGTTACCTCATCAAGTTCTACTTTCCTCCCACTCACTTCTTTCGAGAGAAACTCCTTCTCTAGAAAGGATCCACTCTTGGCAATAAAGATCTTGCCTTCGGATCTGTGATAGAAGGTGTACCCAACAGTTTCTTTTGGGTATCCTATGAAGACGCACTTCTCCGATTTGGGTTTGAGCTTATCAGGCTAAAACTTTTTCACATAAGCATCGCAACCCCAAACTTTAAGAAACGACAGCTTAGGTTTCTTGCTAAACCACAGTTCATACGGTGTCATCTCAACGGATTTTAGACGGTGCCCTATATAACGTGAATGCAGATGTCTCTAATGCATAACCCCAAAACGATAGTGGTAAATCGGTAAGAGACATCATAGATCGCACCATATCCAATAAAGTACGGTTATGACGTTCGGACACACCATTACGCTGTTGTGTTCCAGGTGGCATGACTTGTGAAACTTATTCCACTTTGTTTCAAATGAAGACCAAACTCGTAACTCAAATATTCTCCTTCGTGATTAGATCATAGAAACTTTATTTTCTTGTTACGATGATTTTCCACTTCACTCTGAAATTATTTGAACTTCTCAAATGTTTCAGACTTATGTTTCACTAAGTAGATATACCCATATCTACTCAAATCATATGTGAAGGTCAGAAAATAACGATACCCGCCGCGAGCCTCTACACTCATCGGACCGCATACATCGGTATGTATTATTTCCAATAAGTCAGTTGCTCGCTCCATTGTTTCGGAGAACAGAGTCTTAGTCATCTTGCCCATGAGGCATGGTTCACAAGCATCAAATGATTCATAATCAAGTGATTCCAAAAGTCCATCCACATGGAGTTTCTTCATGCGCTTTACACCAATATGACCTAAACGGCAGTGCCACAAACATGTTGCACTATCATTATTAACTATGCATCTTTTGGCATCAATATTATGAATATGTGTATCACTGCAATTGAGATTTAGTGAACTATTTACATTGGATGTAAGACCACATAAGGTTTTATTCATGTAAATAGAATAACAATTATTCTTTGACTTGAATGAATAAACGTATTGCAATAAACATGATCCAATCATATTATGCTCAACGCAAACACCAAATAACATTTATTTTAGGTTCAACACTAATCCCGAAGGTAAAGGGAGTGTGCGATGGTGATCTTATCAACCCTGGAATCACTTCCAACACACATCGTCACCTCGCCCTCAACTATTCTATGTTCATTTTGTAACTCCTGTTTCATGTTACTAATCATAGAAACTAAACCAGTATCAAATACCCAGGGGCTACTATGGACACTAGTAAAGTACACATCAATAACATGTATATCATATATACTTTTGTTCACTTTGCCATCCTTCTTATCCACCAAATATTTAGGGCTGTTCCGCTTCCAGTGACCATTTCCTTTGTAGTAGAATCACTCAGTTTCAGGCTTGGGTCTAGCTTTGGGCTTCTTCATGGGAGTGGCAACTTGCTTGCGATTCTTCTTGAAGTTCCCTTTCTTTCCCTTGCCCTTTTACTTGAAACTAGTGGTCTTGTAAACCATCAGCACTTGATGCTTTTCTTGATCTCTACCTTCGCCGATTTCAGCATCGTGAAGAGCTCAAGAATCGTTTTACGTCATCCCTTGCATATTATAGTTCATCACTAAATTCCAGTAACTTGGTGATAGTGACTAGAGAACTCTATAAATCACTATCTTATCTGGAAGATTAACTCCCACTTGATTCAAGCAATTGTAGTACCTAGACAATCTGAGCACATGCTCACTGGTTGAGCTATTCTCCTCCATCTTGTAGGCAAAGTACTGTCAGAGGTCTCATACCTCTCGACACGGGCATGAGTCTGAAATACTAATTTCAACTCTTGGAACATCTTATATGCTCCCTGGTGTTCAAAACATTTTTGAAGTCCTGGTTCTAAGCCGTAAAGCATGGTGCACTAAACTATCAAGTAGTCATCATACCGAGCTCGCCAAACGTTCATAACGTCTCCCTCTGCTCCTGCAATAGGTCCGTCACCTAGCGGTGCATCAAGGACATAATTCTTTTGTGCAGCAATGAGGATAAACCTCAGATCAGGGAGCTAGTAGGCATCATTGCTACTAACATCTTTCCACATAGTTTTCTCTAGGAACATATCATAAATAAAATGGGGAAGCTATACGCGAGCAATTGATCTTCAACATAGATATGAAATACTATCATGTCTAAGTTCATGATAAATTTAAGTTCAATTAATCATATTACTTAATAACTCCCACTTAGATAGACATCCCTCTAGTCATCTAAATGATCACATGATCCATATCAATTAAACCATGTCCGATCATCATGTGAAATGGAGAAGTTCTCAATGGTGAACATCACTATGTTGATCATATCCACTATATGATTAACGCTCGACCTTTCGGTCTCAGTGTTCCGAGGCCATATCTGCATATGCTAGGCTTGTCAAGTTTAACCCGAGTATTCTGCTTGTGCAAAACTGGCTTGCACCCGTTGTATGTGAACGTAGAGCTTATCACACCCGATCATCACATGGTGTCTCAGCACGAAGAACTATTGCAATGGTGCATACTCAGGGAGAACACTTATACCTTGAAATTTTTGTAAGGGATCATCTCATAATGCTACCATCGTACTAAGAAAAATAAGATGCAAAAATGATAAACATCACATGCAATCAATATAAGTGATATGATATGGCCATCATCATCTTGTGCCTTTGATCTCCATCTCCAAAGCACCGTCATGATCACCATCGTCACCGGCTTGACACCTTGATCTCCATCGCAACATCGTTGTCATCTCGCCAACTATTGCTTCCACGACTATCGCTACCGCTTAGTGATAAAGTAAAGCAATTACATGGCAATTGCATTTCATACAATAAAGCGACAACCATATGGCTCCTGCCAGTTGCCGATAACTGTGTTACAAAACATGATCATCTCATACAATAATTTATATAATCACGTCTTGACCAGATCACATCACAACATGCCCTGCAAAAACAAGTTAGACGTCCTCTACTTTGTTGTTGCAAGTTTTACGTGGCTGCTACGGGCTTAGCAAGAACCATTCTTACCTATGCATCAAAAACACAACGATTTTTCATCAATTGTGTTGTTTTAACCTTCAACAAGGACCGGGAGTAGTCACACTTGATTCAACTAAAGCTGGAGAAACAAACACCCACTAGCCACCTGTGTGCGAAGCACGGCGGTAGAACCAGTCTCATGAACGTGGTCATGTACTGTCGGTCTGGGCCGCTTCATCCAACAATACCGCCAAGTATGACATGCTGCTAAGCAGTATGACTATTATCGCCAACAACTCTTTGTGTTCTACTCGTGCATATAACATCTACGCATAGACCTGGCTCGAATGCCACTGTTGGGGAACGCAGTATTTCAAAAAAATTCCTAAGATCACACAAGATCTATCTAGGAGATGCATAGCAACGAGAGGGGAGAGTGTGTCTACATACCCTCGTAGACCAAAAGAGGAAGCGTTTAGTAACGCGGTTGATGTAGTCGAACGTCTTCGCGATCCAACCGATCAAGTAACGAATGCACGGCACCTCCGCGATCTGCACACGTTCAGCTCGGTGACGTCCCTCGTACTCTTGATCCAGTTGAAGTCGAGGGTGAGTTTTGTCAGCACGACGGCGTGTTGATGGTGATGATGAAGTTATCGACGCAGGACTTCACCTAAGCACTACAACAATATGACCGAGGTGTAAAACTGTGGAGGGGGGCACCGCACACGGCTAAAGATCAACTTGTGTGTCTATGGGGTGCCCCTCCCCCTTATATAAAGGAGGGGAGGAGGGGCCGACCGGCCTCAAGGGGCGCGCCCCAAGGGGGGGAATCCTACTCCTACTAGGAATAGGTTCCCCTTTTCCTAGTCCAACAAGGAGGGGAAGGAAGGAGGAAGGGGAGAGATGGAAGGAGGGGGGCGCCACCCCCTCCCCTTGTCCAATTCAGACTATGGGGCGTGCGCCACCTCCTGACCGTCTCTCTCTGCTCTAAGGCCCATGGTGTCCCAATAGCTTCCCGGGGGGGGGGGGGTCCGGTAACCCTCCGGCACTCTGGTTTTATCCGAAACTCTCCGGAAAAATTCCGGTGTCCGAACAACATGGTCCAATATATCAATCTTTATGCCTTGACCATTTCAATACTCCTCGTCATGTCCATGATCTCATCCGGGACTCTGAACAACCTTCGGTACATCAAATCACATAAACTCATAATACCAATCGTCATCGAATGTTAAGCGTGCGGACCCTACGGGTTCGAGAACTATGTATACATGACTGAGACACTTCTCCGGTCAATAACCAACAACGGATCCTGGATGCTCATATTGGTTCCTACATATTCTACGAAGATCTTTATCGGTCAAACCGCACAACAACATATGTTGTTCCCATTGTCATTGGTATGTTACTTGCCCGAGATTCGATCGTCGGTATCATCATACCTAGTTCAATCTCGTTATCGGCAAGTCTCTTTACTCGTTCCATAATACATCATCCCACAACTAACTCATTAGTCACATTGCTTGCAAGGCTTATAGTGATGTTCATTATCGAGAGGGCCCAGAGATTGCTCTCCGACAATCGGAGTGACAGATCCTAATCTCGATCTATGCCGACTCAACAAACACCATCGGAGACACCTATAGAGCATCTTTATAATCACCCAGTTACGTTGTGATGTTTGATAGCACACTAACTATTCCTCCGGTATTCGGGAATTGCATAATCTCATAGTCAGAGGAACATGTATAAGTCATGATGAAAGCAAGATCAATAAAACTAAATGATCATTTATGCTAAGCTAATGGATGGGTCTTGTCCATCACATCATTCTCTAATGATGTGATCCCATTCATCAAATGACAACACATGTCTATTGCCAGGAAACATAACCATCTTTGATTAACGAGCTAGTCAAGTAGAGGCATACTAGGGACACTCTGTTTTGTCTATGTATTCACACATGTACTAAGTTTTCGGTAATACAATTCTAACATGAATAAGAAACATTTATCATGATATAAGGAAATACAAATAACAACTTTATTATTGCCTCTAGGGCATATTTCCTTCAATGCTCACTGCAACCAACCTAACAACCAAATATAGATAAACAAGACATCTGCTTGGAAACTGGACAAATGCTCACTACAACCAACCCAACAACCAAATACAGATAAACAAGGCATCTACTCACTATAAAAAACCAAATATAGCCATTCATGAAACTAAGGTGGACAATTCATACTTAAACATCACATAGCTATATTGAACATTATATTTTTGCATAACTGAAATAATTAAACATGAGACAGTTAAAAACACCGCATGGCAAAAGCTACTGCAACAAAGGGTATAGGTTGGCTAGCTAAAAAAAGTAAGATTTGCTTACCTCACTTGTCATGGATGGGACCCTTCCACTTGGAAGAGCACAGACCCATGGTGCACTCCCTGATGTTGCAGATGGGCTGTTTCACATTGGAAGGGTGGGTGCCCTTTTCGTGGTCGCGGTCAATGAAATCTTACCTGGCAGCTAAGGATTCCAAGCCGCCGCCGTACAACGTGTCCTTCAGAAATGACAAAATGGGCTCGATGACGTATAAGGATCGCAAATCCTTGACCGTGTGGCGGAGGAGATTAGCGTCCGGGCCTTCGAAGAGATCGACAACGGTTGAACCAGAGGGGTGCTACTTGTGAACTGCGTTGGGATTTCCCGAACAGGAGAGGATGATGTACTACAGTAGAGATAAGTATTTACCTTAGTTAAGAACCAAGGTTATCAATCCAGTAGGAGAACCAAGCAACGACTCGTTAGTAGCACCTGCACACAAACAACAAATCCTTGCAACCCAACGCGAACAAGGGGTTGTCAATCCCTCGACGGTTACGAGTAAGATTAGATTGTATGGTATTTGATAGATAGATCAGACAAAAATACAAAATAAAATAAATAAAAGAAAAACACAGCAAGGTTGGTTTTAATATATGATAAAAGATAGACCCAGGGACCATAGTTTTCACTAGAGGCTTCTCTCTTGAAACTAGCATATGGTGGGTAAACAAGAAATAACAAAAAAAACATCATTCTACAAAATACCAACACAAGGATCATGGTTTATATAATTGACATGACATGTCACTATTGACACATTTAGATGCTAAATGTCTGTAATGACCGTATCATGGCGCTTAAATGAAACTTGAGATATGTAAGTTCCCAGCCAGTCACCCATCCTTAGACTGCTCTAGCCCCAGCATGCTTAGCTTGTGCGTTCTATTCGACTCGGCTAGCGGATGGGAAGCTGTCCTTGCTGATAAGAGTTGCCTCCTAGCCTTTAAGGCATTTCCCGCTGGTCACCGTGTGGGACCTACTCCCTACTATCACACACGTTTCTGCATTTAGAAATTGTGTGCAATTTTTACATACCGAACCACTTCCATTCGAACTTACATTTTTTACATAAAACTAGTCCGAAGAAGCAAAAGCTTTGCCTTTTCGTTATAAGAATGTTGCCCAGTTAATTGCAGAAAACCGCAGCTGATGCCCTCGGCGTTCTCCTGCTCTTGCGCGGCAGCGCTTTGACACTCTTGCTCTGCTCTGTTCCATGGGGGGTGACGAACACATGTGTAGACATTGGCTCACTCAAGCACTAGGGCACGATGATACCGCTCACGCTCGGCGGCGCGATGCCGTTCTGGCTCTCCGGCCTACTCCGGCTTGTTCTCTTCGTTGAGGAGGTTGCTGACGATGGCGGTGCTTCACCGGATTGGCATGCTTGGAATGGTATTCTGTAGTATAGCCGGTGTGTCGCCACCTATCCTTCTATGCCCACTGACACTGGTAGCGGGAAACTGGTGGGAGGAGTGGCGGGAAATTGATTGGGGGAGTTGCGGGAAACGGTAGCATATTTGAATATATAACACCGTTAATATGGAAAACTTAGAAAAGAAGGAAGCACGAGCTAGCACAGCGCGTGAGCACAGTGCTTACCCACGGTTGACCAGAACTGCTTTAAATATTCAGAGTTCGTTTGGACTTTTTATACATCATAATTGAGTTTTCTAGGCATTCATTTAATGTGCATAATTCAAATAATACATGCTCCAGTGCACTAAAATGGCTAGAAAAATCATACATGTGTCCTTGGATGCATGTTTAGGTCACATGCAAGGAATGGTAATGAATTACAACCGTCTTGATGTCATGGCTCACCCTCAAACATTGAGAATCTCCCCCTAAATCCAAAACTCACCCGAAAATCAGGAAACTTAGCATTGGTATCATGACATGGAACATATATGTCGTGGTAAAAACTGTCCAATTTGGGGCAAGCTTTATTACAAGCCTCTTACAAATCGGACCTTCTCTCAAGAAGCCTCATGGTTCCGACAGGGAACGTGTCCCCTTGTGGGCGAAATGATAATCGCTGCATGTTCTTGCCTTCTATTTTTTATAGGCAAAATAGAACAACATGAGATTTGTGATGAAATTTGAAATTGTCCAAGATTCGTTTGGCCTTTTTTATACATTAATTGGGTTTTCAAGGCATTCAATGTCCATAATTCAAATTTGAACTATAAGCACATGCTCCAGTGCACCAAAATGGGTTGAAAATCATACATGTGTTCTTGGGTGCATGTTTAGGTCCCATGCAAGGAATGATAATGAATTACAAATGTTTCGGCGTCCTGGCTCAGCCTCAAACATGGAGAATCTTGTTTTTAAAATCCCCGTAAATAAAAAATCACCCGAAATTGATGAAACTTGGCATGGTGTCATGACATGGCACATATATGGCATGGTAATTTTTTATCCAATCTGGGAAAAGTTTTGGTACAAGCCTCTTACAAACCAGAGCTTCTCGCAAGAAGCCTTGTGGTTTTGATAGGGAACGTGTCCCCCTTGTGGGCGAAACGACAATTGCTGCCTCTTCTCGCCTTGTATTTTTTTTCTACAGGTAACATAGAACAACATGAGATTCTGCTGAAATATGAAATTATTTAGCGTTCGTTTGGTCATTTTCATACATTAATTGAGTTTTCTAGGTATTTAATATTCATAATTCAAATTTGAACCACAAGCACATGCTCTAGTGCACCAAAATGGCCAGAAAAATCATACATGTGTCCTTGGATGCATGTTTAGGTCCCATGCGAGGAATGAGATGAATTACAACCGTCTCGGCGTTCTGGTTCGGCCTCAAACATTGAGAATCTTGTTTTTAAATCCCATAAATCGAAAAATCACCCGAAAATAATGAAACTTGGCATGGTGTCATGACATGGCACATATATGTCATGGTAAAAAAATTGTCCAATTCAGGGCAAGTTTTGTTACAAGCCTCTTACAAATTGGAGCTTCTCGAAAGAAGCCTCGTGGTTCTGATAAGGAATGTGTCCCCCTTGTGGGCGAAACGACAATCGCTGCCTCTTCTCGCCTTGTATTTTCTACACGCAACATAGACCAACAGGAGATTAGTGCTGAAATATGAAATTATCCAGGGTTCATTTGGCCTTTTTATACATTAATTGAGTTTTCTAGGCATTCAATGTCCATAATTCAAATTTGAACTACAAGCACATGCTCCAGTGCACCAAAATGGGTTGAAAAGTGTCTTAGGGTGCATTTTAGGTCCCATTGAAGGAATGATAATGAATTAAAAATGTCTCAGCATCCTGGCTCGACCACAAACATTGAGAATCTTGATTTTTAAATCCCCGTAAATTCAAAACTCACCCAAATTTCATGAAACTTGGCATGATTCCATGACATGGCACATATATGCCATGGTAAAAAAATCTTCCAATTTGAGATAAGGTGCACACATTAATAGCCAATGTAGGCCTTTTGGAACAAATAGCTGACATGTTACTATTGCAAACAATTGTATTTTTTGAACCATGGGTTTTCCTGTAACCATTTACGTGCGACCATGTGTCCCTCTTTTTATTGGAGAGTACTACCTCGGTCCTGGTTTATTGGTCTTCTTTGTATTTTGTGCCAAAATTTAACCATAGTCAATAGTGTATGTGCAACTGTTTGATTAGATGGGACGAGCATGAGAAGCCCGTCGTGGAGACTCGACGGGACACGTGAGAGCAGTCTGCCGCTTAAGCTCGACGGGACACGTGCGATCAATCCACCGCGCAGGCTCGACGGGACATGTGCGAGCTATCCGCCGCGCAGACTCGACGGGACACGTGCGAGCAATCCGCCGCGCATGCTCATCGGGAAGCGAGCTCTTTGACCTCCATCCACCCGTCGCCAGTCTCGCTCACAACTTCTCCATTAATGGCGACCGAGCCACTGTTTAACATGCGGTTAAAGCACCTGGACGGAGGGTGTTTGCTTGTGATCCCATGGCCCCGCTCAACGTTAGTATTTGCTTTGTTCGTGCCTCGTTGAGAACGTGATTTCAGCCCATTTTCACCTCGTATTCCAGATAATTTAAAATGCCACATGCGGCAACAGATAATACAACGACAGATTTACAATCGCAACAGATAATACGACGACAAATTTACAATGGTGCAGATAATATTTGTCTTACGTATTCCGGTTAATTTAAAATGTCACATGCGGCAACGTCCAAAAGTCACAGGGACAAGAGAAGAAGGAAATCGCATACAACTATCTAGGTCGCTGCTGTCTCTACTCCTCGATGGATCGCTGGGTGAGGAGTTCCTCCAGCTCCTTCTTCACATACTCACGACTTAGCTTGACAGCAGCCACGAATTCCTCCACCCGCAGCTCGCGCTCGATGTAGAGCTTCTTCAAGTCATCCATAAGTTCCTCGACGACGGCTTTCAGCGTCATCCCCGAGACACCACTCTTATCATGTAGGTTCTTCCAGCTGGCGGTCTCCTCCTCCTTCTTGGCGAGCTCCTTGTGGAGATTTGCATTGTCATCCATGAGTCGCACAATGAGGCTGGCCGCCTTCTCAATTGAGGCATCACTAATCACGAGCAGCTTTACCAAGCGTTGACCAGCTCCTGCTGCTTAATTAGGCCAGTGAGAATGTCATCGTCGTTGGCAAAGGACTTTAGCATTGCCAGCTCCTCGTGTTCGCCAACGCGGTGAGTGTGCTCATGGGAGCCATCGCCTGCCCGTGGGAGCAAGTTCGAGGGCTCCGTAGTGCGCCACGACATCTCTACTGGGGTTGCCACGTTGTGGCAGGACCTTTCTAGTGCTTTTGCGGCCTTGGTCTTTGCTCCCTGGTTATATGTCGACCCATAACTCCTCCTACCAACAATGGCAGACACAAGGAACGACTTGATAGGAAAGACCTATTTTTTGTGATGAGGAGAGGAATGTGCAGTAATTTTTTAGCGGGTAGTTTTTATAGCCCAGTACTAAGTGGGAACGCATTTAGGTTTGATTAGTGTGAACAACTTTGCAATTAATTCTTGCGTGGTAATCTGGAATGTGATGGGACACAAGCTCAAAACTTATTGATTGTTTTCGGCTAAGCCCGAAACGGTTCCCGGATGGCGTACGTGGGCCTGCATTCTCGCATGTGCATGTGTCTGCCCACTATCATACACAATCCAGATATCACCATCGTGTCCGATGGATGGCCTGTGCCGCCTGCTACTGCTTGAGCATGCGTTGGTTTTCCCATGAAGAGGAAAGGGTGACACAACAAAGTAGCGTAAGTATTTCCCTCAGTTTTTGAGAACCAAGGTATCAATCTAGTAGGAGATAACACACAACTCACCTAGTACCTGCATAAACAATCAAGAAACTCGCAACCAACGCGATAAAGGGGTTGTCAACCCCTTCACGGTCACTTGCAAAAGTGAGATCTGATAAAGATAATAAGATAAATATTTTTGGTATTTTTGTTGTATAGATTGGAAAGTAAAGATTGCAAAATAGTAAACGAGATGCGATGTAAATAAAAAAATATGCAATATAATAAGGAAGAGACCCAGGGGCCATAGGTTTCACTAGTGGCTTCTCTCATGATAGCATGTATTACGGTGGGTGAACAAATTATTGCCGAGCAATTGATAGAAGAGTGCATAGTTATGAGAATATCTAGGCAATGATTATGAAGATAGGCATCACGTCCATATTAAGTAGACTGAACAATTCTACATCTACTACTATTACTCCACACATCGACCGCTATCCAGCATGCTTCTAGAGTATTAAGTTCATAAGAACAGAGTAACACTTTAAGCAAGATGACATGATGTAGAGGGATAAACTCAAGCAATATGATATAAACCCCATCTTTTTATCCTCGATGGCAACAATACAATATGTGCCTTGCTGCCCCTACTGTCACTAGGAAAGGACACCGCAAGATTGAACCCAAAGCTAAGCACTTCTCCCATTGCAAGAAAGATCAATCTAGCAGGCCAAACTAAACCGATAATTCGAAGAGACTTGCAAAGATATGAAATCATGCATATAAGAATTCAGAGAAGAACCAAATATTATTCATAGATAAACTTGATCATAAATCCACAATTCATCGGATCTCGGCAAACACACCGCAAAACGTATTACGTCGAATAGATATCGAAGAACATCGAGGAGAACTTTGTATTGAGAACCAAAGAGAGAGAAGAAGCCATCTAGCTAATAACTATGGACCGAAGGTCTGTGGTAAACTACTCACACATCATCGGAGAGGCTACGGTGTTGATGTAGAAGCCCTCCGTGATCGAATCCCCATCCAAGAGATCGCCGGAAAAGGCCCCAGATGGGATCTCATCGGTACAGAAGGTTGCGGCGGTGGAAAAGTGGTTACGTGGCTCCCCCTGATGTTTTTAGGGTATAAGAGTATATATAGGCGAAAGAAATACGTCGGTGGAGCTCCGTGGGGACCACGAGGGTGGGGGCATGCCTACCCCCTGGGCTATCCCTCCTGCCTCGTGGCCGCCTCGCGGACTTCCAGACTTCTACTCCAAGTCTCATGGATTGCAATTGTTCCAAGAAAGATCCTCACGAAGGTTTCATCCGTTTGGATTCCGTTTGATATTCCTTTTCTATGAAACACTGAAATAGGCAAAAAAACAGAAACTGGCACTGGGCCTCCGGTTAATAGGTTAGTCCCAAAAATAACATAAAAGATCATATTAAAGCCCATTAAACATCCAAAACAGATAATATAATAGCATGGAACAATAAAAAAAATATAGATATGTTGGAGACGTATCAAGCATCCCCAAGCTTAATTCCTGCTCGTTCTTGAGTAGGTAAATGGTAAAACAGAATTTTTGATGTGGAATGCTACCTAACATAATTTTCAATGTAATTTTCTTTATTGTGGCAGTAATGTTCAGATCCAAAAGATTCAAGACAAAAGTTTAATATTGACATAAAAATAATAATACTTCAAGCAATTATGTCTTCTCAAAATAACATAGCCAAAGAAAGCTCATCCCTATAAAATCATATATTTTGGCTATGCTTCATTTCCGTCACAAAAAATGCTCCCATCGT